>NC_072897.1:60572905-60881405 GCF_027943255.1 Anastrepha obliqua
GATGATTCATCGGACGATGAAAGATTAGTGGAACAAGCTAGAAGTAGAAAACAGATGAGGGGCGCATCCAACCCCCTAGAAATGGCTTCCACCTATATAAATGCGAAAAATCCAGGAGCTACTCATGACTCCGTGGCTTTCAAGATGTCGCCATTGAAAGCGCATTTAGAGGAGCAACATCTCAATGGCCGTCGCAATACTTGGCTCCTCGGTATGTAATAAACACCAATTGAAACTCCGTTTTTAATATATTAATTTTTGTCTGTATCAGGTGATGCTGGATACGCTCTAAAACCTTATTTAATGACGCCGTTCAGAAACTCCCAAGAAACTCAGAAGTGTCTCCACAAAGGACATACAACAAACAACATGCTAAAGCGAGAAGTATCATTGAGAAAACAATTGGAGTCCAGAAAAATCGATTAAGATGTTTGTTGTAGGCAAGAGCTCTTCACTATTCTCCAAAAAAAGTAACACGAATTACCTTCAACGATGATGCTGAAGATATTGAAGTGGAGTCAAATGACGGAGAAGCAGAAAACATAAGAAATGAAATTCTTAGAATATTATAGAAAAATCTAAAAAGTATTAAATAAAAACCTTTACGCCACAGTTTCTGTTTTACTTTTGTTATAAATTTTCTTTATTCAATTATTCGTCATTCGGAAAAAATATGTATTTCAGTTCCTCTACGTATTTCAGCCCATACCTGCCAAGGGAAAATAAATTTTTTTTTTTTTTTTTTTTTTTTTTTTTTTATATCTCCCTTTATTTATTACAGTCTGTTATATATTAACAATATGTAATTTTTGTACAATTAGGGTCTATTAAGTTCTTTTACCAATGTAAGAAGAATCTGTTATTATTATTATTGTTTTTCGTGATTACACTGTAAATCTTATAGTTAGATCAGTCGGTGTGAGTCGCTTTAATCTTCGTTTGGTATTTTCTGCCGGTGCTATTTTACGCATTTCTTCGTTTTGGTGGACTGACAGTCGCTGTATATGCTTAGTGCTACATTTTGTGATTGTTTCTTGGATAGTATCTACATTTAATTCACGATGTATGGCTTCATTGGGAATAAACCAACCAGCATTTGTTATATTTCGTAATATTTTGGATTGTGTTCGCTGTATGAGCTGAATATTTGTGTTTTTAGCCGTTCCCCATATTTCTATTCCGTATTTTCAGATAGGAGTAATAATTGTTTTGTATATAGTCACCTTATTATACAGTGATAGTTTTGATGCTCGTCCTATTAGCCAACTTAATTGCCGGTACTTATTCTTGATTTGATTTCTTTTGTTAATGATATGCTGCTTCCATGTTAGTTTTTCGTCAATAGTTATTCCAAGATATTTTGCTGCTGGGCAGATTTTTATTTTGTTGTTTTTTAGGGCTAGATTATATTTTGATGTCTTTTTGTTTGTGTATATAACTTGGATAGTTTTGTCTTTATTAACTTCTATACCCCATTCGTCAAACCAATTTACTGTATTGTTTATTAATTTTTAAAGTGTAAAGGTCGCCAGTTTTTCGTCATTGTTTGATGCCATTAATACAGTATCATCCGCGAACGTTGCTATCATTGTATTATCTGTTGTCGGAGTTGGCACATCTGCGGTGTATATTAGATATAAGAGAGGACCTAATACACTGCCTTGCGGTACTCCAGCTGTCATTGGTAGAATATCGGAATATTCGTCTTCATATCTTATATAAAATTTTCGATCAGTTATGTAGCTCTTCAAAAGTTCAAAGTAGTTTTGTGGAAAGATTCGTTTGAGCTTATGCAAAAGTCCTTTATGCCAAACTTTATCAAAGGCTTTTGCAATGTCTAGGTATACAGCTACACAATATTTTTTGTCATTCATATCGTTAAGTATTTTGTTAGTAACCCTGTGGATTTGTTGGACTGTTGAGTGTTGCCGTCTAAATCCGAATTGATGGCTTGGTATCACTTTTTTTGCTGTCAAAATTGGTTCTAGTCGGTCGAACAATATTTTTTCAAACACTTTTGAAAGGATTGGCAATAGGCTGATGGGTCGATATGAGGCAGTTTTGGTGGCATCTTTTCCTGGTTTGGGTATGGCGGTAATTTGAGCAATTTTCCATAGTCGTGAGAAGTATTTAGTCTCTAACATGCAATTGAATATATTTCTTATGAATCGCAATGCTGTTTCAGGTAACTTTTTTAAAATTTTTCCATTTATTAAATCATATCCTGGAGCTTTTTTATCGCTTAGCTGTTTTATTTGATTTTTAATTTCGCTTATGGTGGTCTTTTTTGTTTTGATTTGCGGAACGTTTGTTATGTTGTCAGATTTAATGTTAATGTTTTGATTATCCATTTCGCTTGTAAATGTGTCTAAGAAGTGTCTGGCTAGGGTGTCGGCTTTTTCTTTGCTTGTTTTTGCCCATGTGCCGGCTTCTGTTTTGATGGGAGGTTTATGTATTATAGCGCCATTAATGTGTTTTGTTGCTTTCCATAAGGAGTAATTTGTAGATGCTGCTGTTCCCAGGTTTGCCATATAATTTCGAAGTTTACTCTCCTTGTGTTTTGTAAGTAATGTTTTTAGCTCATTTGTCGCTTTATTAAGTTTGGTCTTATCTGCTGGATGTCTGGTCGTTTGCCATGTTTTGCGGAGTTTTCTTTTTTCGCCGATTTTCTCTTTAATGTAAGTTGGGATATTTTCTTTGTTTGTCATTTTCGGTGTGGGTGTAGAGGAAGCAACTGCTTGTATTACGCTATCATTGAAATATACAATAGCGGCGTCAATTTCATCTTGAGTTTTCAGTGATATATTTATTTTGAGTTTTTGCTCTAATATTTGGCAAGCATTAGTCCAATTCGTGCTAGAATTATATAGGCCCAGAGATTGTTTTATTTCAATAGGTCCAAGTAAGGTCATAATTAATGGTGAATGGTCTGAAGAAAGCTCTAAACATGATTTTATTGTTAGATTTTCATATGGCATATTTTTAATTATGCAAAAGTCAATTAGGTCCGGTTGTTTTTTCGTATCTGTTGGCCAGTAGGTTGGCTCACCTGTGCTAATAAACCGACTATTATTTTTTCTAATGGCTTCAATTAATTGCCTCCCTTTTTTATTTGTTAACCTTGACCCCCAAAGTATGTTTTTAGCATTGTAGTCTCCTCCGGCTAAGTATCGATTCCCCAGTGATTTTAGATAATGCAGGTATTGTTCTTTTGTGTTGTTATATTTGGGGGGACAGTCGACTGCAGATATTGCTATTTGCCCTTTTGTGTCTTCTATGGCTATTGTGGTGGCTTGGATGTTTTTTTCTCTGTATACCTCCAGTTCATTGTATTTAATACTTCTTTTGATAATAATTGCTGTCCCACCGTGCGCTTTGTTGTCGGGTTCATTTGTGTAATGTATATTATAGTTCGGTATGTTAACAAAAGTTTTGTCAGTGGCATGAGTTTCAGAGATCATCATTATATCGATTGATTTATTTATTAAGAATGATTTAAGTTCCAGAACGTGGCGAGCAAGTCCATTCGCATTCCATATAGCTAAATTAATTTTATTCCTTTCGTTCATCGAGTTTGGTAACGAGCAGTGTTAATATGTTCATCATACTTGTCATTTGGGTTATTAATTGTCTCATCATTACTTTTAGTTCGATCATATCGTCGTTATTTTTTGGAACATGTTCGATGTTATTTTTTGTTTGATTCTGTTCTTTTGGTATTGTGTTGATTGTTGTTGCCTGGGCGTATGTTATGCCTGGCACCACTCGTGTTGTATTTGCGTTTGTTTCGATTGTCTCATTATTCGTTTGTTCTTTTTCATTTTGAATACTTTTTTTGCGTAGTGCCGGATATCTCTGGACTTGTAGTGCTTTATATATCGCACATCCGCGGTAGTTTGCTGTGTGATTTTCGCCACAATGTATGCATTTTATGCTATTTTTATCATTGCCTTTAATTGGACACATAATTGTTTTGTGTTTGCCTGCACATTTTACGCACGCTGGGTCTACTTGACAATAATTTTTCGTATGGCCGTATCTTTGGCAGTTTGTACACTGTGGTACTATTCTTTTTTGGCGGGGTGGTTCAAAACTAATTTTGCAATGTAGAAGATTAGTTATATTATATATTTCTTTGTTATTATCCTTTGTTTTTAATTCAAGTGAAAATAGTGAAAGTGGTTGTTTTTTGCGTTCTGAGTTGGTTATTTGTATGTTATGAATGTTTGTTATTTCGTGACCTAATTCAGCTAGCTCTTGTTTAATTTCTTCGGTGTCAGTTGAATAGTGCATATTACGTAGTATTACTTTAAATCCTCGTTCATCTTTTGGTCTAAACGTGTAGTATTTTGTTTGTTTTTGCTTAAGTAGTTCTATCATTTTTTTATAGTGTAAAGACTCTTTTGCTTGTAATTTTATTTCGTTTTTGCTAAGTACTTTTATTTCGTAAAATATATTTGGGATCGTATTCAACGCGTCAGCTAGAGCTTTTATATTTTCGACATTCTGGACGTATATAGGTGGAGGTTTTTGCATGCGTGAAGTTTGTTGGCTGATATTCGGAACTGTCCCACTGTCGTTTTGCTCTTCTAATATATCGTCGTCCGCTAGGAGAGCAAACTTGTTTGAAGAGGCTGGATTGCCCAGCCAGTACTCTTTTAGTGTTGTCTGTGTTGTATTTTGTGCTTTGGGCTTATGTTTTTTGCTGCTCTTAAGCTCTTCTGTTTGTTTGCTTGGAGATTGAGTTTCGCGATTTCTTTTTTGACTAAGCTGATCTTTACAGTTGGTATAATTTAAATTTAAATTATTTGCATATAGTACTTGCGTGTTTGTTGTTAGTGATGCAATTGTGGAGGCGATCGCTGTTGTGGTAGTATACACGGTTGTTGTTGTGGCTGTTGATACTGCGGTAGTTATGTACTGTCTTTGTGTTGTTATTGTTGTTGTAGACTTTTTAGTGGATGTCTCATCAGAGTGTGAAGTTGGAATAGTATAAGTATACTTATTGTTGTTGGAAAGAGAAGCAGTTGGTGGTAGTGGAGTGATTGGGGTAGTGCATTGAGCAGTCCAAGGGAGCGCGTCTGCCGGATTCACAGGTGATGCGGCGTTTTTCGATTGTTTACTGCCTATTAAGGCGGTAAGAGAGGAGTCATTTTTCCTCTCATTTGATATTTTTTCACTGCGCGCACTGAGTAAACACGTTTGAGAGAGCGCACTGAGGTTATTTTTATCCGGTGGGAGTTTGTTGTCACCACGAGCATAACTCGGTGTAGGTGGTGTTCGCTCTACTGGCATAACAGGATACTTTACTTATTTGTTTACTTATTTTGTTTTTATTATTATTTGTATTTTGTTTTACTTATTCTTTTAGTTTGATTGTTTTTATTGATACAAACTGTATTGCGATCTGCAATATTTTGGTTAAAGCGTCTATTTCGCTGGTTTTGGTATTTTGATTATTTCTTTAAACACAGATATTTCGTAGATATTGGAGCGTAAGAAAAAACACGTCCGCACTGATGAAGAATCTCTATATCTAAAATAAATGTGTACATATTTCTATAAACATCACAAAAAAAAAAAAAAATACCAGTCTAACGGTTAGACGCGATAGAAGTGAAATGAATTCCGTGATGCTATTTATTGATTTTTTTTTTCTGTCGATACTCACGACACTTTTCTGTATTATTTTTCGGCATAATTGCGGTAAATATTTAAAAATGAAAATATTTACGAATATAAAAATACACACGCGGTTGCTATTATGAGCGTCCCCAGCAAAACCTGCGTGACCGAAACTCTAACACAATTACATTTTTTTGAATGTTACAAACACATATGCACGCAGGTTTTGCTGGGGCGTGACCGAAACTCTAACACAATTACACATATGCACTCGTAGTTGTTTGAAAATCGACTTCTTTTTTTGGTTCCCCGTCACCTTTGGAAAATGTGTAAACAGTAAGCAAACTTTATTCATATATTTTTCCTCATTTTTGCATCAGTAAAATTAAACAAACGCCGTAGCCGAATGGGTTGGTGCGTGACTACTATTCAGAATTCACGTCAGTTCGAATCTCGGTGAAAACACCAAAATTAAGGAAAACTATTTTTCTAATAGCGCTCACCCCTCAGCAGGCAATGGCAAAACACCGAGTGTATTTCTGCCATGAAAAAAAGCTCCTCATAAACATATCATAAAATAAAATAAAATAACTGTATAAAAAATTTTTTTTTCTTGTGATTCGAACCAAGAATTTTGGATCGGAAGCTCACATTGCTAGCCGCTCGGCTATCGCGCCATGCTGTCGGCGCTGGCCTAAAAGTTATTTAGTTCGTCGCTACGTTTATATGTAATATTCGTAGCCAAGAGTGTCGCTTTTTTCGTTTCACTTTTTCTCAAATCACTCCCAACGATTCTAAAGAAGTTTTCACTTCAAAAACATTATTAACCTTAATCCATTTTGGTGCCGTTCTAACTGGTGGTCCCAAGCAATTCAGCATCGTTGTAAATTCCTCCCATTTTTTTGCTGGTTGAACTTTGGTGCAAATCCCTTTTGCGAATTGTGGATTCTCTTCCATTAATGCAACTAGTCTTTCTAATTGCTGTTTGGTACTCACGACTTTCAACCTGCATAAAATTAACAAAATTAATATATATTTATTATTTGGTTACTATAAAACCATAAATAATCGCAAACAACTTACATTTTAGATAATTTTCCCACAATACGCTACACAATCGAAAGCAAAATTGCATTCGACTCTAAATTCGGTGAACAACGAAAATTTCGATAGGGTTGCACCGCTCATAATACAAAATTGACATGCAATTTTCGATCTTCGACAACCAGCGAATATCGAAGATCGAATCTAACTCATAATAGGGGCCGTTGACTACTTTCAATAGGTGTTTTGTGTGCCATTTTTCTCAATGCAGTCCACCACACTAGAGCACCATAGAATAATATTGGCTTTACTAGGGCTGAGTAGCACCAATACATTATTGAAGGAGGTAGACCCCATGTAACCCCCAGCATTCTTTTACATGCATTTAGTGCGTTATTGGCCTTTTTCTTCCTCTCCAATATATTGTGCTTCTATGATAGTTTGCTATCCAGAATTACTCCAAGCTACTTTGCGTGGCCTTTAAGAATCAGTTTTACGCCGTGTAGTTTCGGGGGATGCCAATTCGGGGTCTAGTAAAAAGTATCTTATCCGTTTTATCGGCGTTTATCCCCAAGCCTGTCTGCGTTGCCCATTGATGCACTGTTGCGAGTATATTATTTATTATGTCACTCACGGTATCTAGGTATTTTCCTGTTACTACTATGGCTATGTCATCTGCATATGCTATTAGCTTAGATGCCGTGCCTTCAAATTTCGTTAATATATTAGCTCATGAGCTGCGAGTAACCAGAGAAAGGGCCACAGAACATCACCTTGTGTCGCACCGCCACATGCTAGTTTAGTGAGTTTGGCTTCGTTCCATTCCGCTCGTATTATTCTCCAACCTAAGAGGTTCTTTATCCATGAATAAGCAGCGGGTTCTGTATTTGTTGTATCTAAGCCCCTTAGAATGGCTTCCCTCACATATTGTTGAATGCACCACTATTGTCTAGAAATACTCCTAAAGAGTATTCCTTGTACTCTAGAGCTTTCTCTATAACTAACACTACTGAGTGTAACGCAGTCTCTGTGGATCTGCCTTTAGTATACGCGTGTTGTGCCTTAGACATAAACTTTGGCATCCTATTTTCTCCAATATGGGCGTCGAGGATTTTCTTTAGCGTTTTCAGAAGAAACGAGGTCAAATTGATTGGCCTATATTCCTTTAAGAGTATG
This sequence comes from Anastrepha obliqua, assembly GCF_027943255.1. Classification (NCBI taxonomy): domain Eukaryota; kingdom Metazoa; phylum Arthropoda; class Insecta; order Diptera; family Tephritidae; genus Anastrepha; species Anastrepha obliqua. Next base: position 60,580,751 of record NC_072897.1, read on the forward strand.
GGGTTGCTTTTATCTGCTTCCCGAATAAACACAACCCTTGCTTCTCTCCAGATAACAGGTATATAAATAGTTACACCTCAGCCATCCTGTGTATATCGCTTTTAGCCATGGTACCAACAGATTGCCCATCCTTTGGAGTATGGCAGCAGTAGTCTATGCATCCTGGAAAATGCGTACAAACTAGTGATTCTTCACAACTATCAGTCCAGTCTCCTTTGGACTTACTTTTTAAGTTGGGCGTAGTCGGGTGTTTTTATAACAGTTTCCTGAGCCTAGCCGCTTCCTCTATGCTTTCCATACTGCCACAGGCGTCTTTCCATGACTCTGTCTTGGCTCTTCGCACCTCTTTCTTGTATGCTCGTCGTAGACCATTATGCTCTTCCCAGCAGGATTCATTATCGGCTACTCGAGCCAGTTTATAGAATTCTATTACGCAACGCCTTTTTGACCCCAGCGCCTTGTTCCACCGAGGTGGCTTTGATCTGCATTTTAAGCGTAGGGGAGTCATGCTGCGTGATGTGCTTTATTAAGTGCCCTTGTTACCGTTCTAATACTCTCTTCCAGTTCAACAAGAAGCTGAACCTGCGAGGTCTCAATGGTTTGTGCAATAGCACTTTCCTAAACAGATCCCAGTTTGTGTTTCTAGGATTTCTGAACGTTTTGCTCTTTAACTTAGGCGGAAATGTTATTTTGAATTAAAAGTATTTGTGGCCGGAGAAAGGTGGCGTTTTTAATACTCTCCATACTTCCACAATCGTTTGCGAATAGTTCGTAAAGAGAGTTAAGTCTAGAACATTTTTGGAGGTAGGCCCAATAAATGTTGTTCCTCACCCTGGTTTGCTGTTCCTAGGCTAGTCTGAATAGTCACCACTGTCAGATCATCTGTGGAGAGATTGGTATTAAAGTAGAAACAAGCACTTTTTTAACAAGTATTACTCCTCTTACCATGTTCATAGAGTTCTGGAAGTATATGTTGTAGTTTGGTCAGGCCAGTCCAGATACCACGTTTCCCAAACCAATCTATGTTTCCTAGACTAGAGCCACTTCTTAGTTGACCCCTTCTAAATTTTGAAGGAGCTCAACTGAGGCCTCCTTGTTTTTGTGAAGGTTAATTTGAAGAATCTTCAGGATACCTGCTCCAGCTCACCCACCTTCTGGTCCAAGTTGCTAAGATAGGTTTCGAGGATGTCTTCAATGTCGAGATCCTTCTCCCTTTCCCCAATTTTGATCGCGTTTTCGTTTTCATCCGTTGGATTGCGTTTTTTGAGACGAAGGAACACGCTTCCAATGCCCCACACCATCGTTCATTCCCAAATCGTTCATACAAAATACCCTCCGCCGTTTTATTTATTTCGAGGATGTAGGCGGCCGTCGTAGCCGAATGGGCTGGTGCGAGTCTACTATTCCGAATTCTTAGTGAACGTACGCTCAAATCTCGGTGAAACACCAAAGTGAAGAAAATTTTCTTTTCTAATAGCGGTCGCCCCTCGGCAGGCAATGACAAACTTCTGAGTGTATTTCAAACATGGAAAAAGCTCCTCTTAAAAAATATCTGCCGTTCGGGGACGGCAAAAGGAGGGACCTACCATTTGTGAAAAATGTGTACGCGCCAATTATATATATATACCAGATAATGGATGGCTATTAGTTAAAAAAATTTTTATTGGTTGTGGCGGCTCCTGAAGGTTAGGAAGACACAATTTACCTGAAGCACAACACATACCATTAGGTTCGTCCTCCCATTTCTTGGCAGAGCAGTTAGAGCAGATCTTATTCATGACTCCGATTTGGACGGACGCTTGTTGTGCATAATCAAGCTGCGGATCATATCTGAAAGCCAGTCTGTTCCTGTTAGCTAAAATTCGATTGCGCATTCTATTTGTGGACAACTGCTGTCTCTCTGCTTGAGCTCTAAGTCGCTGCAAACGCTCGACACTCGACTCTCTTTCGCGCAACTGAGAGGTCCTTATATTTTGTTCATGAAGACGTTGGGAACGCTCTAGCCTCGACTCTTGAGCGCGTAGCTCAGAGGTTCTCAAGCTTTGTTCGCCAAGACGTTGCGAACGCTCGACACTTGACTCTCGTTCGCGTAAGTCAGAGGTCCTTACATTTTGTTCATGAAGACGTTGGACACGCTCCAGCCTCGACTCTCGTGCACGTAACTCAGAGGTTCTCTGATTTTGTTGCGCAAGTCGTTGCGAACGTTCGACACTCCACTCTCGTACGCGTACCTGAGAGTTTCTCTGATTTTGTTCAGCAAGGCGTTGTGAACGTTCAGGTGAAGATTCTCCTATACGACGTATTTTTGCTGCTCGTGCTTGAGAACTATGTTTAGAAAGTTGAGACCTGGCTCTCTTAGGCATTTTCAAATGTTTAAGAAAATAGCGTGTAATATTCTAGCTCTGAAAAGAACTGTTGTTTAGCCCTGAAAAGAACTGTTGGTTAGCCCTGAAAAGAACTGTTGGTTACCCCTGAAAAGGACTGTTGTTTAGCTCTGAGAAGAACTTTTGCGTAGGTGTAGTTTTAAGAACAAAATCTAAAAAAATCTCATGAAAATTATTAGACTTCGCGCACGACCGCTGCGTAGGGAGCCGACCTCGCGTCTGAGCCGCGCGGGTACCTTATTCATAGATCTAAACACCCCTCTCCCGCACGCGCACCACTGGCCTTGGTGACGCCCACTTCGCAACGGGCCGTGCAGCAGAAATCGTAATATTTTAATTTCACCACAACTTCAAAACCAAACGTCCAATTTTAATCATTCAAAAACCAAATATTATCAGCATAAACTGTACTTATTGATGAAATAATTTATTTTGATAAGTCCCAAAAAAAATTCAAGATTTTTAAATAAAAATGTGGTTGTTGTGCCTCACTCGACATAGATAGGTATAGTGTGTCATGGACTTTTTTGTAGATATTTATAAGATCTACAATTAATTATAACATTTTATGGTTCTATCTTTTGTAGTTTAGGCAGCGTACGCAAAATAAGTAACTTCTTTGGTTGATTTTTTCAGTTTGTGTCCGTAAAATCCAAATATCTTACCGAACCCCATTTTTTTGCAAAATAAAATATAGTCTATGTTACTCGTGGATAATGTAGCTTTCGAATGGTGAAAGAATTTTTAAAATCAGTGCAGTAGTTTTTGAGCCTATTCATTACAACCAAACAAACAAACAAACAAAGTTTTCCTCTTTATAATATTAGTGTAGAACCGTATATATATATATATATATATATACATATATGTAGTTCTGGCTTCGATCTGCGTTCGTTGATTTAGCTACTTTCAACACCTTCCAGTCGTTGGTAGGTAGATCTTTGTTCTGCATTTGTAACAGACGCAGTGCATGCTCCGCGTTGACCGTGCGCGGTATTAACATCTTCGCCTTAGGTATCGACGGTACACAGATGCGATCTACAATTTCAAGTGCGGCACCTTTTCATATACATTAAAACTTCTTCGCAGCATCCTTAACGCATGTGAGAGAGGGGTCGTCCTTGCACTTTATGCTTTTGACGCCGCTGAACCATCCTGCTCCATCGAATGTAGGCATAGATGTGTTCGGATCTGCGTCCATTCCTGCGAAGAGAGCTTCCAACGGCTACATTTCCACTGATTTCCACTGGTCCTGCGACATTTACCCCAGCGGGTTACCTTGATCAAAGAGTGCCACAGTCAGGGGATTTTTGGCAATCTCATTGGCCGCCGGAGCTGCTTTGGACGTTGTCAGCTTTTCGTCGTCCTTTTTACTGTGCTTCACCTTTGGCTGTGCAGCCACATTTTCGCACTTTCTTTTTGTGGTGGGCATCCTACCGTCGCTTTCGGTCGATCACTGTCTTTTTCGGATTTTCTCAACCTTATTGACAAACTCCGGGCTTGATGCAGCACAACCAGCGCGATTCGCAAAGAGAGCACGGCCCTTTTCAACTTCCTTTTTAGCCCATGCCAATCGTTCCGTCAGATTGGACATACCACTAAGCCGGACGCAGATTTTGACCGCAGAACTAGCACCATCAAGCTTCACCGGAGAGCGAAGTAAAGCTTCTTCTTCGGTGGTGTTCACGCTTGTAACACTTTCTACGTCCGAGTCTTTGCGGACTATGACACCCGTGCGTTGCTTAGCGTTTTTCGTATGTTTGGCAGTGTCACTACGACCACTGTAACCCGCTCCCGTTACAGTAGAAGTTTGGTCGCCTGGGTCAGTATTTGAATTCATCTTTCTCGTACGACCACCTGCTCGACAAGGCTAGCGCAGTGGGGGAATTCAATGGTCCACCACGGCAGCGCTCCATGCCGTGACAAGACCACAGTTACTCACTAAGGCAGACCGGTATTAGAGAGTCACCGTTAAGATGGGCACGGTGTCGCACAACACCCCGGACTAGGGGGTGGGAAAGGAGAGGAAATAATGGGATGCCGGGGGTTTACCAATAACAAGGGATCTTCGCCGGTACGGTGATCTTCGCATGGGGATTAGATGGTCACCAATTTCGCCATAAAACAGATGGATACTAGCCAATTCTCATATGGAGCTTCCCTCTTACTTCGTGTTGAGTTAGTTCCCATTTAAGCCTCATTCCCGCGGCAAGGAGACCAACATGAGGAGAGGATTCCAGGTTAAGGCTATATTAATTTTTATTTGATTTCAATTTATTAATCAACAAACAATATATGCTCACAGACTACGATATTTAAATAAAGATAACAGAACAACACAAAAAAGATACAATATAACAATATTATTGTAACAGGCGTCTTACTAATTGATTCTTAAAAATTAGCGTAACATAGAAGAGAAGAAATCAAATTCTATGGGAGAAAAATAAGCGTTGTATTGTGATAGCGCCGCCTTAAGGGAGTACTCATGTCATATGCAGTTTAAGATACATATATCCACATAAAGTAATTCATTACATCGGAGGATACGTGCCGAAACATTAAACCCAATTTTCATATATAGACATGAACAACGAATAGAACCCGGGATGATATCCATGACAAAACACATCGACAAAAAGGTACGCCTAGCATCACTGACATTCTGCCCACGCTTACTTCTTTTTTGCCGTTATTTAATAGCCACACCGCATATATATGTATATGTATATATACAATACTTATACGAAACACATATATAGATGTAAATAAGATTTGATATATATACAATAAATATATGGTATGTATATATTTAAGGTGGTTTCGATTCGCCCCTTCTCTGCTCGATTAAAAAAATGGTGGAGAACTCAACCTGAAAAGTGTTTGAAAGCGGTTGAAATTTTGAGTTAATGCATTTTATTTAACTAGCTGTCTAATCTGTGCTTCAGATAGTTTAGTTTGGTAATCAGTGAGTTAATTACTTGTCTAACATAGATTTAAAGAGAGTCAATCACTAAACATTGGTTTACTTGCAAGTCCCAGAACTAACGTTTTTACCTATAATTACTATTTTATGCCTTTTAATAACTATTTTATACAACAACGAATAGAACCCGGGATGATATCCATGACAAAACACATCGACAAGAAGGTATGCCTAGCATCACTGACATTCTGCCCTCGCTTACTTCTCTTTTGCCGTTATTTAATAGCCACACCGCATATATTATATATATGTATATATACAATACTTATACGAAACACATATATAGATGTAAATAAGATTTGATATATATAAATATATGTATATATTTAAGGTGGTTTCGATTCGCCCCTTCTCTGCTCGATTAAAAAAATGGTGGAGAACTCAACCTTAAAAGTGTTTGAAAGCGGTTGAAATTTTGAGTTAATGCATTTTATTTAACTAGCTGTCTAATCTGTGCTTCAGATAGTTTAGTTTGGTAATCAGTGAGTTAATTACTTGTCTAACATAGATTTAAAGAGAGTCAATCACTAAACATTGGTTTACTTGCAAGTCCCAGAACTAACGTTTTTACCTATAATTTCTATTTTATGCCTTTTAATAACTATTTTATACAGTAGAGATATGCATATACATATATTTATTAAAAATATTATACATACATATATACATATTAAAAATATTTTTGAAAAATAATACCTCTTAACATTCATACCCCAAAATAAAATATGATTGCTACAAGGAAGCCCCTCAATATTATTTAAAGTGAGCCCAAGTTACGGATTTTGCGTATACCAGCATCTTTATATAAGTACATGTATGTAAGTGTATGTTGTCCAAGTCTTTCAGAACCTTTATGTTGGGTAGCCAGTATACATCGTTACTTTATCTACATGTATATATGAGTACATATTGCTCTCTTACAATAATTGTTCCATTTTACACGATACATCGGTATTAAGGCCAATAATTTCAAACACATTTACACCAGATCAGAAAGCCAACAACATGAGTCAACCAATCCTCACTAGCTACAAAACCAAGAATCGTGATATAAAAGAGTTATTATAATTTTATAAAGAAGAAATTAGTAACTATATCCCTTATATACATAGTATCTAGCGCAAAAATAACAAAATCATGAACTGTCACTGTCATAAAATCCATTCGTAAAAATCCTTTCAGATCCATATGTTAAGGTGTGGCTTCAATTCGGCGATAAACGTGTTGAGAAACGAAAGACTCCAATATTTAATTGCACACTCAATCCTGTCTTTAATGAGTCCTTTAGTTTCAATGTACCATGGGAGAAGATACGCGAATGCTCCTTAGATGTTATGGTAATGGATTTTGATAATATTGGACGAAATGAGTTAATTGGAAGAATTTTATTGGCTGGTGAGTAAAAAACAATTAAAATACATTCGAAATCCTTTTAAAAATCAAATATGCAAGTGTAATATAATTTCAAATGATATAGCAAAATTATGCGTAAATTAAATGTACATACATATTTGTGTTTGTACATAATAAACTATGCATTATTTATGCAAATACTAAATACTAATCGCTTGATATAAAAGTATGCATATATCCGAATAGCTCAAATGGAATTAAGGTCTTGAATAATGATTTTCCTACTATAGTAAATCATATTTTTTGCATGTCCTTTTCTTACAATAATATACCTTTTAAGCAAGAAATATATGTATGCGTACTGAACGCACAAAACTCAAGTTTTAGAATATTGAGATCTGCTGTACCAAAATATACATCAACAGAATATAAATTTATATGATTTTGTAATTAGTAGAGCATGAACAAAATTTTGAAATTAATATTTAATGCGGCTTTAAGCTGGCTTTTCTCTTTTACGTACAAAACTATTGAAAATGAATTTGGAAACCATTCTATAAAAAGTGGAAAGCGAATTTAGCCAATAAGTTATTTTGATACAGGTAAACCACCTGCAGCAGTGTTTTTGACACTTTACTAATTACTGGAAGATACTATCGACGCAACTAAAGAATTTGTATTAGAAGGCATTCAGAGTTATTTCTCTAGTTTAACTCGGAATACGTTTCCTTGTCTATGTTCAACTTTGTTATCAGTTGAGATAAAAGCAATACGATCAGAGATGAATAAACGCCATATAGCGCCAGTAGTGCCAAAGTGCGAAATCCCCTGTGGCCATAAAACATAATAATGATCAAAAATGATACATGATTTTAATGATAGAAAAGTTTTTTCCCATCGGTTGCCCCTCGGCATGCAATGACAAATCTCCGACTGTATATCTGTCATGAAAAAGCTCCTCATAAAAATCATCATAGTCAAGACGCCGTATAACTGTAGGTCCACCCATTAGCGGAGCAACATCAAGACGCACAATACAATACACGAAGTACCATATATGTATATACATATACATATGCGTATAATCCTGCAATCATTTTAAGAGTTTAGACGAATTATTACAAAATGCTTTAGTATTATAAGAACATTCCCAAAAATGGTTACTGTCACGACGAAAAGTATTTTTTTTTACTTTAAGAACCCAGTTAGTAACGTAGTAATTTAATTCCAAAAAATTCGCTTTGGATCCAAATAAAGTTTCAATAGTTTTGAGGTTTTCTAAATTAAATCGTTTCTGATATAAGGAAACTTTATATAGCTGTTGCACCCAACTACAAATAACGAAAAGTTAATAAAGTAGCACTATACAACAGCAATGGATTCTGGTAGAGTTAACAAAAAATATACGTTTAACGCGATTTAACAATTTACGTCAGATTATATTTTAGCGGGTGTCAAATTTATTAAAATGAATAATTGTTTTTAATCTAGAAATCCTGATTTTTTTTCATACTATGAAAATCAAAATAATACTAAGCAAATATGTTTTAGTTTAACAATTCAATTAAAAATGATTTAAACAGTTTACAAAGTACGAACTTTATAGAATACTTAGAAACTAGTACGAGTATTTTGAAATAGTACCTTGTGGAAGAAAAATCAATACCAATAGGATTTGAAAGCGAATTAAATTATCTCAAAGGTTTGAAATCGGAGCATGTGGAAACATAATTAGTTCTAACCATCCCTAGTAAGAAAATATCAAGACTCCGTAAGCTTTGCTGAGGAATATTGAAATTAATTTCCTTGGTTAACAATTTTGAGTCAAATGGGAAACGAAAGTGAAATAGAGAATATCCCTTCTACTATCTAGTGATTTTAGGTTAAGGAACAAGAGTCGACCTCTGTAGGATGGAGTTGAATCAATGAAGTTCGAAGAATGCAAAGTATAACGGACACAGACTTTCTGGTCGCATTGATTTCCAAAGAAAGGCTGCATATTCTAGATTCAAATGCACCAGAGAGGAATATAACAGCTTAAAGTATTATTATTATTAGAAAGCCATTACGCACTGCGATCAGAGCTGATCTATTGTGAAAGGCCTATTTTTGTAACCCTAGAGTTTTAGGCTTTTTTAAAATTTTAGCACAATTTTAGGTTTGTTGTTCCAAAGATTTCATGGAGATACTACGATACCACCAAGGTGGTGAAGTCTCTGTCTGCCCAACGCAGGACATTCACCAAGCACATGTTCTGAGCTTTCTATGTCCATTTCGCAAAAGCGGCAGACATTGGTCTCAGATAGACCAATATTATTTAGATGATACCTGAGGCTGCAGTGGCCTGTAAGTTATCCTGTTAAAAGACGCAGATCTACTCTGCTTAGTGAGAGTAGGTTGTCAGATATTTCTTTGTTGGGACTTAGGAATAGCTTGGCTTGAGTTTAGCCAGTGTGCAGCAAATTTCCTTTCTTCCCATTTCCTAAGAAATTCATTAATGTGGCTTTTTGTGAGTCCACAGAAAGTCTCAGGACCAGTAAGTTGCATATTTGCTCCTTGTTTTGCAAAGTCATCAGCCATTTCATTTCCCTCATGTCCTTCATGTCGCGGAATCCAGCCTAGTGTTACTATGTTGAGGTTTCCTAACATATTGAGAAGATTTAGGCAATCATTTACCAATTTAGAGGTGATAGTTGTTGATAGAAGGGCTTTTATAGCCGCTTGGCTATCTGAAAGTATGTATGTAGATGTGAGTACCTCTCATTTTCCTGCTAAAGCATTCTCTCACACACATTTCAATGGCATGTATTTCTGCCTGGAATATTGTTGGGTAGAGTCCCATCGGAATCGATTTTTTGAACTTAGGCCCATTGATTCCTCTTCTACCATTTTCCAATTTGGACCCATCAGTAAACCATAGCTGAGAGCCAGGTTTGAAAGTGATAGAATTAGTTCTCAAGTCTGTGCGTTCATTAATTATAACTTGGAAGTTCCTGGAGAGTATTGGTTTGGGTGATAGTATATCATCCCTGTGAAGAATGGGGCTATGTAGGAAGTCTTCTAAGATCTTTAAATGTCCTTTCATATCCCCACTTTTAAGTTCAGATATACCTTTTAATCTTAAGGCACACGAGCGAGCTTCCCTTTCAATCAAGATTGGAAGCGGTGGTATGTTCAGGAGCACACCCAATGCATCTGTGGGACATGTTTTCATAGCCCCTGTAATACCAACACATATCAGGCGATGCAGTTTGTTTAATTCGTTTACTGCTTTTCTTTGCTTGAGCTTGGGCCACCATACTAAGGATGCATAAGTGACTATGGGTTTCATAACTGTGGTAAATGTCCAGAAGGGCATTCTAGGGTTTAGTCCCCATGTCTTACCAAAAAGCCTTGTGCAGGCAAAGAATGCCCTTGTGGCTTTTGAAGTAACTCTCTCAATATGGGAATTCCACGTAAGCGTTTTGTCAAAACTGACGCCAAGATAGTTCGCTTCTGTCGAGAGTTGAAGTGTTGTTCCATTAAGGGTCGGACATTTGAGATTTATGTTCCTTCTCCTAGTAAACGGTACAAGTGCTGTTTTGGATGGGTTAATGGAAAGCCTTTTTCCGTGCACCATTTGTTTATTATTGTAAGGGTTTACTGCTTGCGATGCGAAATGGTTTCCTCATGCCAGTCTAATATAATACATAAACTACTACTAGTTCATCAGCGTAACCCTGAGTGTGAAAACCTAGATTGTTCAGTTTGTGGAGAAGTTCATCCATGACTAGAGTCCACAAAAGAGGAGAGAGTACGCCTCCTTGGGGGCAACCTCTTGTGGCTTTGATGGATTTGATTGCTTCTCCTAGTTCGGTGCTGATCGTCCCATATTTCAACATGAATATTATCCATCTAGTGATGGGTTCAGGTACCTCCTTTAGATATAGAGTATTATAGATTGCCTCATAGGAAGTGTTATCAAAAGCCCCTGATATGTCAATAAATGCACATAGAGCTATCTATTTGGACTCAGTAGCCTTTTCAATAACTGTTACCAGGCTGTGTATTGCAGTCTCAGTGGATTTTCCCTGTTGACAGGCAAATTGAAGTCGATGAAGTGGGAATTCCATAAAGTTCTTGTTTCTTTACGCAGGTCGGAAAGTGTACTATTCCACCAAGGAACATTTTTTTGTGGCTTTTTCACTTTTACTGGACAACTTTCGTGAGACGCAGATGTTATGTTTGAGTGTAGTTCGTTCGATTCGAAATCAACCTCTGGTAAAAGCTGAATATGACGCCTAGAGCAGTTAAAACTTTGTTCTAAACAAAAGTGAAAGTAGTCCCAATTAGTTTTTCTGGGGTTTCTGTAAATTGTCATTTGTAGTTTGGTCGCACCTATATCAAATCTAATATGTCTGTGATCCGACATAGATGTTTCCTCTGACGCATGCCATTTTGAGAGTTCGAACAAAGCATTATGACTAGAGAGAGTAATTTCAAGGACTTCTCCCCTGGTTGCATTAATGAAAGTCGGTTCGTTGCCTTGATTTAGGGTAGATATATTATACCTAAGTAGAAATTCAAGAAGATACCTCTTGGATTTATATTTGTGCTCCCCCACGCTGTGTGATGGGCATTTGCATTACAGCAGAGGATCCACCGGAGACGTTTTTGTTGAGAGTATTCCACCAGGGCTATAACCTCCGTTGTTGGAGCAGTAACCTCATCTCCTGGAAGGTAAGCGGAGGCAAGTACTACCTCATGCTCACCTTTGCTCGTTTGCACTTTTACGCAAATCGCCAACAGGTCTTCTGTAATAAACTGTGAAATTAGGATAACGGTTAGTTGATTATTTATTACCAACGCCACTCTGGGACGGTCTTTGTTAGCAGCATATATCAACTTACCGTTTACGTCCCAGAACGACTCCTTTACGTACCCATGGTTCTTGAATGAAAGCTACATCCAAGAGTTCTTGGCTAAATCTCCTCCTAAGCACGTCCGAGGTTGGAGATTTATTTGAAGTCATCCGAGTTGCCTTCTGCTGTTACGAGGTTTTTGCGGTGGCCAGGTCATCCAGTGATCCTTCGTTTGGCAATGGCTGCCTTTTTCTTACCTCGGTTGCTTTTCAGCAAGACTGCTTCCTCAGCGGACATCTGATCCCCTCTTCGAGCCTTGTTATGGCTGTGCGCTTTTTTATCGGCCTGCAGCGGGGGTCGGCTGCGAATGCTCTCAGCCATGTTTTAGCGCCATGTGCCGGTTGTTGTTGGCTTTTTGCATCGTGTCTGGAGCAACTGGTTTTATCGTCCTGGTCTATTGAAGCCGTTGGAGTTAAAGTTCCTGCTTCCTCCGAGCTTTGTTTCACCGAAGGTTCAGAATCCTTTTCGGTAACCTTGGGCGGATCAATCGGGGCTTTAGATTTTTGCCGAAGTTGGGTTTTACCGAACCCGTAGTTCAGCCAATTGTTGAAGGTTTTTATGACCTCTGCGGAGATTGGGTCGATAGCAACAGTGATTTCTACCACAGTACTCTTGCGCACTCTGTTGAGCACCCGCCAGTCATTCGTGTTGAGGCCCTCATTTTGGCCATCAAGGAGGCTAATAATTAATTAATTTTAAGGTGCTGCCCACTTCTGGAAAGTGACCAACGAAGATTTGTGCGCGCGGTATATCTGTCTCCTGTACAATCTTCAGCTGTGCATCTTTCCACGGCTTCAGCTTAGGAACTGTTTCTTTTAGCCAATTAGCCGTATCATCGCAGCCGCATGAGATTACTATGTATCCTGAGCGAAAAGTGCAGCTATTAAATGTGGGCTTTGCAGCACCAGTCTGCTTTTTCCTTATAGCCTCCAGGATAACATGTTTTATGGCCGTTAGTTTTTCCGTCGACTATATTGTAGTTGGATAGTCAGGAGGTATTATTCACAACTTCGTGCTACACGCCGCGTCTTTGTAAGACATTTTTGTTAAGTCTACCTTGACTTCTGGATTAGGCACTGCTGCCTTTGGTCCTCCCGTTTCGGTAAACTCGTCTACTTTTCTTCCAACGCTAGATCTCCCCTCTAAATTGGCACGCTTAGGAGAGCTTTGCTTTGGCGTGGTGCTGCTGGAGCGTTGTCGCTTCAGATCAGCTGGGTTTTGAGCCAGCTCTCTTGCCTCGTCAATGCTGTGACCCTTTCTCAGTAAGCACTTTAGATGCTTTCTGGCGGCACCACACAGCCGCACCTTGTTTTCATCCTTTCTTCCTGAGTCACGAGTGGGAGAATTAGTAGTTTCTCCTCTTCCTCTGGTGATATTGCAGAAGCTTTACCATCTGGCCCCAGGGCCATGTCGTCAACTGTCGTCGCTGGCAGTTGGAGGGCATTGGTTGCTCTTAGCTGCCTGCGATATTGTTGGTAGTTCGGCACTGTTTACCGAAAGGTCGTTATCGACCTGTTTTATATTAGGCACTCCAGCCCTTTTTAATAAATTAATGTTTGACTCTGCCATGTGGTCCCACGAGTAAAGGCGAAGGGTAAGGTGGAGCCATGACAGTGCGTCGGTGTCGCGGTAAAGCTAATTACCGTTATAAGACACACTTATGTAGTGCCATTCATCCTATAGGCCCGGTTCGAATTACACCTAGGATTACGGGCTTTTTCGAGTTTTGCCTCTCCAGATCCGCCATTTTTAGTTAAAAGCAGGGACACCTCGTGCAGGAGTGGCATTCTACCACAATGGTCGGTATTTAGGCTACTGGCACAACTGCCATACGCCTCTGTGTGCATTGCCCCAAGAAGCAACGTACACTTCACCCCCAACAGCTTAAAGTATATATGCGAGTATGTTCCAATAAAGGCTGGACTAAAACGTCTAATAAAAGCAAGTACAGAATATGACCATCTCCTCAATAGATAATCATAATAGAGGGATATAGCAGGTAAAAATGTACCAAAAATATATTTTCCATAAACAGGGGGTGAGCTCAAAATTCAACTTAAACGCAATAAATAGTGTTAAAAATATTGTTTTCATTATACATATGTAGTTAGTGTATATATTTATAGGCGTTTATTTTTGTTTGCCCGCTTTGCCATAATCCACTGCAGCTACGTTGTTATTTTGGAAAAAGGTTATTTGATTTTTTCTATCCTACAAGATACAAGATGTGTCCAAAACGTATTGCGAATTTTGCACTTCTGCCAACGTTTTTTCCAATCTTCGAAGCACTTCAAAAATCCTTTTTTTATCTTGTTCAACTCCTCCTTCGATGCCGTCTTTATCTCGTAAATCGTAGCGTCGTTCTTTCATGGGCTCTTCAGTTTCGGGAACAAGAAAAAGTCACAGGTGGCCAGATCTGCGGAATACGGTGGCTATGGCATCATTAGTGTGTAGTTTTTGGCCAAAAAGTCGCGCACAAGACACGATGTGTGAGCAGGGGCGTTATCGTGATGCAAGAGCCAATTTTTATTCTTCCACAAATCCGGGCGTTTCTGGCGGATTCCTGCTCGCAAATTGCGCGTAACTAGCAGGTAATATTCTTTATTGATCGTTTTACCCTGTGGCAAGAACTCATGATGCACAACGCCCATGCAATCGAAGAAAACGGTAAGCAAAACTTTTACATTCGACCGAACTTGGCGCGCTTTTTTCGGTCTTCGTTGGTGCGGCAGCTTCTATTGAGATGATTGAGCTTTGGTTTCCACGTCATAACCATAAACTCACGATTCGTCACAAATTTGGGTCGTCGCGGACAGAGTGCAACATCTCATTAGCAATGTTCATGCAGTGTTGCTTTTGGTCGAAATTGAGCAGTTTTGGTACGAATTTTGCGGCGACCCGTCTCATGCCCAAATCATTGAAAAAATCGAATGGCACGAGCCAATCGATGTGTCTAGGTCCTCACCAAATTCTCTAACGATAATTGGCCAATACCATTTTCTTCACTTCATCAATTTTTTCGTCTGTTGTTGAAGTGTTCGGGCGTCCGGCAGGTTTTTCGTCGTTCACATCTTCTCAGCCTTATAAGAACATTTTGTACCACCGATAAACGTTGCTTTGGTCCAAAGTAGCTTCTCTGTATGACACAGTCAACATTCGGAATGCATTCGCGTACTTAATTTCGTTTTTCACATAAAATTTGATACAGGTTCTTTGATTCTTCTGTTTGAATAGGTAAAAATTGAAGACGAGCCGAAAGACGTGCAAGCAAAGCAGCTGTCAACAATTAACTGAACACTCAAAATGGCCGAACTCGTCGGCATGAGTGAGAGACATGAGTACCAACATATCGCCACAAAAAAATCGAAATTCGAATATACGTAACCTGCGAAAATTTAAAATTCGCTATACATTTTGAGCACACCTCGTATATTTTCCTTTACAATTTTTTGTTTCTTATTCTTTTAACAAATTAATCATATACAAATTGTACTAAAACTATGAAGTATAGAAATATTTTATTTGTTGTTTAAGGGTCTTAAACGCGTCACGTGCTCTAGTATTCGTATATAACTAGGTATATTTCCTTACTGACAAGCTAGGGATTAATATTACATTATAAATAGATATTTTCTTTACACACAATAACGCTAACTTTCGAACATTTAAAAATATTGTTGGGTTCAAAAAAACTCAGAGACAGGGGTTATAGCTTGTTACATCAAAGGACGGACGGAAATTTCGTCTTCACATATAAAAAGTGGGCGTGGTTTTTATTCGATCTCAATAATATTTCTGTTGGATCTAAATGAGGTGGGGAGTAATACATGTACCAAATTTGGACGAGTTTTATTAAGACGTTATGGAGATACACGGATTTACTCAAAAGTGGACGCGTGATTTCGGTCCAGCAAAATGCGTCCATTTTTCGATTGTTTCCTGGTAGTCAGTATTATCAATGCCAACATTATTTTCTGTGACGCTCTCACCATGATCTAGGCCTCAAGCTAGCTAGCTAAAATCTGATATCCCAGGAACTGCACGTGTATTAGTTTGCAATAAACATTGCTCATGCTACTTATTACGATACTCAATTCAAACATTCAAGATTGAAGATGAGCGGCCAATATTGCAGACATTGATAACACAGGTCTGCACAAAAATGGGTTCGGAATGTTCTATAAAAGTGTAGTGTCATTTCCGAAGTAATTTTTTGCGTAGAATCCGAATACGGGGTTTAAATTGCTCTATCACGCCAGGATTTTGAGATATCCTAACCTAAAAGTGCAAAAAACGCTGGTTTTGCCCATTTTTGAGGTTATGTAGCTACGAAGATTTTGCTCTTCATAAAAAAAGTAGATGTGGTATTTTAAATTATAAGTCTTCCTCTTTTAAATGCCGTTGAGTTTGCTCAAATATCTTTATTTTTCACTGAGATATCGCATTTTGAAGTTTCCATGTTTGTGAATTTTTTCGATATTCGAAAATCCATTGAGATAACATGAGACGTGATACGGTCGATTACTTAGTCGAAAAATGTGTCGTGTGTAAATATATAATATGCAAATATACATACAATCACTCACACCTTATTTGAAGCAGATACGATTTTTTTGTGGGTTGTTCTATACTTCATAATATTTTGCAAAAATAGAAAAACAAAGTGTTAGAGGAATTATGGTAAGTATTTTCTTAATCCTATAATAGTATGTCAAGTTAATAGTCAAGCAGAAGTGACAGGATTTATCTTCCTTACTTTTAATTACAGTTTGAGCATCCATTAGTTCAGATAAAATTTTACAATAAAAAATATAATAAGAAGGCAAGTAAAAAGATAATTATGATTACAATATTGTCCAACAAATGTGCATACAATGCTTATTTTTTGTGCGCTTACAGAAATCCTGAGAGGAATAACGAAATTCAACCTTAAGGTATTTTCGATAAAGACAAACCAACTTGAAAATTAATTATTTATGTTTGACTTAAAACCACATAGGGCTTATGCCGATTTCTGCGGGATACACAGAGTATGCAGGTTTCTTATTTATTTTGCTTTCATCCAGAATGCAACTAGCGCTTCCGCACCATTTTGTTGCAACATCCTCGGTACCAACTTGTTTAACAGTTATTTACAGCATGACTATATTCAGTCTGTGCGGCTTAAGAACCTTATTTGACAGTTGTTCTAGGGGTTTCCCCAGGTTTCACATTATGCCCTTCTATAGAGCAGAGCGTTATGGAAGGGCATTCACAGAGGAAATGTTAGATTGTTTCCTTTTTTCCGGTTGTTTACAACTGTGACAGTATGTGTTGGAGGGATGCCCATTTTGACCAGTTGTGACTGCCGTTAGTCTCCTGGCATCCCGTCGTTTCATGTTTATCAATGTTGACGATTACTTGAGGTTGTAATAATGTTCTGCTAATTTTGCATTTCTTCTGGTCTCTCCATCTACAATCCGCGATTCGGAGGTATTTTATGGAAATTGTATTCTTGACTGAACCTAATGGTGTGAATAGCGATTCTGCAAGAATGTTATTCATGGCAGATCACTCTCTTGCAAGTTCATCTGATCTTTCGTTATCTTCCATGTTCCGATGCCCCGGGACCCAAATTAAGGTAACTTTATGGTTTTCACTCAAGGTAGTAAGGCTATTCCTACATGGTTCCACCACTTTGGAGGATATTGTAGCCGAATCCAGTGCCTGGATTGCAGCTTGGTTATCCGCAACAATAGCGATTTTGCCGTTAAAACAAAAATCTGCGATTAGTAGTAATCGCCTTATATATACAACCATAGTGCATGCTTGGGTTGAAGACCCCGCCTTCCTGCAAGCATACGTTTACAGGCAAATAAGGCAATTTCTGCTTGCTTTACCCGTTCCTCAATGCTTAATTTCCAGCTAAGTTTGGAGTAAAAAATTACACCTAAAGACTTTGCACTGGGTGGAAGTGAAAGAGTTTGTCCATTAATATTTGGTAGGGTAAAAATTAGTACCTTGTATCTAGTAGTAAAACGCATAGTTCTGTTTTACGCGGGTTTAAACTTAAGCCACAGCCTGAGATAACCCAATTACTGATGCATTTGTTGAATGGCTATATTCAAGAATACCGCCATGGTATAATGTTTGTTCTCTAGAGAGCCTTTTGTTCGGATAACCTCGTGAAGGGCTGTCTCCGTAGCTTTGCCTTTAAGGTACGCATGTTGTGCAGTTGATATACCAGAGCTTTCCAAAGAGCTTCTGAGGTGTTAATCCACAAGTCTTTCAAAGTTTTTTAACAGGAAAGACGAAAGGCTGGTTGGCCTAAAATCTTTCGCTGATTCCTGTCCTTTTTGGTATGGAAACGATCTTAACTAGTTTCCAACTATCTGGAATATGGCCTAAGTTTAAACACGCTTTAAAAATTTCTGGCCCCGGAGATTTAAAAGGTGAAAAAGATTTGATTGCCTTTGCAACTATCTCCTAGGTAATTATTTTATTTGCAAGATTTTCTGGATTACATTGCCTCCATTTAATACTTCCCCTCCCACTTTCGTGGGCGCTGCTTTCCGGAAAATGAGTGTTTAGCAGAAGTTCTAGCGATTCTTCTGTCGTAGCAGTCTAATTGATCAGCTTGCTTTGGCTGGTGTTTCTGACCACGAGTTGATATTCTTATCCTACAATACCCAGTTCAATAGACAAAATGAACTGAAGGATATTTTAAGCTTATTTAACATGATTTCGTAAATAAGGAGGCTGCTGAGCTTAATTGGAATATGTGTAGGTTATTCGCATTCAACATTTTCAACATTTCAATGCTTTAGTCAGTCACCTATTTGATAGTCTTGTTCCGTTGCGTATAGTTAAAGCTCATGGAAACAGGAAATCATGGTTTACATGTATTCAGAAATGGAAAAATTATAGAAATAATTCAGTCGTGGCAAAAATATTGTGTTGCAAGAAATAAAGAAACGCAAGCACTAGAGATGCCAAAAGGGCATATCTACAATGGAAGTTCAATGATAGTTTACCTTCGAAAGTCCTTTGGAAAAACCGTAAAACCTTGGGTGTCTCAGGAGAGGATAAGCCCGTGTGCAGTTTGGATCCAGAAGTTTTAAATACCCACTTTCTAGAATCTAACAGGGTTCCACTCGGCATACCTATAAAAGTTCCTCTAGGAGAACATGCTGATGACGGTGAGTTTGAATTTGTGTCTGCAACAGGGGCGGATTTGATACAATTTGTACATACTGTCGAATCTAATGCTATAGGGATCGACGGTATTTGTCTTAAATTCCATAAAACTATTCCACCATAAAACTTACCCTCATCTACATTTCCAAATCTCTGGAAGATGGCAAATATAATACCTGTTTCAAAAATAAAATGTTCTACCTCCTCAGCACTTCAGACCAATAAGCATTTTATCTGCCCTATCGAAAGTATTTGGAAAATGTTTGGCGCGACAAAGTACCTGCTACTTGGACAAGAATAATCTGAGTAGTTTCCAGTCGGGTTTCAGAAGCCTGCATAGTTGCTCTAGAGCTATGCTTAACATTTTTGAAGCTGTTCGCCCTGCTTATGATAAAAACTACCTAACAATGTTACTATTATTTCAAAGAGTTTGATACATTTTGCTGCAAAAATTGAGTTATCACGAAAAGTTTGGTGCATTTTCTTTTGCGACTAATAAAAAGTTACCTTTCGAATCGGCTACAAGTTAAGTGTAGTGATAACTACTGAAGCCTAAAACCAATTACATTAAGTGTGCCGCAGAGCTCTATTTTGGGTCCCACTTTATTTTGCATTTTTATTTATGATATTGTTGAGTGCTGCCAAAATTCGTCGATACATCTGTATGTTGATGACACTCAGATCTACCACCTGTAAAGGCCTACTTACTGTCACGACAAACTAAATTAAAACGTCTTAGATCACTCATTGTTCCGCATGTATCATACGCTAAATTAGTATATTGCAGGCTTGATAATTATAATTATTCGAAATATAAATTGCAAATCTCAGTAAATAGTGCAGCGCGTTCCGTGTTTGAAAAAAGAAAATATGACCATATATCTCTTTATTCAAAACAGATTGCTGATTCCAGATTCCATTGACTTACTTGGAATCAGAGCGCATGTTCTTTGTTAGTGCTATAAAACTATGGAATTCTATACGGATTACAATAAAGCTTATAAAACAAGCAAGGTGTTTTAAAACTGCAGGTTCTACCTACTTTTAACCTTTCAATCTTCCTCATTACAAAGGTCTATACCTATGTGCCTGAGTCCAGGTAGCCCTTTTTATTCGGAGAATTCTTTTCGCGAAACTATTCGTTCAGGAGGCCGTTGAGGCCGCAGATCATTTAGCGCTACCTAGGGTGCACCACGCGGAGGCGATCTGCCCTACACCCCTTATCGCTACTTAGCATCTTGTCGATTACATTTTTAGAGGTTATGCATGCATTGGAAGAATGTATGTTCGACGTCATCTTCGACGGCATCCCCGTATATGTATGTGGGGTGTTCGCATTTCCCTATTGTGAACAGGTATTTCTGGAAATACCCGTGCCCCGAAAGCATTTGGGTTGCATAAAAATTGACTTTGCCGAAGTCCCTGCTGTTCCATGTGACGACATATTTTATAAGCCTAGCCGTCCATCAGCCGTGTGTTTCGTTAATCCAACAGTCTTGCCATAGCTTTAGCGTGTCATCCTGCTGGTTTGCTAACTCTTTCTTCCATTCCCTCTTGCCATAGCTTTTTCCTTTCAAAAGCTAGTAAGTCTATCGGTTCGTGCTCGGACTATAGATATATTGAGTTTCAGTGTGGCGAGGAGGCACAAATGCCATTGCCCTCTAGAAACCCAAGAAAAATCGACTGGCAGATGCTTGGGAGGGCGTTGCGGGGCTTTGACGTGACGCCACCAAGATTTCGGAAAGAACAGAGTATTGAGGTGGCAGTTGAGATACTCACCGCTGCCTTAGTTGAATGTTTTGAGTCAGCCTGTTCAATTCGACCTCTCCTTGATCGGACTCCCGTTCAGTGGTGGAACCGAGCACTCAAAACATTGAGGCGTGAGTCGAGAAAACTTCTAGACAGGGCCTTCAAGACTAATCTTGTCATGTTCAGAGGAACTTCAAGAAGCTTATTCGGGAGTCGAATATGGCCTCGTTTAGGGAATTACATAGCTGTTGTCAGAGCTGCTACACCTTCTCGGCGTGACTAGTACGTTGCCAGATCTGTGGTGAATGAAGCCGCTATTCGATTTGCCATCGAACCTGCCTCTTTCATGCTGAAAAGTCTCGAACGGCTAGTGGAATTGCATATGCGTCAGAAGTCGCTCAAGGTTCACCCATTCTCTCCATTTCAGCATGTCTATCAAAGCGGCACTGCAAAACCTTATTGCTAGGGTGGAGCAGGCCATCGACAGGAGCGACTACGCATGGATGTGTGCAGCCAGTAGACATGGCGTATACCGGGTGCTAGTGAATTGGATACGTTCAATGCTAGCTCAAAGAATCGTCACGGTGCGGGCGGAGCAGGATCTGCTGATGTCATACGAAGTTAATAGAGGCTGCCTCCAAGGTGGTGTGCTCTCTCCATTGCTCTGGTGCATGGGGATCGATCCTCTACTCACCACCTTAAATGAAGCGGGAGTCAACACACAAACATATGCGGACGACTTTGATTGTTTGTTAGCGAGCCTTTCGCTTATAAACATCTGTAGAAAACTCTGAGTTTGATCGACATTTGGGGCTGTGCAAATGGACTATCGGTGAACCCCACCAAACCTGCTATTGTCCTCTTCACCAGAAGAAGGAAGCTTGATGGACTCGTTCTGCCTAAGCTGAAAGAAGTCTCAATCCAGTTATCTAAAAAATCCAATATCTTGGAGTAATCCTCGATAGTAAACTTCTTTAAAAGTAATACGTTGAAACAAAGACATTCAAAGCACTGACAGCTTTCTGGCGGACCAAAGGTTCTTTGGGAAAACGCGGGGTCTTTCTTCTAGCAAAATTCTATTGATCTACACGGCTATGATAAGGCCTATTGTCACATATGTAGTGTGGATAAGTAGACTCTCTCTCGCGCCAGTCAGGAGGACCTTATCAAGACTACAACGCACTGTGGCCATCTTTTGCACCGGAGTTTTTCCGACTACTTCAGGCACAGCATTAGAAGCAATGGTTGGTCTACCACCACTTGATGCTTTCATCCAAGGTCATTTGTAGGCTGAAACACGATGGGCATTGGTAAGGCCCCTGTCCGGCATTGGAAAACAGAGAGGCATGGACTTCGATCCAACGATTCTTTCCATGCCCCTTGACTCTATGTCATCCACAGTCGTACTTGAAAAGATATACAGTGTGGTGTTGTCAGAGGCTCAATTGTGGTCAAACTTTGAAAATGAGCCCGACAAACACTGTTTTCGAATTTTTTCGGATGGATCCATGACCGAGCACGATCAAACTACACTTTGCTATTGGAATGCATGCATCTGTGTTTCAAGCGGAGGTGTATGCTGTTTAAGAAGCGATGAACTTTGTTGTGAAAAACAGATGGAGAGGCAGATCTGTTTGTGTCTGTAGCGACAGCCAAGCTACGCTCATGGCCAGGCTGACTATGTCGGTAGACATAATCGCCTGATGCTAACATTGGTCCCGGGACATATGGGTATCGTGGGTAATGAGACCTCTGACTCCTTAGCTAGGATGGGCTCTAAGGCCGGAGCCCGTCTGGAACTCCCTTCTGCAGCCATCAAAGCCACGGTCAGCAACTGGGTTACTACAACCCACAAGCGAGGTTGGCAGGCTGAGAGAGGCTGCAGATGGACTAAACTGATGTTATCTGTCATGTCCGACCGACTGTTGCAAATCCTCCTGCCTTTAAGCAGAAGGGACTGCAGACAGCTGGTTGGACAGATGACGGGCCACTTTCTGTGGGCAAAGCACTTGGAAAAGGAAGACATTTCAGACAGTGTACTCTGCCCAGCGTGTGGAGAGGAGGATGAGACGGTGGACCAGTTTCTGTGCGTCTGCCGCGCCTTCGCTCGAATCAGGCTTGAGGTGATTGGCACTGAAAATCTACTCAGATTTCTTCAGAGGTCAGGTAGATGTTAAGAAAATTAAAAGGGAATCCGAGTGCAGTATAATGGACTTAATTGGGTCTGAGTGCTATTCTTGCTAATCTCTCCTGACAAAAACCAAAAAAAAAAATTGTTACAATATTAAGCATATGTTTATGAGCCGAGCCGCCGTAGCCGAATGGGTTGCTGCGTGACTACCATTTGGAATTCACAGAGAGAACGTAGGTTCAAATCTCGGTGAGATACCAAAATTAAAGAAAACATTTTTCTAATAGCGGTCGCCCCTCGGCAGGCAATGGTAAACCTCCGAGTGTATTTCTGCCATGAAAAAGATCCTCATAAAAATATCTGCCGTTCGGAGTCGGCTTAAAACTGTAGGTCCCTCCATTGGTGGAACAACATCAAGACGCACACCACAAATAGGAGGAGGAGCTCGGCCAAACAGCCAATTATATATATATTTAAGCCGAGGTGCATATATATATATACGCCGGGGTGCATGTGAATGAGATATTTAGTTGAAAATTAGTCTTGGTCTAGTCTAGCACATAAAAGTCTAACGCTGAACATGTACATTTGAGCCGCTTTTTACGTGTACAGCTGGCCTGACAGGCGGACACAATTTTCAGGGCTGCCGTTCGTTGCACCGATGCTTTAACTTTACCGCATTTGCCCACAGTTTAGCTCGGTATAGGAGGACGAAAAGCGTGGTATTCATCACTATTTCCCATTTCGTTGGACCTCCTATGTTTGAAATCAGTCTACAGAGTAGGAATGTTGTCTTAGCAGCTTTCTCTGCTGCGCCCTTTATTTGGCCCCAGAATGTTAGTCTTGAGTCAAATCTTATGCCTATGTACTTTAGAACCATTTTTGTGGCTAGCGTATTTGAGCAAGTTTGCATGCTAACTTCTAACGGAATGTACTTCTTTGTTAAAAGTATTAGCACCATTTGCTCTGTGTTTACTTTGAGTCCACTTGACTCTAGCCACGGTTGTGTCCGTATCAGAACTTGGTTAAGTTTTCTACGAGCTTCTTCAAAGTCTCGTGCTGTGATGACAGCTGCGATATCGAAGATTGAAAAGGTGATATCGGACATTTCTATATTGAATATCTCGTCTTAATTAATGTTTCAAAAGTCCGAGCCGAGAATTGATCCTTGTGCTGCTCCTAATGTGACGTCTATATGATGATAACCCTCTGCGGCTTGATAGACAGACAGAGTTTGAGGTCTCGTAAGTAACTCTTCATTATGCGCTGGAGGTATGTCAGAATTTTGAGCCTTAGCTCTAAGGCGCCCAACATGCCCGCCCATCTTACGCTATTGAAAGCGTTCCTTACATCTAAGGTGGCAAGGAGGACTATATTTTGCTGCGCTGCTCTCACGCTATTTATGACAGTTTCAATTGCCTCTATTGTGGACTTTCCGCGTTTGCTGATAGTCCTCCGGCTATGGCTGCTGCCAGTCGAGGCTAGATCAATATTTCAAGGAGCTTTCCTGCTGCCTCGGGCATGCATAATGGTCGATATACTGATGGGAGTTTCGGGTTGCCTTTCCATTGCTTATTAGCAACGGCTGCTCCTTTCTCCAGATTTCTGTGAAAATTCTACCTCTTTAACAGGAGTTGTACATGTATAGTAAGTCTTGTGGTCGCATTTTTCCGATCTCCTTGAGAACTTTGGCGGGTACTCTATCCCTCTCCTGGTGCCTTATTGTACTTTAGCTCGCTCGCAGCTGACTGGTGTTCCTCACTGGTGATAATTGGAGTCTGTTCTGTTACGTTTATTTCGCACTTGGAAAGAGTATACCATATTTGGTATATAGCTGCGAGTCCTCAGCCTTCGTTGCATCTCGCTGGCTGGAATGAGCTTGAGCTTCAAGTCCTCCCAGCAGCTCTGAATTTCGCCATTCGCGTTTATCAGAAGAGAGAACTATGAGAACTGTTCATCGCATTTGATTGCATGGTAATAGCGAACCACCTCCACCGAGTCAAAACCTGATGATTCACCCTCCGGGCTTGCCATTACATGGTTGACGATTATACGAGACAGAAGTGCCACAATCTCCGACCATTTTTCGAGAACAAGTTTGCCGCGGCTGAAAGTTTTGTCTACCAGTGCCATTTACAGAAAGTGGCACAGGACCTCCTCACTAAATTGCTTGATAGGTTTGGAGGCAACCACACCCTGATCTGAGATCTTGTGCTTCTTTGTTCTTTTGTTTTCCTGTCCGAACGGCTTCCGTTTTTTGCTTCTGTCTTACAGGCGGTTTGGAATTCCAACCTTTTCCACCAACCTTTTCACAACTTGCCTTGTCAGCCTCATCCGAATCCTGCCAAGGATAGCGAGAGAGCTCTGGTAAAGCTTATACCTCGTTTGGCCTTTATTTACGTGTTTTTGCCCCACGGCTTTAACGGTCCACAGCTTTAACCTCAACTGCCAGGAACTCATCCTCGGCGGAAGATCCGCTCATCACTTTATCATCGATGACCGTTTGCTTGAATGTTTTTGTTTGTGTTCATTATCCATTCCGTACGGTCACCCGCCCCGATCAGGGAGTTGCGCATGTTGCCATACGCGATGACCAAGGAGGATTAAAGGGAAAATAACCTGTCGACCATGGCAGTGCCCCATACCACGGTAAGGCCACCATTACAACCTGAGCCGGCCTGATATCAGGAGGGCTCCGTTAGAAGAAAACCTTATTTACTCCTTCGGCTGCTAAACCCACCCAATAGGCACAAGATGCATCACACCTTGGGTTGAGGAATTTTTTTTCTAACGAAGTTTACGTCTTCGACCTGTATGGTTCGCGGTAGATATCTGTTATCCTATCCACCACCTGGGGATGCGCCCTCTAGGTATGACAGCATCCCCCGGGGGACATAGCATGGAGTCAACCAATTTGTTTGCGTAGCTGGACTAATTTGGTTCCACTCCACTCCTTTTTAAGATGAGATGTGTTATGGATGCCATATGTTCTCATATTTGTCTAAAAAACCGACCGAAAATTTTCGATAATGTTCAAATTCGTCGTTATCTTGATGAAAAGCGAAAGTCATCTTCAATTTGTAATTGTTTAGCACCTCGGATCTAAGTTTCTTGCAGAAGTTTAAATGAACATATTTGTTCATAGTTTCTTTGATAAAAGTCAAATTTTCAACTCCATTTGACGATATACATGTCCAAACAATAGCTCGCAAAATTTGGGATTTGAGCTCCATATTGGCCTCTGTCATATGGTTCATATAAGTTTATTTTTATCTCGTCTGTAAAAAGTACGGCGCTCCACAACGTTGCAGTCTTATTTAGATGGTCACGCGCAAACTGCAATTTCTTGCTTCTATTCGTTTCTATTTAAATTTACCTGCCTCAGTACTTTTCGAACAGCTTCCGAATGGAAAGTCCTATCTAAACCCTTTTCGGCCTTTCCAGTTAACTTTGAAGCACTTGTTGCCGGATTTCTCCTTCACACTCTTTCTCCATGAAAGTTGCAGCCTGCCGTCCCTTATTTACCATCTACTCGTGCAGACATTTTCATACATATAGCGCTCAATAATGTGCTCAAGTGTTGAGTAGCTTAAATGTACCATTTAAACTATTTTACGTTGCCAGATTCCTATTTTGAAATGCTTCAAAACTAATTCAAGCATTTCTATGCAAGTATTGACCATGGGAATAAGTTTCCGTCCTTTCTTAGCCAAAGTTATGAATTATTTAAACAATTAAATAATAAATGATATTATGTGAAGTATGTGCCATTGGGAGCTACAATTTTCTCCATCTTTCAGGCAGCATAAGGATTCCTCTGACGAAAAATTTAAGTTCTCATGACTTGATCCACTCATTAACTCAGTTTGCAATGCTCTAGTAAGAAGTGAACCGCTCTCCAATAAGGGCTGACTGTATTGTTCGGAACAGATGGTAATCCGAAGATGCAATGTCTGGGGAACGCGGCGAGTGGGGCACGATTTTCCAATTCAGTCCCTTTAAATACCCTCTAAATATTTCTGGACCGATTTAGCAACTTGTGGCCTGGCGTTGTCATGTAGCAAAATCAGTTGGCATGTCTACTGTCCCATCCCGGATCTTTTCTTTCAGAGCTCGATTCTAACGCATTAGCTGAAGTCGGTAACGATCGCCAGTGAGGGTTTCTGTTGGTTTAAGGATTTCATAATAGATGACATCCTTCTGATCCCACCAGATGCACAACATAACCTTTAGAGCATGAATATTTTTTTTCACTGTCGTTGGACCCGGTTCACCTGGCAGGCTCCATCTTTTTCGACGCTTAGGGTTATCATTATAGATCCATTCTTCGTCGCCATTGACGATGCGATGCAGAAAACCTTTTCTTCTCTGCCGTTCAAGTAGCATCTCACACGTCGCCAAACGTCTCTCGATATCCCATCGCGTGCAAACGTTTACCGACGGTTGATCTGTCAACATCCAACTCTTTATACATATCACCAAGCGTTCGACATGCGTCTTCATCCAATAATGGTTGTAGTTGAGTATCTTCGAATTTTTTCGGTGCCCCTTCGTGATCTTTATCACTCACGTCGAAACCACTCTTTAAAAGTTGTATTTGATGGAGCGTGATTAGCGTAAATTTTGATCAATATATGACACGTTTCAGCTGCACTTTTTTTTAAAAGGTAATAATGAAGTGCGACTTCCCGAAAATGCTGTTTTTTCGGGACGAACATACGCTTCAAACGAATGTCAACTACAGCGATCGAGACCTCACATAGAAACCTTCAAATCACCAGAATATTACTAGACCGAAAACAGAAATAATATCAGTAGCGATATATCTTGTATGAGGGCGGAAACTTATTACCATACCCAATAGTTTAAAGAAACATAGGTATGTATAATTTAATATTGCTTTATGTCAAACTCTCTCATACTAAGAATACAATTTTTTTTGTCGAATCTTGCCCCGGAAATAGCAATACTTTTAACTACATATATCATTCAGACTAGTGAATTCTCTGCATGTTTTTGTTTGTATTGCATTACAATGAAATGGGTTTTTTTAACTTTATGTTGAGAGATATAATGAAGCAAAATAAATAATGTGCTTGCTTAATGTGTTTCTCAATTTTCGCGAAATATTATGAAATCGTGTCTGCAGCAAATAAGGTGTGAGTGACTGTATGTATAGTATTTAAGTATATATATGTATACATATATATATATACATATGCATATGTTATGTTATTACTTTTATTCACTATTGATTTAGTTTTTGATGAAAATGTTTTATAAATACGGCAACCGAAATTAAGCTCGAATAAAGTTGTTTTAAGCATTGAAAACACCATAAAAACCTTGAATTAAGCCCAAAACAAACGAGTAAAAATTATCAAACTAAAAAGCAATCGCTTGAATTCATAAAACAATATTGACTTAAAAGTAGCAGCAACAAAATAAATAAAACTCTCAAGTGGTGTTAGTCTTCTAGTATGTAAAAACTAGTAAAATTTGCATTGTTCACGAATAAGTATCCACCAACAATTCAATAAAAGATTAATTTTGGTTACCCGGTTTATAAGTATAGCTATCAAGTGCATAGCTGTAAGATGCATCTTTGTTCAGAATTGACACCTTTAATTTTGTCATTAACGTTCAATTGACTCAATTTTTTTTTTAAATATGTAAGTCGTTTAAGCATATCTTAAACTAACCCTACATTATTGATAAAATACAAGCCTTATTTCCGTTAAATAGTAAAAATGAGACTTTTTAATAAAGCCCTCTACATATTTTTTATATATTTATTTATATTTTGAAATTAGGAATTGCATTGGTTACATTTTTCCAAAAAATTCTTTACATTTCAAGTTTGAACTGCGAAAATTCATATTCAGATTCTGATAAAATGGCACTGCCCCAATTTCTTCTTCTTGATTGGAGCGCTAACCGCGTAAACGATTTTGGCCAAGTTGAACAAAGGGCGACGACAGTCGTTTTTTTCGTGTTAACCGGCACCAATGCAAAGGAAACCTTCCTCTTCTATCACCAGCAAGTGCCGCATCGAGTACTTTCAGCAACTACTTCAATTATAATTTACTTCCCTAATCATATTTTCCAAAAGACTTTTACTTATGTAACATATATACATATTTGATAGAATGGATAATAGATAGATAGGATAATAGAACAAAGAGCTTTCCGTTATGTTTGGTAATGAGAGCAACATTATATAAGGGATATTGTCGAAAAAGAAAACGAACTTAGCAACAAGTTCGAGCGTTGTAAAAGTAAGCATAAAATGACAATAATCGTCAATCAATATTTATTACAAATATCATAATTTTTGACCTAAAAATAAAAAACTCCAATTAAATATTATTATGTGGGGAAAAAGAAACCCATAATTTTTCCGCAAAATTTTTGCGCAAATGGCTTAAAACTGTTTCATGGTCGATCTTTAACTCGTGGGCGATGCTACGACTATTAACATGACGGTCGATGCCTTCGATTATTTCTGCTAATTTATCGACATTTTCTTTAACATCAAAAATGCCTGAACGGAATCGATGAAACCAAAATTGCATGTAATTAGCTTCCATTGTTAATACCCTACAACTCAAATGAATCAAACAAAAAACAGCAAAGCAATGTTTTTAGTGTTATATGTCACCTTGAAAACAAGTACAAAATTTAAATTGTTTGATCGATACTTTACGAGGTATCGATCACTACAGCCATCTACCGAAAAATTTATTTTTCGCCATCCTAATGTATGAAAAATTTTTTTATTGTTAATTTAAAGCAACATTTAGTATAAACGAAAAAAATAGGATTAATTATTTCACTTCAAGGAAGTAGGGTTAAAATATTCGGTTACATTTTGAAGGTGTAACGCAGCGTAGTTAAATATAAAGAAAAAACTTGAACAGTTATTTGTAGTGGGTGTCTAACTGATAAAAATAATATATTTAAAACAAAACCAGCCATACAAATCTGACAATATCAAACAACACCTATTTAAAATGCAACTTTTGTCATCATAAGTAAAAAACAGAATTGAACTTGCGATAAAATAAATTCTTTTAAGCTCATAATGTCAAAATATTGTCATTAATTCTTTATAACCATAAACGAGCGAATACCCCAGAGGATCACGTAAGGAACTCGTAGCAGCAATATTTTTCCAACCAGCAATTGCACCACAAAGGATTGTTTTGTCTGTTATTTACCAGTTATTTATGGATTGCAAATGTTGATTTGAAAAAATTGTACGACATGAACTTTAATTTCCCATTAAATATTTGGACACAGTAAATATTTTAATTTTATAAAAATAGTATATTTTGCTAATTCACACGCTATACAATAATCGTTTTATTAATTTTCCCGTTTCTTTACGAATAAAACAATCAACTCTTATAACTCCAACTGACCAAATAATCACCGCCGCATACATTAATGACCCACTGAATCATCACAACCAACTAAAACCACCTTCACCATTATATCATCACTTGGCCTTTGTCTCTTATCACCAATATTGCGAAAAATAAATTTCGATAAAACATGCCCGCTTGGCTGATATGAAATATAATTTGGCGACAACTAATCACCGTTCTAATCGTGTTTTCATATCTGCACGTCGACGCAACAGGCAAAAACGGCTCCGGCGCCTCAGAAACTAAACACTGGCAGGATATGATCTCGAAGCCGCGTCAAACTATTGTCCAGTGGCATAGATTGAAACCGGAGTAAGAACATCAAACCAGAAAATAGCGGAAAAAGAGAGCGAAACAGCCTCGATATAGGCTGAACCTCTAACTCATTACGTAAGCTAAGAAATCCGTGGACCAGCAGGGAAACAGGACGCAGTACTAACTAATCATCAAATAATCTTTTATCACTTATCAATTATGAAATGCAAAGAAACGTAAATGTTATTCTCGCTGTTTTGAATTGACGTTTGAAGTTGGCAGAGCAATCGGATAAGCTTTGAGGATCTTAAATTGTGAATAGAGGAAAATAATACAGAATGACAGTAATAAGAAAAATACTATAAATTCATAGTTATGTATTTGAAGATACCATAAAAATGAGACCAAACAAATTTGTAGAAGGTAATGCTTTTAAAGATTACCTTAACAAATACAAAATGAGGCTTCATAATATATTATTATTATTATGAGCAGATTTAGGACTGCGACCTGAAAGATCTATTTTGCATCATAATATAGTATATACAAATGTGTTTATGCAAAAATGCCTTCAGTTATATATACATGCATGCCCCAATATACATATGTACATGTGACAGGAAATATTTACATGCTAAAATTGACTGGTAAACCTATGCGATTTCATACAGGCAAAAAAATTCGCGAAAAACACAAAGTATTGCTAAAATCCACATTTGGGCGATGAATATAGAGGTTTGAAGTATTTTTCTTAACCAGTAATGCAAGGTGAATCTATTAAAGGTGATATCAGTAGAACATCTAGTTTGCTTTTTTCTAGCGATTTGGTGGTTTCAATCTTAAGGTGATATGTTTCCTGTTTGTTTGATTATATTATAATTTAAATTTTGATATTCCAACCACCAAATTGCAAAAACAAAATACATGTAAATTTGGTTTTTGTATATTGCTGTCACCTTGTTTGGATTCGTCCTGCTAATATGCAACCGTTATCGTAAATATAGTGTTTCTTATTTTTTATCAATCGAAGAATATATACATATGTATGCATTTAAAATAGTAAAGCTTAGAATTTCGCATGTGGAGCTCATAATGTTTAGTTCATGAAATCATAGAGAAAATGTCAAAGGTTTGTGTGCAAGAGTTTCAATAAGAGCCATATGATTAAACTTACGAAATGTGAGATACACACATATGAGAAACGCAATGTTTATACATTTGTACTTATTTAAATACAATACGAATCTACTCCTATATGTATATAGTCCAGCGGGTAAGAAAATTTTCTAATCCTAAGTCTGGAATTTGACGTTAAGATTAATGCTGAAAACAGTGAACACCGTTCGCAGTCCCTTACCGCACTCCCTTACCGTGCACAAAAACTCACCCCCGAGAACAACTGGGTTTTTTTAATTACACATTTACACAATACATCGGTTTGTGTGTGTATGTGTTTGGTTGTATCTACACAATGATATTTTTGCTTATACACTTTTTCACACATCCGCGTTATCAGTTACAATTTTTCATTGTTTAATAAACCAAAGCCAAAAACCAACAAATGCAAATAGTTCATTTATCTATATTTAACATTATTCAACAGTATTTTTAAGCCATTTTAACAAAAATTATCATTTTTCTAGGTTTATTTTGTAAATGATTTCGAAATGTACTGCTTGGCAACACTGTATGGTGAGAGAGCAATCAGCTGAGTCGGTATTACGGGATTTTTTAAAAATCGTGAAATAAAATCTACGGTACTACGATACGGAAGGAAGGAATTTTTCTTTTACATGGGGTTCTCATTAGTTTGATCGGAAAAGCTGACTGGGGATTGCGTTTACGGTGTTCACTGTTTTCAGCATAAGTGTTTATAAAGCCTTGCACGTTTCAATTACTTGGAATAAAAGTATATTAATTTATGTAAGTGTAAAATTATATTTTCCAGGGCCCATTTCAAAATTTCAATAATAGGAAAGAACCAAAATAAATCAGAAAAAGGTATTCACGTAGAAAAATATCAACGGTTGTTCTTCAAGAACAAAGATTTTTTGGACCTACTTAAATTTATTAAAAAAATATACTATTATTTTTTATTGACTATTTTTATAAGGCGATCATCTCGAATACCTAGTTTAAATGCTATTTGTTTTATTTGTTCTAGTATATTATGTATAAAAATTAAATAATACCTACTGATGTGTCCCCTATAAATTCGGAAGGCACTTAAAAGAAATGTGTTGGTCTAAAATTTACTCTATAGGTGGCGTGAAGTCGAGATATTTCTTAAAAAAGTAGTTTCTTTCACAACATTCCTGCTTGAATTATATTAACAAAAATCTCATAGATTGCCTAATAAAGGTCATCACTATTACTGGAAAATGCGAAGAAGAAGATACACTCTTGCATCGAACTCAAATTGTACCCACAGTCGTTTTATTTCATATGATTGCAGTTTCCTGCCCTTTTGCATTACGATGGCAATCAACAGATGGGGGCAAGTTTCTTCAAGTACGCGGATTAAATTTAGAAGGCCGGTGTTTCTCGCAGGACCTGTTTTCACATATGTAGCTGTTTTTGATTCGTTAACCACTAATCAACTTTCACTTATTGCATACAACTATACATGTACATATGTATGTATTTAACAGGATAGAGGTGTTACGCTGATAATTGGCCAAGAAAATAGTTGTGCTGAAATTCGTGGAGACCACGGAAAATAAACCAACCAAAATCTCTAAAGAAAATATAAGAAAATTTGGTAAGTAATCACCTTTTCTATTTACGAATGCGACTATAGTCACAATAATTGAAATTCGTGCAATATTTAAGTAGAGATAAAAGCAAGTTGCTTACAAGCTAAACAGATATAAACAAACTCGTTTAATGTGACTGCCACATTGGCGAAAATGCTCGTCAGTTTTGAGTGAAAGCTCATAATGGCGACATTCATTCATGTCTAAGCTGGTTTAAGCTAAGAAATGTGAACAAGAAAGATTGAACAAAATAAAATTGAGTTCACTTTACTTCATTAATAAAAAAAAAATGGACCAAATTGGAAACGTGATGGGTTGCTAGCAGAAAAAAAAGATTATAATATGTATATATAATACATATATATAATTGCTGCGTACACCCTCTTTGTGTGTTTGGCCAAGCTCTTCCTACTATTTGGGGCGTGCGTCTTGATGTTGTTTCACAAATGGAGAGACCTACAGCTTCAAGGCGACTCCGAATGGCAGATATTTTTTATGAGGAGCTTTTTCATGGCAGAAATACACTCATAGGCTTGCAATTGCCTGCCTGGGCGGCCGCTATTACAAAAAACTTTTTCTTCATTTTGGTCTTTTACCGATATTCAATCTAACGTTCTCTCCGAATTCAGAATGGTAGTTACGCACCAACTCATTCGGCTAGAGCAGCCGAAAAAAAAATTGTTATACGTGAATTTTTGAAAGGAAATTCACGAATTTGAGCCTGATGACCTTAAAAACTAGTTTAGATGTCAAGTGAAAATTATAATTATTTTCTGAAACTCATAACGCCACATACACGAAAATATAATAAGAGGTCTGATATGATGGATGCCTAAAACTGCAAACGTTCAATTACGATGGGGAGCATAGATGTGAAGGCTTCACATATTCTTTTTCTCATTATCAGTCACAAAAGCATAATAGCCCCTGACTTACAGTTCAGAGAGAGAAATTTGAGCAAACTGACGAGCATGTACAGCAATGTGTGAATCATTTAAGTCGCTTCTACTTGCTTATATTATATATATTATATAACAACTGTTTTTTTCATAAAACTTTTTCCCTAAGTAATCCGACCTTAAGAAAGCATAGAAGTGACGAATAGAAGGCCATTGAGCATTGCAATAAACTTCCATTATTAAGTAAATAAATGCATATATGCGGATTAAAGTTAGTCTTCAATAGAATCACAAATACTTTTCTTCCATTAACACTTTAAGACCGTCACTAAGGCAATAAAATGAATAGGTTAGCCAATGACACACGCTGATCAAGTGCCACGTTAAAATTTAAATATTACTCCAGCATTTTGTGCGTGCATAAATATTAACAGCGCAAAAAGAGTATCGCAAATCCTTCAAAAATTAAATGCAGTGTTTACTAAAATAAAAACTGGATATTAAAAAAATAAGCTTCCAAGCGATACTTTAAAAAATTACTTTGTTTGGTAATACGTATAAGAATATTCAAAGTAAAAACATTACATGCTATATGAAATAACTATTGGGCACAAGAAATACAGGAGATATCCCTTTCAAAAAGTTTTTTCACAATATACAAAAAATATACCTTTTAATAATTTTGATAAGACTTTGTCAAAAAAAACCTATGAAAGAAGAATTATAAACGAATTAGGGAATTAAGGCATACAGAACTTTAGAATCTATATAAACGAGGTTTGTTAAAAAATATGGTGAATTTTCAAATTTCGCGGGCTACGTACATTCGACTTTCGATTATTTTTATTTTTTTTATGTTGGTACACTCGTATCGGAGATATGTTCACGGTTTTAGGAATATAGCATAATTAGTTTGTTTGTGAGAGACATAAATAAGACAAGTGTTTTTTGCGTTTTCGGCGATTTTATCGAATAAAATTGATCAAAGAAGTTGCATCGAATTTTGTGTAAACAATGGAATTAAATGCTCAAAATACTTGACAGTGGCATACGGTGAGAGTACTCTGAGTCAAAACAATGTTTACAAGTGGTACACAGAAGGCCAAGAAGATGTGAATGACCACGCTAGCTCTGAATACCCTAGCACATCAACAACCGATGGAAATGTTGAGAAAGTGAAGAATCGTCGAATCACAATTGGAACAGTTGCTGAGGATGTCGGCATATCGGTTCATGCCAT
This sequence comes from Anastrepha obliqua, assembly GCF_027943255.1. NCBI lineage: Eukaryota > Metazoa > Arthropoda > Insecta > Diptera > Tephritidae > Anastrepha > Anastrepha obliqua. The sequence continues at coordinate 60,616,011 of NC_072897.1, forward strand.
GCAATCTTTTCGGAAGTTTTGGGCATGACAATTACTGAATTTTGACCAAAAGCAACGTCGCATGAGCATCGCTCAGGAATTGTTAAATGACGTCAATGGTGATCCAGATTTGCTTAAAATGTTCATGAGTATATGGTTATGACATCGAAACCAAAGCCCAATCGTCCCAATGGAAGAGTCCAGGAGAGCCAATGGCAGAAAATAGCCGAACTCGCAAAATACTTGTCTTATTTATGCCTTTCACAAACAAATTAACCTGCTGTATTGCAGAAAATCGGCGAACAAGCAAAATACTTGTCCTATTTATGCTTTTCACAAAAAAACTAAACCTGCTATTTTGCTAAACCGTGAACATATCTTTGATACGAGTGCACCAACATAAAAAAAATAGTAATCGAAAGTCGAATGTACATAGCCCGCGAGTTTAGAAAATTCTCCTTATTTTTTTAACAAACCTCGTACATATATAATATATTTAGATGAACACTAAAGTCGGAGAGTCAGTGCCGTTTATAAAGTCGTCGAATTTTTTGGGTAAAAGCGGAATCGACAAAATTATTTTCTTTTCAAATAAGAATTTTACGTTTTTCTAAGTTTTTTCTTGTATATTACATTTTAGTTTTTTGAATCCTGAAAGTTTATCAAAAGAAAAGAAAATAATACACAAAATTTGAAAGCTAAGCCGTTGTTAACCTCGAAAGCTCCCTCAACCGCCCTCGATCCAACCGTGCCTAGGAAGATCTCGAGATCGTACACGTTTATCCTACCTTATATTTTGCTCACCTCGTCTTTTGCCCAACTCCTTCCAGTTGTTGTCTTTCTAGTTTTTCTCTCAATGCTGGGCTTCCACATCGGTATTTAGGTACTTCTTTTTCTTTTTGGTTGGCGCGATAACCGCTTACGTGATTTTGGCCGAGTTTAACAAAACGCGCTGGTCATTTCTTTCTCGTGCTAACCGGCGTCAGTTGGAAACACCAAGTGAAGCCAAGTCCTTCTCCACCTGATCCTTCCAACGCAGAAGAGGCCTTCCTCTTCCTCTGCTACTACTAGCTGGTATAGCATCGAATGCTTTCAGAACCGGAATGTTTTTATCCATTCGGACGACATGACTCATCCAACGAAGCTGCTGGATTTTTATTTGCTGCACTATGTCTATGTCCTCGTAAAGCTCATACAGCTCATCGTTTTATCGTCTGCGATACTCGCCGTCGCCTACGTGCAAGGGTCCAAAAATCTTTCACAGCATCTTTGACTTAAGCACTCAAAGTGACGTCTTATCGGATATCATCGTCGTCCAAGCTTCTGCGCCATACGTTAGGACGATGATATCAATATCAGCAGCATATAAAAAATCGTTATAACGGTCATGATGAGAGCCTTATATAGTGTTAGTTTTGTTCGTTGAGAGAGGATTTTACTACTCAATTGCCTACTTAGTCCAAAGTAACACTTTTTGGCAAGAGAGATTCTCCGTTGGTGATTAAGTCCGATGATATCAATACCATCAGCATATAAAAAATCGTGCATGAGGGATTAAGTTCTGCGGCTCGCACGATCTTTTCTAACATTAGGTTAATAAGGTCACACGATAGCGATTCACCTTCTCTGAAACCACGTTTGGCATTAAACGGCTCGGAAAGATCCTCACCAATTCTCATGACACTGCTGATTTTGAGCAACGTCATTTTGCATAGCCGTATTAGTTTTACGGGGATTCCGAATTCAGACATCGCGAGATATAAGCAACTCTTTTTCGTGCTGTCGAACGCAGCTTTGAAGTCGACGAAAAGATGGTGGGTGTCAATTATACTCTCATAAGTCTTTTCCAAGACTTTGCGTATTGTGAATATCTGCTCGATTTAGGATTTTCCTGGTCTAAAACCACACAGATAAATTTAAATGAGTTGAATGATGGAGGGTTTCAGCCTTTCACACAATACGCTCGCGAGAACCCTCTAAGCGATATTTAGAAAACTTGAGTAGCTCAGCCGGCAATCCGTCGACATTGTTGTTCTTTGAACGCGTTATCGCTATTTTCACCTCGTTATGGTCGTATAGCGTATAGCTGCCACTGTTTAATAAGTTCCCTTCACAATTTTAGTTTGCTCGGGATGTCGTCGCCTCACCGAGTGCCTCTACTCACCTACCCGCGGAAAGAGACGCCGCTTCACTCTGCCATGACCGTTCTGTCGCTAAGCATTTTATGAACTTCCAGTTTATCCCAATAATATATGATTGCCTCCGGTAGGGTATTGTTGAATACCCCCTCAGACGAGGAAGGCGTTTACTGTTAACTCTTTTTAAGATATCTTTAGGAATCTTATGCAGAACATACCCCTTTCAAGAAAATACTGACTAAAGCGAAGTCTTTAGAGAATACACGATCCCCCGGCAGGTGTTGATCGAGTCCGGATCCATGGGCAAATGGGCTTACAGAACTAATTTTAATGATTCTTCGTCGTTTATTGCCCAACATCTCGAATCGTTCCTCAAGTACCCGATGGGCGTTGAATATCTCAATAGAATACATCTGACCATCACCGACTCTTGGTAGCCTTCTAAGCTTTCATGAGTCCCTCTTAGCTTTACTAATTTCGGACTTATAGATTCATGCTCCTAACTTATACAGTTCACATCTGAAGCGAGTCTTACTCCCTCTTTTCTTATTATTAAAAGAAGCTCTAAGTTCAGAGCGTTCAGTTAGCTTAGGGAGCATTCTCAATAGTCGTAAAATCTATTGAAAGCTGAGTTGAAAATCTCCCCCATCGATCCCTGCGAGAAATCTTGATTTGCCCACGGTGATTACCTGAGTAAGACCTGCAGATTTCTGGAGTATATATGTATCCCAGTGCGTACTCCTCAGGTTCTTGTAGGAGTATACTTTTGGCTGAGTTTCGGTGAGAGAGGACTGAATGTACCAGTGATCTGAAATGGAGTGAGCATTAAGCATCGAATTCCCTCCACCACCTGAAGAGCTGGGGTGTTGTGTGTTTGGATTTATAAGATTGCTGTTGCTCATGTACAAATTTTCTTCACTCGGAGTCACTTTCCAAAACCCGAAAAGTGTAGCCGTCTCTTAATGGTTACTTCAACCGCGCCTACACAACCAACTCAATAGCGACGGAGATCCAGGAAATAGTAAAGAACATAAAGGATAGTCCAAAAAAAGGAAGCAAGGGCTGTCACAGTTCAAGTCTAAAATACGCCGTTCAAGCAGCAGGTCTCGTGGTGTTATTCAGGGTGTACCTGGGAGGCGACCAGCCCTGCACTCTAATATACATAAATGAAACTCAAATTATATTTTAAAGTTTGTAATCCTTAAATATTTAAAAAAAGTGAACAGGCATTTTCCTTCCTACGTTATATAATTTCTATCTGATATATAGATTTAAACCGGATATTGAAATGAATTTGATTTTTAAGGATTGTTACATATTAGATGAGAATTTGTTAATATGAATAGAGTAATATAACATCTCCAAAAAAATAAAGCTGATGGCTTTGACTTTTAGCGACTGGGTGATTATCGATTGGGAATGCGTTTCTGTATACTCGATATATGATTCCAATCCTGGATTATAAAATTATTGATGCATCCGACACATACCATAGCGATATTGATACTTAACGGACGCCACAAATAAGTGAGCTAAGGTAATTATTGTATTAAGAAATTCTTATATTCAAGGTCTGAAACAAGAGGAACTCGTGATCTAAGAGAATAATTTAAGCCTGCAAATTTTAAGAGTTACTAATTAATGAAAAATTTATAAATATGAATGTATGTAAAAGCATTGACCTTCTCTTGTAGCAGTTGATCCACCTTGATACGATAAGAGTTTATTCTAAATTTTCCTTTCCAAACACAATCAACTTACTAGAACTATTTGATATTTACGATTGCATTAAATCTCTTAAACACCTACATTAAATACGTTCAAATCAAGCTTACGTCCCATCAAACGCTTAGGTTATAGATTATATAAATAATTTCATATTTAAGTTGCTTTAAAATAAAAAGATCTGTGCACATTTGATATAAAAGCTTCTATATGAGACATAAACATTCAGAAGATTCAAAAACAAATGAAATTACCTATAACTCTTTAACTGTATCAATATACCGCCCTTTATCCTGAGTCAGTCCTGTAAGCTTATGAATGCTAATCTATTGGGTTGTAATAATCAAATAATTTTTGATATAAAATTTAATATTTAGAAAACATATATATATATTCTCATACATATGTACTTAATCAAAGATTGCTGAAAATGTATAATGTAATATCCCCACCGATTACAGCTTCCCAATATCACGTACGCACCTGAGCTACTGGGAGGGAAAAGTTATAGGCATTTATATAATACGTATAAATGTATTTACGACTGTAGACCGTAAAGTAAAACCACAAAATTCACAAATACTAAACAAGTGTCGTACATGATTTTTTTGTTTTAATTCTTAATTAATGTCAAATTTTCACTAAGCAAATATGTACCTTATATGACAATTTTTTTTCTAATTTCGAAATGCATACCCACTACACTTTTTACTAATACTAGAAGATTCTCAAATATATATTTTAATCTTTCTTGCATAATTGCAAGCAGTGCCCACCGAGCTTTAAAGTTTAGTAAAAATCGTGTTTTGTCCTGATATTTCGGTCTGCTATAAACTCACTATAAATGTAATAAATTAACTGAATAAAAGTAAAAATTAAATGAGATGAACATTAATATTTAATTAAAAACTTAAAGTAATAACAATGAGTCAAGGTAACTTCTTTTTGGAGTAGTTTTTTTACAGTCACAGCGCAGCAAGAACTGTTTTAGTTCTTCTTCAGCCGTGATAAGTCCGTTAAAGTCTTGCATTAATTTAACCCTTTCGGCAGTATTGTTCATAACTCTCAACTGACTTATTATTCTCTTTGCTACCCGAGAGGCAGTATTATTATTCCAAGAAGATACCCTATGATCAAAAAGTATCGGGAATGTTTAATTTAAACAAACCGCGCACGTGGGAACTGGTCCATATTTTTTTCTTAAGTTGGTAGGACTGTAAGACACACATCTGTCACTTTTTAATGCCATCGGATCATTAGTGTCTGCCTGGCGTTTGTTTACATCAGTCGAACAATTCTTGGATTTTACAAGATGATAACACGTCATCTTTTTGTTTCCCAAGTTGAAGTTACCAATTCGTGGAAGCAGATTTCAGTCGATAGAGGAGATCAAAGAGAGTGCGATGAAGGAGTTGAAGGCCATACCCTCGTCGGTCCACCAGGGTGCATGGAGGACTGGGTTAAACGTTGGGGCATGTGTGTTGCCTCAGACGGGTCATATTTTGAAGAAGATAAAATAAATTTGCCGGAAATTTAACTCTGTTTTGTTTTATTTAAACATTTCCGGTACTTTCTGATCATAGGGTACATGTTCCTTTAGAAAGCTGTCGCCGATCTGCAGTGGTGATAGAAAATAGAAAAACCAGTGCTTTGTCTTAAAAAAAAAAATTCATAAACAAAAAGAAATCAACAAAAGATTTAAAAATATCACAAAAAGTCAATTTAACTTACCAAACCCCTTTTGAGTCAGTTCTTCCTTCGATGGGACATACCGTTTGATAATTTTTGATGTTTTTTCCCTGTTGAAGTTGGACATCATGTTCTTTTTAGTTTGGTTATCGACTTCGTCATCAAAAAGTGATAGGAAGGCTTTCTTTTTACATAAATACCACAAATAATGACTGAGCTTGCTTATAGAAGCTTTAGATACAGTTGCATCAACTTTTTCGTACTCTTTTAACATGTTCAAGAAGCGCAAATCTTGGTTAGGTGCTTCGGTCGAAACTGTGCATTTGAGTCAAGCTTTAACATACAACATCACGACAAATAAATACACATCTTGTAGAGCCTTTATGTCCTTCGCAGTTATTCTTTGTAATATGAAGTAAACATATTTTTCAAGAATAAATCGTTGTCGCCATCCAGCGTCCCTGATGCATAGCTCCAGGGACCCTTAGCTTTAATTTTTGCTCTGTGTCTCCTCCCAAAAATATTACGCACAGTTCGACCAATTGGAGGTAGTCATCTCTTAAAAAACCTTTGTCTAATTCTGCCTTATAAAATATTAACAAAGCTTGAATGCCTGTCTCGGTAACACGTTCTTTTATGAAATTAAGAGGTGGTTCAGTGCTACTAGAATCGAGGTTTTTCCCTGAACTTTTTGGCCATCGAAATATATGGACTACTAGTAATTTGCTCAATCTTGGTTTCAAAGGCAGCTTTTAGGACCAATTCATAAACATGATGACACCAGGCAAAAAACAGCGATTCTCTTCCCAAAGTTTGCTCCAAAATAGCACCAGCCCCATTGAAAGGGCTATTGGAAGCTATTGTGTCGCAGTACATTATTTGTGGTTTATCGTTTCCATGCAAAGGTAGCTGTTGAGACGGCCTTAGCGTGATGTTTTTTAGAAATGTCAAGTCTTGGCACTGCAAGAAACTGTTCTCTATCGTGAAACGAATTTGGACTTCGTACATCCAACCCGGGTAATAGTTTTCCAGCCCAATGGAATGTGACTACTTCGGGTGCATTGTTTCGGAAGCCAGATTCGCTAGATTCTCAAATTTTTTATGAGGTTTCAATTTCGACCTTGTGGTCTTTTGCGCCCTCCGCTCATCGCATTACTTCATACAAAACCAGTTCCCTTATTAAACTTAGGATAGAGCTGGGTTGGATTGAGCATGTGTGCCTTTATTCTGGATGCAATTGGCCTTCTCCGCGCTATAGCACTGCATTTCAGGAGAAGATGTACTTAAACCTCATTTGGTTATACCCTCCCAGTAAAAATTTCCCCGGTGTAGCCCCAAAGTTTTATGCCAGCAAACCTCCCTTAGCCCTAGCTCTACACTCTTGAGCTTCTCCGTGATAGTATGTTGTCCCATAGCAAAGGAAGGGCTCGGGTCTTATTATATTAAAGGCGGGGCCGCAGCCTCTCTCTCCAATGTGTCCGCTATTTCGTTCCCAGTTATACCCCTGTGTCCTGGGATCCAAATCAGCTGGATGCAATTGTGCATTTCTAGTAGATTAAGTTCCTCGATACACTCATGTACCAGTGAAGATTTAATCGCACAGGACGATAGGGCATTAAGTGCCGGCTGACTGTCACTCGGAATAGGGATTCGCTCATTTCGGACATTCCTGTCCAAGCTTACCCTCCTGGATTTTCTTTTCAAATGAAGGTCTATTCCAGTTGAACTTATTGTTCCGTTCAATTCTGAACTTATTTTCAAATTTGATCTCCTTACTGATATTATCTTTGAGTAGTTTTGTGAGTGGGAGCTGCAGCCTTAGCAATTGCAGGTTTTTTGATGACATCACTTTTCCTCTCCCGAAGCCTTCCATGGTATTATTCAGAAGGATACGCTTGACTGATTGTTGAATAACTATATGGACCCATTAACCCCATCGCAGCTGTAGGGCAGGTCCGCATCGCTACAGTGATGCACACGCATGCCAAGCGCTTTTTTTTTGTCTGGTTTAAAGATCTTTGCAGTATATCGCAAATAGTTTTCTTGAAGCTATATCCATGACAGCGGATTCCATTGTTTGTCAGCAAGTGAAGTGAAGTGTTTGTCAGCAGGTCGACTAATACTACGCTGCGCCAGAGAAGTGATAAGACCCGTTCTCTCTGCGGACATACCTTAATTGTTTGTAGCTATCTTTGCCTGTAGCAGGATCTGCATATGCGCCTACACGTTTCTCTTTTCCTCACAGTCAAAGGCACTCTGGATCGTAGGTGATATAGCGCAGTGTCCGTAGATCTTCCTGTCCTGTACGCATGTTGACTTTGACGCAGAGTGTTTGATCTAATTATATTATCGATAATCTTCTCTATTCATTTTAATACAAAGGAGGGGAGACTAATTGGTCTGAAGGATTTTGCCTTTTTTCCTACTTTTGCTATGAAAACCACTTGTGCTCTTCTTCACACTGTTGTTATGTATGCCAGGGCAAAATTGTCTCGCATTATCCTAACTAGGTGGGGTGTAATTAGCCAGTTCCATTCCATTTGGGTTGGCCTCGAAAACAATAAATAGGGCTCCGGGACCAGAGTTATGGCTCCCGGAAATATGTTGCCAACAAGACGCTTCCTCTTCCTACCTCATCGCATGTATATGTGCCATCTATATTTTTAATACCTAGTTTGATATCCACTCTCTCTTAGCCATAGCATTATGGAGCCTAGCTGCAAGAGCCTCGCAGATCTTTTTGAAGCTTTGCTTTCTTAATTTCCTTACTATATGCGGTTAGAAGGGTAGCGTATTCGTCCCAGCATACGGTGCATTTGGCTTTATTAAATTGCCTTCGCATCGCCTTCCGAAGTGCTGAGAGTTCCTTCGACCACCATTACGTATTGGTTTTATCTTTTGGTTTAGTCTCAGGACAGCTACATTCAAATGCAGTAGTAATGGAGTCGTTAAGACGTCCTACCTTTTCTTCCAGCATCATATTGTTAGTACCTGGCCTCTTACCCATGCTATGTAAATTTATACCTAGCACATTTCTAAACTTGTCTCAGGCTGCCTTCCTGGGGTTTCTTCTCTGATTTCCTTAAGTGACTTCTTTTCCTAGTTCAAACTTAATTATCCTGTGGTCAGATAAGGAAGGCTAGGAGGAAACTTTGCAACCCGACACCAGGTTTCTAACCAGTTTATTGCATTGGGTCACATCAAGAACTACGTGTCTATTCCTTGTTTCAAAAGTTGGTGTACAACCAAAATGTTGCATATATAAATCAGTACTAAAATTAAATTCAAGTAGGTACTCACCTCTTCTGTTGCAGTCGACACTCCCCCACGCTTCGTGCATTGGCGTCTTATCCTAAGAGGAGTGGTAGCTTTCTTCGGTTACAATAGCTTAAAAGACTCCATACCTCATCTGGGGGAACGGTGCTGTTATCCCCCGCAAAGTATGCCGACGCTGTTACATAATCTTTGTGGGTTCTGTCTACCAGCAGCTGTGCCTGGATCGCCACTAGATCCAGGTTCAAGAACTTTGTAATGCAACAATATGTTATGTTTGTATTTAACACTTTGCATGCTCTACATCTCTCTTGCGAGAGATCCCAAATTACCTTTTTATTGTTGTTATTATTATTATTGCGGCCCCTTACCTGGCCTCTGTAGGCCCACGGCCTTGAGCCAGCATTATGCCCAGATCTCCCGAGACAGACCATAGTGCCATTACGGCTGATGCCGCTAACGCACGATGAAGATTAATCTGGGCTACTGTCAAGATTTGTGGTGTCATTCTCGTTAAGCTTTCTCGCTTGTCTTTCGCTCATTGCTCTGTGAAACTCATATTATAGGGATCAAAATAAGAAACTTTGCCGAAGGAACCATACCTCTAAAACGAATTCTGATGTCCCCCAATTTGGGTCGAACTTTTTAGTTTCTTTCCTAATGTAAAGGCCAAAAATGGTGATATTTTGAAATGATTGTATGGGGAACCCCCCAGGGGAGTTCCAGGGGGTGTGCCACTGGCATGGTTGGATCGGCCGTCCAAAGTTAATGGGGGTCGGTCATACATTTGGACTCGATTGGAGCACTCTAAATGGGTCAAAGTGGGATTTTTCGTTCGACCCAAATTGGGGGACATCAGAATTCGTTTGAGAGGTATGGTTCCTTCGGCAAAGTTTCTTATTTTGTTCCCTAGAATACGATTTTCACAGAGCAATGAGCGATTTTTAAATCGACCCGCCCTAATGATATGTGGATATATATGTAAGTATATACATAGGTATATTATAATTGGCACTTACATCCATTGTTGGTTGTTTGGCTAAGCTCCTACTGCAATTTTTGGTGTGTACCTTGATGTTGTTCCATAAATGGGTAAAACTTCAGGTCTCAGTTTCAAGTCGCCTCCGAAAGGCAAATGGTTTTTCATGGCAGCAATATACTCGGAGGTTTTTAGAAAAAACAGTTTCTATCATTGTGATGATTCGTGCCAACAATGCGTTCCCAGCTTGGGCTGAGCACTGACTCAGAAAGTTTTCCGTAGATAATTAATTTTATTTATTGGAACGAGACTGATTCTCTTGACTTACGTCCCATTAAACAGTTTCTTGCTACTGCATCTACATCATATGCATATACATCTATAACTTTTTTCTTTGTATAACTTTGATCATATATCTTACAGAGAAAATTAAATCTAAAATGGAGAACCTCTATCAGGCCCGTGCGCAGACCCTCAGATGTAGGGGGGGTTTTCAAAAAATGTTACAATAAGCGTTACATTGTGTCATTTCTTAAAGTTATTATAAACAATGGGATTTTGCATAATTTTTTCTGTTTGAACCCTGAACTCATAGAGATTTAGAGCAGGGGCGGGTTTTTGACAACTATGATCTGGGTTTTAATATTAAGAGGTTGTTCTTATTGTAGTGTAAGTTAATTACATTCAAAGGCAATTTAAATTTATAGTTGCTGTGATTGATGAGCGCCAATTTTCTACTTTTTCAATGAAATTTCAAATAAAAAAATTAAAATATATGCAAAGAAATGTGCCAAAAAATTAAATACATGATTATAAAAAGGAGGGTTTGCAAAGGGCCAGGGACTTATAATGAAGGTATGATGCCTAATTGAAAAAGACACTTTAACGAGAGTGATAATATGTACATTTACAAATAAAGGTAAAAAAACTAAAGAAAATTGTGAAAATCTAATGAAAATTTAAAAATTTCATCAGTTTAATGGCCTACGTAAAAAAATATTTAGGTACCATATACCTGAAAAAATACAGAGTATATAATATTATATATGTGTATGTAATTTGTATATATTTATATAAATGTATTATAAAAACCATTTTTAATTTTTATTAATTTCTGTTTAAGTCTTTTTGTATTTATACATCACCAATTAAAACTATCACAGGGACATTTTGTGAGAACTATTGTTATAGAATACTATTTTAAATTCATTAATTTATCTCGTTGATTTAAACACTTTTAAAATATGAAATTTAGTGCATGTGCACACTTGTACGTTCTTATGTTATATATAATATAATATATGCATATATGTTTATCTTATGGTAAACAGTAACGAAACCAAAACCAAGTGAAATATAATATATGTATGTTTTAATTTTGAAGCATAGATTTATACAGGCCGCTCCAGTGCCTCACCAAACATAAATGATGAAAACGTTGATATCAAATAAGTCCTACATAGTTATAATAAAGGAAATTCTCAATGATATGTGTATGACTACATGAAACAACAGCATGTAGATCAGTGCTGTCCAAGAATGATAGAAACAAGATTGCGCCCATCAGAGAGTACGTGACGTCACGTTTGCTGAGTTGTGCAGTATTGCCAACCATTTGCTCTTCGCAATAAATTTAGTGCTTTTTTATACCGAAAATGCGACAATTTTTAAGTTTGGTGTTTGTTTCTTTTTCTTTTTAATTTAAGGCTAGCGAAACTTTAGGTTAAAAAAAAACTATATTATAATACAAAAGAAGTTTAAAAAAGGCCACTCTGAGAAGATTTTAGTGCTAATGAAAATTTTTTTACTCCTACAAAATTTGATAATTTGAAAGTGCAAATTTAATTTTTGGCTCCATTTAAGGCTATGCAAAAATATTAAATGCCCCTCTCTCAACTCTTCTTAAGATTGAAAACCTTTTTACACATTTTAAAAAGCCTTTGAATTTATTGAATGCGAATTAAAACCATAGAGGTGTAATCGTTTCTTCCGGTCATCAATCCTTAGTGAGACATAGAGCATCAAGAGGTGTATTCATAGTAAAAATAAGCAACAAAATACCAGAAAATACTAAAGAAACCATACTGACATTTTTACAAAAAGAGTACCTTATCTAGTTACATAACTTCAAATATAGCAAAAAAGTCGTTCCCTTAATAAAAGAGTCTCGCTTAACAAAAAAAAACTCATAAATTAAATTGTACATAAGCATAACACATTTATTTAAAAAAACGCACATTCTACAGACAATTTGTCACGCATACAAAGTTCTTTAAGTAACACAATAAAAATTTCGTGTTTTATTTTCTTTAAATGGACATTTAGTGCGTTTTTATATCCAAAGCTAGGCAACTCTGCAGTAGCGAGAGAGAGATTTGACTGCCGAAAGCAGAAGAACACCAACAACACCAGCAATCGCGGGCAATGCCACCAGATGTTAAAAAAAAGTAAAGCTAAATAAAACTGAGTGAATTATTTAAATAATTATTAAAAAATGTATATTTTACAAAATTATAAACATTACTTTTAATTAGAATAGGTTAGAAAAATGTCATGTGGAATGAACTAAAACTCTGAGACAAAAAATAATAAAAATAACAAAAAAAAAATGCTAAGTCAAGTTACGAAAATGGTAATCTGGCCATACTGGAGCTAAAATCACGTAACTAGTTGTCAAATTCGCTGAGCGCAAAGTAACGGGACCACGATGGGCGCCATCTCATTATTCTTTGCATCATGAGTGCTGTCCATCCCATATATCAATTGATGACACGTATTCTTACTCTCCATCGTTCAGTCGTTAGCAAACCAGCAACGAATAAACACCACGTTTGTCCGCGACGCTTAATGTATGCAATACAATGCCCTGTGAGAACTTTTTTATGCTAGAAAATGCCTTTGGCGACTTGCAATGCCTTTTATGTTACAAGTCGTTCAAAGGAAGCTATAGATGTAATATCAAAAGGCATTTCGATTCCTCCCACAAAAAATTTCTACTCCAATCCAATATTTATTTATTTTGGTTTAAATTTCCCACTGGGCTGCTCCCATGCTCTCGTTCTCACTTATACTCTCACATTTTTCATTTTGGACAGCACTGATGTAGATGCAAACAAGCTGGATATTTCCAGGAATCTATAAAGTGATTAATACTTATTTACTACAAACAAAGGTACTCTGTAGTACGGAAGTACATACAGACAACAAAAATCTGACATACATACATATTTCCATATTTAGTTAGAAAGCGCTGATATACATATTTCCGCAAATATCGGGTGTTTTTTTTAGCCGCATGAGAACTATGGTTTGACAGAGAATGGCAAACTATGTTGACATTTCTCTTCAGTAAGGTTTGGCAAGTCATCCTGAATCATTAAACGCCAAAACAACGCTTCTAAATTTAGGAACGCTTCTACTTTGAAAAAATGTCTTCCATTTTACGATCAACACAATCGGCCTAAGGAGCAAGTAATTCGTGTAGTCATTGATCATTTTCGTATTAGTTTTACTCTTCTCGGATTAAAACCATAAACAAGACAAAGAAATGTGCGTACCGAAGAGAATATTGTGTAAAGCAATGGCACGACAGTCGGTGGTTGAACGCGAAGCTGAGCGGTTGAAAGTAACAGGCTCTCATCCAATAGAATAATATACAGATAAATTCAATATAATTACTTTGTGTAATTAAAATATTACTATTAAAATAATAAAATGTTTCATTGTCAATATTATAATATAATTTTAATCGGTCCACTAACTTGACAAATCAGAAGTTAGATGAACGACTACGCCTACAAAAAGAAACGAAAAATAAAATCATCGTACAACGCACAGGCAAAGTTTGTGAGTGTGTGAGTACATTTTAAAACACACAGCGGAGGGGAAAAGACAAATTTACAAAGCGCAACGTGCAAAGAAAAGCAGCACGCCGTGGTAAACTCCAGAATTCTCTCGAATGTTCTACGCAATCGAAGAAGGGAGACACATACATACGAATTGTGTTTGTGAACTCAACGTTAACGAATTCAGCGAAAGTACAACGCAAAACCTGCACGTAATTGCAAAACGGCGTAGTACTCCGACGATATAGATATACACATACTGCGCATCAAAGGAAAATAAATTTTAAAGGCCAACGCGCAATTGCAAAACGGCGTAGTACTCCGACGATATAGATATACACATACTGCGCATCAACGGAAAATAAATTTCAAAGGCCAACGCGCAATTGCAAAACGGCGTAGTACTCCGACGATATAGATACACACATATTGCGCATCAACGGAAAATAAATTTCAAAGGCCAACGCGCAACGAAGGCAAACGCGCAACGAAGGCAAACGTGCAACGAAGCCAAACGCGCAGCGAAGGCAAAAGCGCAACGAAGGCAAACGTGCAACGAAGGCAAATGCGCAACGAAGGCAAACACGCAACGAAGGCAGACGCGCAACGAAGGCTAACGCGCAACATTGCAGAACTGAGCAGTCAGCAGCGACAACAGCAACGAAAGTAAAGAGCTGCGTAGTTTGAGGGGAGAAAAAGAAAAATCGAGACAGAGCAAAGACTTTATAAGCAACGAAGAAGAAATACGGCAGTTGAATTTCACAACTAAGCGCGTGCGGATGGGAAAAAAAGTTGGAGACAGCATCAAATAAATAATATGATTAAATTATCAACACTAAGGGTCAGCCAGCTGAACCAGCTCCTACGAAACAACAACGCAACGGTGATAGGCACGAAAGCATGCAAGATAGCGAAGTTGCAGGAAATTTTGGACAGCGACGAAATTGATCCAGCAGAGTTGGAAGACGAAAATGATTTGCAAACACAAATCAATGGATTGAAGGAGGCGATGTCTACGTTAACTCTAGCCATTAGCACAATAAATTCAACACGCACCATCGATACCACCATCCAAACGCAACAGAATAATGAAAACACAGGACCAACGCAACCAGTATTGAATTGTAGTAATGAGCAAAGTTCAACGACACATGGGATAATGTCAATCCAGGATATGGTAGGGATTATGCCTGATTTTGATCCCATAAAAGATCTTACATCAGCGCAACAATTCATTATCAGAATCGAGCAGTTACGTGGTGCATACAATTGGCGTGAGGATTTAGTTCTCGTAGCAATTCAACGCAAATTAAAGGGTATAGCAAAGCGATGGTTGGATTCCCAAGTTGCATCAGTGTTATTGGTCAAAAAGGCAAACGGAGAGAATCGAATGTGCGTCGACTACCGCGCACTCAACGAGTTTACCATAAAGAAAAACTACATAATCCCTATAGTCGAGGAACAACTGTCGCGCTTGGCCGGAAATCGTTACTTTACAACGCTGGACATGACGTCGGGGTATTACCAAATCCCGCTGGAGGAACAATCGAAACCGTACACTGCATTCCTCACGCATGAAGGTTTGTACGAGCACAACGTAATGCCATTTGGGTTGGTGAATGCCCCAATGGTATTCCAAGAAACAATTGTCAATATAATTAAACGACTTCGAAACCGAAACAAGATTATTAACTACGTAGACGAGGTTATCATCGCTACAAAAGACGAGCTGGAAGGATGCGATGTACTTCAAGAGTTCCTGCAGGCCATAAAACAAGCAAATTTAACACTCCGACCATCAAAGTGTACATTTTTGTCGAAAGTCGTCAACTTTTTGGGGCATACGATTGATAGTCAAGGCATACGACCAGGACCAGAGAAAACGAAATGTATCACCGAGTTTCCAACACCTAATTCAGCGACAATGGTTCGACAGTTCCTGGGTCTTACTGGATTCTTCCGGAAGTTTGTGCCCAAGTACAGTGAGATTGCTCTTCCCCTGTCAGCATTGTTAAAGAAGAACGCAACATTTGTATGGGAAACTCCGCAGGCATGGGCATTTCAGCGATTGAAGGAAATGGTAACCACAAAACCAGTATTAACGTTGTTCGATCCTGGGAAGAACCATGAAGTTCACACCGATGCAAGCTCAGTGGGTCTGGCTGGTGTGATGTTACAGGAAGAGCCAGATGGGTTAAAAGCAATACTTTACTTTAGCCGAAAATGCAGCGAAGCTGAACAAAAATATGCGAGCCATGAATTGGAAGTGCTGGCAATCGTGGAGGCATTGAAAAGATTTCGGACTTATTTGTTGGGTCGAGCATTCAAGGTTGTCACCGACTGCAATGCTGTTGCAACAACGAAGGCTACAACACCTTTGCCACCACGTATCTCCCGATGGTGGTTGAAACTGCAGGAGTTCGATTTTACAACTCATCATCGAGCAGGAACAAAGATGGCACATGTAGACGGAATGAGTCGAGCACCAGTACTTCACCCAGGTAAAGTTAATACAGTCGCAGATCTTGTCTTGCAGGTATTCGAAAAGGGCGACGACTGGTTGGGTTCGATGCAGTGGCAAGATGCACGACTCAAAGAAATCATCTGCAGCTTACGTGATGGGGATAAGATGAAGCGCGATGAGTATAAAGACTACACGCTACAAAAAGGGCGATTGTACCGAGACGTAGATGGGCGGAAGCAGTTGGTGGTACCAAAGGCAGTAAGATGGCGCATAACCAAATCCTACCATGACGATGCAGGACACTTCGCGCTAGAAAAGACTATACAACGAATTCTAGAACATTTTTAGTTTCCACGCTTACGACGCTATGTAAAATCTTACATCGATGCTTGCCCTGAGTGTTGCCTTAACAAGGTCAACGGAGGCAAACCAGATGGTCAACTACACGTATTAGACGAGGTGATGCCGATTCCATTCAGATCTCTGCATTTGGACCATCTAGGGCCATTCCCCAAAAGCAAAAAGGGAAATATGCATATACTTGTGGTTGTGTGTGCATTTAGCAAGTACTGCATCCTTAAAGCCGTACGAAACACGAAGACAACACCGGTGGTCAACGCACTCCGTGACATTTTCCGAACATATGGGCAGCCAAGAAGAGTGACAACAGACAGAGGTACAGCTTTCACGTCTGCTGAGTTTACACGTTTCATTTCAGAAGAAGGCATTCAGCAGGTGAAAGTGGCGGTTCGAACTCCACGGGCAAATGGGCAGGCGGAACGTGTCAATAAAACAGTTCTTGCCTCACTGAAATGTACAACAACGAATGACCGCGAGTGGGACATAGCATTACCTACTCTGCAGTGGAACATAAATTCGCAAAACAACGCAACCACCGGGTTCAGTCCAAATCAGTTGGTCTTCAACTTTAGTCCACGTGAGGTATCCACCAATAGATTGATCCAAGCCATCGAAGATGAAAACAGCAGCCCTAGTAATGTAGAGTATCGGCGACAAGAGGCGCATAAAGCGATGCAGAAAGCAAAGAAAGCATGGAAAGAGCGGTATGATAAGCGGCACCAATCTCCAAGGCACTATGAAGTAGGCGATCTAGTGGTAACAGAATATGTACCAACGGCAACTGGAACGTCACATAAACTTGATCCGTTGTTCAAAGGACCTTATATTATAACCAAGGTGCTGCCACACGACAGATATTTGGTCGAAGACTTACCCGATGTACCTAAACCTCAACGACGTTATTGTGGTGTGTTGGCAAGCGATGGATTGAAACCATGGTGTGATCTTGGTCCCGAACAAGATGACAGCGATGACGAATCGTCACCCGGTGACGATAAGTCAGGAGAGGCCGAGCTGTAAAGCAATGGCACGACAGTCGGTGGTTGAACGCGAAGCTGAGCGGTTGAAAGTAACAGGCTCTCATCCAATAGAATAATATACAGATAAATTCAATATAATTACTTTGTGTAATTAAAATATTACTATTAAAATAATAAAATGTTTCATTGTCAATATTATAATATAATTTTAATCGGTCCACTAACTTGACAATTGGTGCTGTAGCGCGAAATGTCGAAGAATACGTTGAATTACATAAGTATCTTGGCTGATGTGCCTATAGTCCAGTCAAAAGAGGATTTAACTTCGTAATTTTAGGAGTATGCGAGTTTATGGTTTTATTATGTAAAGCCCATCACTGTGAACTTAAGTTTGAGTTTTCGGGGTCGGGGGTTGTGTCCCGCGGCCGCCATCTTGGAAATAAGGGTGCAACTGGTTTTTTGCGATTATCTCGTGAATTTCGAAAGTTACGAAAATTTTGTCAAATACTTTTTTGTAGATAATAATATTATCTACAACTTTCATTCAAAACATGTTATTGTATATTAAAATTAATAATAAAAAAGTTATAAACAAAATTACGCGAAAAATTAAGAGATGCATTGTTTTAAAGCGTAATAACTTTTTTTATTGATTTTATGGAAAATATACGTCAGAGCTTTTTTATAGAGCATTCTTTTGTGAACATTTTTGTCTAAAAGTTTTTTCCGCTATCTTTATTTAGTCGTATGATTTTGAGCTGCTAAGCGGAGCAACCAATACATTAGCGAAGCGCGTACATGATTACACAGGCCGACAAAATTTAACCAACATTCAGACCCAGAAACCAGACTATATATTTCCAAAGGTTTATGATGCGCTAAATCCAAATCTGGCCTCAGAATTGCTCTATCAGCTCTGGTTTTCGAGATATCCTAACCTAAAAGTGCAAAAAACACCATTTTTGCCCATATTTGAGGTTATGTAGCCTTGCAGATGTTTTCTTTCACCAAAATTAAAGGATGGAATCTTTAAATACAATCCTTCTTTTTTCAAATGGCGTTTTGTTTGCTCAAATATCATTTTTTTTCGCAGAGATATCGCATTTTGAAATTTTCATGTTTCGAAATTTTCTTACACCTGAAAATCGATTAAGATAACATAGACATGATATAGTCGCTTACTAATTTTCTTGAGTTTGAGGGCCTGAAATATATGGATTAATAGTATGTAAATTTGGAGTTTGTGGGAAAGCCTGCTCGCGGTATGATAGGGGTGGTTTCTAGGGGTTAGGGCTGTATGTGACTCGGTACCCAAAGGTTAGATAGTGTAGGGATGTGGTGAGTCAGGACACTTATGGTGTGAGACAAAATTTTAAGAAAAATAAGACTCAATTCAAGAAAATTAGTAATCGAATATATCATGTCTATGTTATCTTAATCGATTTTCAGGTGTAGGAAAATTTCGAAACATGAAAATTTCAAAATGCGATATCTCTGCGAAAAAAAATGATATTTGAGCAAACAAAACGCCATTTGAAAAAAGAAGGATTGTATTTAAAGATGCCATCCTTTAATTTTGGTGAAAGAAAACATCTGCAAGGCTACATAACCTCAAATATGGGCAAAAATGGAGTTTTTTGCACTTTTAGGTTAGGATATCTCGAAAACCAGAGCTGATAGAGCAATTCTGAGGCCAGATTTGGATTTAGCGCATCATAAACCTTTGGAAATATATAGTCTGGTTTCTGGGTCTGAATGTTGGTTAAATTTTGTCGGCCTGTGTAATCATGTACGCGCTTCGCTAATGTATTGGTTGCTCCGCTTAGCAGCTCAAAATCATACGACTAAATAAAGATAGCGGAAAAAACTTTTAGACAAAAATGTTCACAATAGAATGCTCTATAAAAAAGCTCTGATGTATATTTTCCACAAAATCAATAAAAAAAAAAGTTTTTACGCTTTAAAACAATGCATCCCTTAATTTTTCGCGTAATTTTGTTTATAACTTTTTTATTATTAATTTTACAATAAAACGTTTTGAATGATATTATTTACATATTTACAAAATTTTCGTAACTTTCGAAATTCACGAGATAATCGCAAAAAACCAGTTGCACCCTTATTTCCAAGATGGCGGCCGCGGGACACAACCCCCGACCCCGAAAACTCAAATTTAAGTTCACAGTGATGGGTTTTACATAATAAAACCATAAACTCGCATACTCCTAAAATTACGAAGTTGGCTATTTTTTTCGTCTCTTTTGACTGGACTACTATAAAATACAGTTCGTGCATGAACTGAAGCCAAATGACTATCGTTTGCGTCGCATTTTGCTTGATTGGGTTCATTTACATTTATTTTTCAGAAAGTAGTTAAAAGAAAAAGTAGTTAAAAGTGGGATTAATCGAATGGACATGGCGGATATCATACACAAAAAATAAATGCCATGAAATTATCTATCAGATTGTAATAATAAAAAATTATTCTAAAAATATTTCGGTTTTGCATAATATATTAATTATTATAATTTTTAGTTGTCAAGATCTAAAAAAAACGCCCGATGCAATACCGACATTCACCCTATGTAGTACTAAAGTATTCATGTTACGTATATTGGCGAGTAGATTTTTCTTTTTCATATTGATAGCTATTTTCTCTCTCATTTTAGCTAGAAACTAGTTTTAACATATCTATGGTTTACAAAATTTTAAAAAGGAATTTTAATTTAAGTTGGCTTTACCTAAACTATCCTTTAGCATGACGTCGGGCCAATACGCTTGCTGCTTTAGCTCAAGATGCCGGTCCCAATAATGGATATGTGTATAATGTATAATAAAAAATGAAATGCTAATTGCAATTCATTGTGGTAAGGATTGGCAACACACACAGAGAAACAAAAACGCAGAAATGGAAAAAGTTATGTTACAAAATCACAAAAATACATTACAAGTTGTGTAATTGTACGCGAAGCAATTTCTTTGATAAGAAAAATCACGCCAAAAGCGTGTATTGTATACATACAAAATTCTTATAATTTTTCGTTACAAAATGTTGTTATATCTACAATAGACAAATTTACATAATACATTATTGTAGGAGTATCTATATACATATTAATAAGAATAAAAAGCAGGATAACTCAGTGCAATGTGAATAAAAATGTATGCATAGATAACGCATGCACATAGAATAATGGCACAACATGGACTCAGCCAATAGAGCCGGCGTATATGTATGTTCTTTCATTGTGATACAAGTATTACAATGGTAAAAAATTATAGTAGCGGGAAGAAAATAATACGTCAACTTACATTTTAGCAAACTTTAAAATATTATATATCTAATAATTATAGAATGCAACAATAATATACATTGATATATTCAAAAGCCACCAATATCATTATTTTCGTTACCGAGAACGAAAAGTTTCATTCATCTTTCTAAAGCGGTGATGCTTCCTAACAAAATTTTGTCTATTATCTTAGAAGGTAAGTATAGATAGGCAGCGTAGTCTCGCCAACATTGCTGCTCAGAGTTGCAAAAATGAATAAGGTTGTTCATATCGAAGTACCACTACTCCAATACGTTGTAATTTACAATAATTAATCCGAAATAGAGACATTGGACATCAATAAGAAATACACGCTACCGACTGAGAGAACTGAAATTTGTGAAAGTAACTTCAGCTGTCACGCCATTGGGGATTTGGTACGGTGTACAGAAACTAAAGGTGGGACCTTTCGAAAATCGGTAGTTCATTTTTCGCGATTTTGACAAGCGGTTGATGCCTTCACTGGAAATAAACGAAAGGAGAAGAAATTACTTGTTTGTAAATATTCAGTGAATGGCTTGGAAATATTATACGTTTAAAATTTGTGATTTTTAAATTAAAAAAACTAATACAAAAAGAAGTAGGTAACGTGTATTAAATTGGGAAAGCACACATTATAACAATACCTCCAAACGCAGTTTTTGCGTTTTTTTGCCATGACTCCGTGGCTAAAAAGTGTCTGTGTGCGTGTGTATACTTACATAATTTCTTATATTTGGCAGTATCTATAGCTTTCGGCTACACTTTCGCTTCACAAAACAGTTAAGGTATATTCCGTTTGTTTGTATATTCACAGCGATTACGTCACAGTGAATTCGGAAAGCGCAATCTTGTATTCCATCATTTCTGGGGATTCGGCAGCAGAACTCCACGCGTTCATTTCAAACGTATTCACACATTCGTATAATCACACCTTGTACAGATGACAACAAAGTAACATTAGTGTTGGTTGCGTTGTTTTTTCGCAAATCATCAACACTATATCAGTTTTACCGTGGATAAACCGGAGCCATAATCCTGGTTACGTCAACAACTCAGCTGATTCCTTCAAATTCTTTGAGAGGCACATCAGAGAACGTTAATATTATATATAGAGAAGTCTCACGGACTACGAATAGTGTAAATTGTCAAAAATTAAGTCTAACCGCCGCCATGGTAATTCGATTGTTTACACAAAATTCGATGCAACTTCTTTGATCAATTTTTTCGATAGCAGAAAATCGCCGAACACGCAAAACACTTATTTATGTCCCTTACAAACAAACTAAACACACGTGAACATATCTTCGAGACGAGTGTACCGCGGCGAAATTTGACAATTCAACTTATATTTTGAGCACACCTCGTATACTAAAGAGAGAATTCACTGTAATCAGCTCTGCTAAAAATTTCACCATACCGTGGCGTCAGTTAGACTTAATTTTTGACAATTCACTCTATTCGTAGTCCGTGAGACTTCTCTATACATTATATTAACATTCTCTGATGTGCCTCTCAAAGAATTTGAAGGAATCAGCTGAGTTGCGGACGTAACCAGGGTTATGACAGCGGTTTGTTCACGGTAAACCTGAAATAGAGTTGATGATATGCGAAAAAACCCACGCTGCTTTAATTTAAAAAGACGATTACACATACACAAAATACATTGTAAAGCAACTTCACAACTTGGTGCGTGCGTTTTAGTATATTTAAAACTTTACAGACGAGAATGCATGGGGCGTACAAGTGTTTTGGTATATGTATGCATATATATATATATATATATATATAATTGGCGCGTACACCCTTTTTGGGTGTTTGGCCGAGCTCCTCCTCTTATTTGTGGAGTGCGTTGTTGCACAAATGGAGGGACCTACAGAGTCAAGGCGACTCTGAACGGCAGATAGTTTTTTGAGGAGCTTTTTCATGGCAGAAATACACTCGGAGGTTTGCCATTGCCTGCCGAGGGGCGACCGCTATTAGAAAAAACTTGTTCTTAATTTTGGTGTTTCATCGAGATTGAAACCTACGTTCTCTCTGTGAATTCCGAACGGTAGTCACGCACCTACCCATTTGGCTACGGCGTATGTATATATGATATTAGTTATGTTTATACAAAGTTTCAATGTCGTATACGTTCGGTATATTCTGCCATTCCTCTATTATTACAGCTTTAACGCTGCTGTATTCTTTGGATGTCTTTTATGGACTCTTTTCTATAAAAAGGCTCACAAATTTTCAATTTCAATGTCTTGGTAAAATTTAATATTTGGCTTTTTTTCAGTGATAAACCCAAATTGTTTAGCCGACTGAGCTTTTTGTTCAATATATTTAAGTGTTTTATGGCGTGCACTATGACGTCCATAACCACCAAGTTTCCTACTCCTTTACTTGAAATACACCACCAAACTTTAACGGAAATTTTAGTAAAGCTTTCAAGGGCTTTCGCCATACTCTAGTCGGTCCATCCTTGTAACACAGCATTATCTTTGTCTCGTCGCAGAATATAACATCGTCCCAATAATTTTTTGGTTCGCAAATGTGGCTCAAAGCAAAAGACAGGCGTTTTTCAAAATTTTGTACAGACAGCGATGGTTTCTTGCGTCCTGATCTCGATGAATATTTGTGGTGCAGTATGGCTTGACGCACGGGTTCATGAGAAACAACAATATTACACTTCTCGTTAAGCTCGTTTGAAAGTTTTCTCAAACAAATTATCGGGATCGAGCTTATATCATCCATGTACATAAATATTAATCAAAAAATTCAAAAATTGTTACGTAAATGAAATTATTCAAATTTTAGATACAAAAGTAATACAAGGTGGCGCAAAAGTAACCTTGCGATGTTTTTTGGCTGTAATTTAAAACAAAAAAAAACTTTGATTCTTCTTGTGGATTATTTTTATTTGGTCTTTTAATTTTTTTTACATCAAGTCGATAATATGATGTCATGTAAATGGCCGCCGCCACAGTTGATTGTCATTTGAGCCCTTTTTATGGCATTTTCCATCTCTTTGGCCAAAACTTCCGGCGATAGGTCCTCACATTCTTGACGGATATTGTCTTTAAGAGCTGCAAGAGTCTGAGACTTGTTGACATAAACCCGCGACTTCAAAAAGTCCGACAAAAAGAAGTCTGGAGCGGTCAAATCAGGCGATCTTGCTGGCCAGTGCAAATCACCAAAACGGGAGATTAGGCGCCCGGGAAATGCATCCTTCAGCATATCGGTTGTGGCACGTGCAGTGTGTGCCATTGCACCGTCCTCTTGGAACCACATGTTTTCCAATCCCAATTCATCAAGTTGCGGCAAAAAGAACTCGTTGATCATTGCTCTGTAGCGCTCACCATTCACAGTAACCGTTTGGCCCGCGACGTCTTCGAAGAAAAAAGGTCCGATGACTCCTCCAGTGAAAACAGCACACCATACAGTGACTTTGAGCGGGTGTAATGGCTCTTCGTGGGTTACACGCGGATTTTCAGTGCCCCAGAAGCGTAAATTTTGCTTATTTACGTACCCGCTAAGATGGAAATGGGCCTCATCACTCATGATTATTTTTGATGAAAAATCGTCTTCCTCTTGGTGGTGATTAAGGATGGCTTGAGCGTATGATGGCCAGCAGCTAACAGCTAGAGGCGATAAACGATGTCCTTGCACGTATACACAAAAAGAAATTGGTGTGAAATAAATGCGAATGCGTCGATTTGTCTTTGCCTAAGCACTGAGCAAACGAATGGTAAACGTATGTACATACATTTCGAAAAAAGTATCCGTACACAAAGAAATGAAAGCAACATATTAAGAAATTCATTGTAAAAAAACTAAAACTTTTCAAACTTTTATGAGAAATGTTTAGTAAGTAATTTTTCTACAATTTCTATAAATTTTTTCCAAAGTACATTTTAAAAATTGAATTTTACAAAACAAAAACAAACTTCACTTCAAGAAAGCAGAAAAAGTTTCCGTAGACATTAAATCAGGGATTCCCCGCAGTATGCAGTGGCATATTCATACCCAATAATGGTTTTATTTCGGTTTCTAATTGATTTTGCTGTGAATACATTACTTTGGAGTTATTTTAAAGTTTTTGTGTACAAAAATAGCGATGGCCCATAAAACTAAGGAAATTAGTGTTGGCGAGAGAACGATTGCCCCGAAACTTAGAAAAGTCGTGCAGACATATGGTACAACTGGTTCAATTGTGTCAAAGCCACGTTCTGGTCGACCTAGTAAGCTGACCGTACGTGAAAAAGGAACCAATCAGTGAAAAATAATCCTCGAATTATGGCTTTTCTTACGGAAATTCCTTTGGTAAGCATGTGCTTGACGATACTGTACGTAAAATATTAAAAAAAGATGGGTATCGCGGACGTATAGCTCGTAGAAAACCGCACATATCCGAAAAAACGCATGGATTTTGCAATCGAATATGTTAGCAAGTCTCCAAGAGACAACAATTTTCTTATTTAAGTAGTTTAAGGACTAGCATGATGCAAAGCGTTCAACAGTTGGAGCTTGGTGATGATTTCTGGTTTCAACATGATAATGATCCCAAGCATTCGGCATATAACACTGCGTTACAAAAACGAACTTTTTTCTGTCCTATGAACCAAATATACTTTTTCGGAAAGGGGATAAAAAATAAAAATAGACGTGTATCGGTGATTTTCATGTACACCTCAGAATTTTTTTTTTTATGTATAAAATATAGAGCTCGTAGTCCGCCTGTGTGAAAAACTTTGGATCAATTTTTAATCCTTTTTCCGTGATCCAATCGCGTTGAATTTCTGCAGGCAGACTCGTGGAAATGTTTTTATTGTGTAAAATTAAAAAAAAAAAATGTTATCAATTCTCAGATTTTCTTGAATTTTTTTTTTTTCTAAAAAAAAAAGTTTTTTCTAAATTTTCGGCATAACTTGAAGGGACTCCATATTTTTAAACAACTTATTAACCTTTAATTTATTGTTTCATACAACACACTCTGTGCCGTTTGTGTGTTTGTTACAGTTCCGGAAGTTCCGATCATCTGACAGTTGCGCTACTAGGAGACGTATACTTTGACAATTGTTTTAAGTTCTGTTGCGCGAAAACGTCTTTCTGTATATTTCATCTTACGAAAAATGCAGTGCCCGACTCGAAATAACTTTTGTTACGTTTGTGGCTTATTCGCAGCAAGTAAAAATTTTAAAAATATTACGAAAACAGTGGTTAATTCGTTTCAGAAAATATTCAAGACTGCTTATGTTCCTTACTTGTGGTATACTCCGGAAGTCGTGTGCGACTATTGCTATAGAAATTTATGCAAGTTTACTGATGGAAGGTCAACAATAAAGTACTCTATACCAACAATTTGGCTACCACGTACGGAGCACTGCAGTGAACTGTGCTACTTTTGCGTAACTTTTACTCAAACTAAAGGGTACCAATACTTTCGTCGCAACAAAATTCGCTACGCTAATGTAGAATCGGTTATTCCAGCGGTTCTGTACTCACCAGAAGAACGTATAGCGGCTTCAATGGAGATTTTTGAGGATGTTCCCCAATTAAGGGATGGAGAACCAACAGTAGCACCAACAATGCTATCAACATTTCTTGCATCGAATGCGAGATGCGAGGAGCCAGAAGTATCGGAATTTGTACCAACAGCCAGTGAACTTGGGACTGCACTGCCGCATTTAGAACCGCAAGCCGACTTCAACGACCTAGTACGAGAAGGAAATTTGTCAAAGAGAACAGCCGAACTCTTTGCATCACGCTTTAATCAGTGGAATATAGTGGCGGCTGATTTTAAAATAACAGCCGCTCGTGATCGACGTAGCAGTATTCCATATGAAGAATTTTTAAAATTGCACGAATATCGGGAAAAAAACCTGGCTTATTGTTGTGATATTGATTCGATGTTAGAAACAAATGCTTCCAAACGCAAAAATAAAAGGCCTAAGTTTCTTTAAAAGCATTGAAATTTTTAATGTAACAATTTTTAATTTTAATATAATAAACTTAATAAAAAAATTCGGGGTTTTATATCTCTATCGCAATACGGAGTGAAATACCTTTCTTTTGATACCCACATCGGCATATCTCATGCAATTTTTTTTTAAATTTCGAACAGGTGGCAACCCTGTGAAACATTGTCAGTGGCAACACCTAGGTGAAAAGTCTAGAAATGTGATACACTATCTGTGTGCCCAATTTCATTCAAATCCGTTAAGCTAATCCTGAGATCGTGTGGCTATACAGATATGCATACAAGAATTGCTCGTTTAAAGTTATAAAATACAAAAAAAAAATTGTGACGTGTACATGAAAATCGCCGATGCACGTGTACTTTTATTTTTTATCCCCTTTCCGAAAAAGTATATTTGGTTCATAGGACACAATGTGTGTAACGCGGTGTAATGTTAAGCTTTGGTTGCTGTATATTACACAAATCACCAATTGTCCGAAATATAGACGTATTGGGTTGTTAAAATTCTTTAGAAAAAACATTTTTTAACCTCATTTAAGACTTAATTTCACCGAAAATATTAAAGCTATGAAAAACCAAAAAACAATCCTGAATATGAAAGATTTGGCGTAGTCTAGCTAACTAAGGAACATTTTTTATCAAAATACATTAATTTTTTCCCACTGTTTATACTCTTTGTGTTTACGAGCAAAACCATCTTTGGTTGCCTTTATTACTCGACACAATGGTTTGCGTATCTTTATGCATTGAGTAAGTAATATTATGATATTATCATGGAGTCAAACCAACACGCTTTGAAATTCGAATTTAATACCATCTAATACGAGAATATTACGTCCCCTTAGTATAACAATAGCCTATGTGCTCATAGGCTATTATCTTTTTATTGAATTTTTGGATTCTCCATCGTCGATTTTATATGTGGTCAAAATTTTGTCAAATTCTAGTTCCACAAAGTGGGTCAAAACGTCAGTCAAAAAATAATAAATATTTACAAACATAACGAGATTTGAGTGAGAGCTACTTTCGACAAAAAGTTTGAAATTCATTTTCTCAAAACATCAAAAAATTTATAGGCTATTTTAATACTAAGGGGACGATTACATGGTCCATCGAGCGTTTTCACCGGATGCACTAGGATGAAAAAGTTTAATAATTGAATCCTATGTGCTCTACACTCACCAGTAAATCAACTAGTTGTATATGAAACACATTTATCAATTATCAGTACCTTAGTTCCAAGTTCTTCTGGTTCAGATTTAAACAAATTTCATAATTTTCACCACTTCACCTTTTTGTCGTTATAAATAGATATGTATGTATGTATGTACGTGCATGCGAAATATAAGGTTGGCAAAAAAGTCTTGCGGTATTTCCGCAAGCTTGTCTTTGCAAGCGCGTAGTTCTAGTTGTATTCGTCGGATGGGTTCACGCTAGAGCTTTTTGGAAAGCTCTTTTCCCCTGCTAACACGTGTTTGACTAATCGTTGTTTGCTTTTAGTCATTCGTGAGTTATAGCGTCGCAAACATGGAGCAAAATAAAGAGAAAATACGGCATATTTTACAGTACTACTACGATAAAGGCAAAAATGCATCTCATGCTGCCAATAAAATTTGTGCAGTTTATGGACCTGATACAGTTTCCATTTCCACCGCACAACGATGGTTTCAACATTTTCGTTCTGGTGCAGAGGTGATCGAAGATGCGCCACGGTCCGGAAGGCCTGTCGTCAAAAATTGCGATAAAATCGCTGAATTGATCGAGAGACCGGCATAGTAGCAGCCGTAGCATCGGCCAAGAGCTGGGCATGAGTCATCAAACCGTTATAAATCATTTGAAGAAGCTTGGATTCAAAAAGAAGCTCGATGTATGGGTGCCACACGCCTTGACGCAAAAAAACATTTTTGCCCGTATGGATGCATGCGAATCGCTTCTGAATCGCAACAAAATCAACCCGTTTTTGAAGCGGATGGTGACTGACGATGAAAAGTGGGTCACTTACGACAACGTGAAGCGCAAACGGTCGTGGTCGAAAAGCGGTGAAGCTGCCCAGACGGTGGCCAAGCCTTGATTGACGGCCAGGAAGGTTCTTCTGTGTGTTTGGTGGGATTGGCACGTAATCATCCACTATGAGCTGCTCCCCTATGGCCAAACGCTCAATTCGGACCTGTACTGCCAACAACTGGACCGCTTGAATGCAGCACTCATGCAGAAGAGGCCATCTTTGATCAACAGAGGCCGAATTGTCTTCCATCAGGACAACGCCAGGCCACACACATCTTTGGTGACGCGCCAGAAGATCCGGGAGCTCGGATGGGAGGTTCTTTTGCATCCATCGTATAGTCCGGATCTCGCACCAAGTGATTACCACCTATTTCTGTCCATGGCGAACGAGCTTGGTAGTCGGAAGTTGTCCACAAGAGAGTCCTGTGAAAATTGGCTCTCCGAGTTTTTTGACAATAGGGAAGCGAGCTTTTATAAGAGGGGCATTATGAAGTTGGCATCTCGTTGGGAACTCGTTATCGAACAAAACGGCGCATATTTGACTTAATTCGCATTATTATAACTAATTTTATGAACAATTGAAAATTCAATAAAAATACCGCAAGACTTTTTTGACAACCTTATATTATCATTCTTATGGCAATGTAGAAAAACAAACGCACATACAAAAAATCATCACTATTCACTGCGACAATATTTTCCTTTCCTTAATACATTGTACATATGTACGTACATATTAGTCGGCATACATATTCGATTATATGCACCGGCACGCACTCCCCTCAGCAAAAGTATCACCATTAGCCAAATTCGGAGCAATTCTATATTGCGAAGCTAGCATTATATATGTACACACATATGTATAGGGTGGGCCATTTAAAATTTGCTTTTTGAATCTGCTATAAAAAAAAAAAAAACTAATCAATATTTTTTCAAACCTTTTTCTTTTATTTTGAGGATTGAACATTGCCATGTATAAATATAATAATAATATCCAATTTCATAAATGGCAACTTGGATTTTGTGTTTTAAAGCATCAATCGTCTCTGGATGGTTCGCACAGCATTTGTTCTTAACGGCTCCCGAGGCGGCCAATTGATATCGGAATTCAAAAACGGTAACCAAAAGTTCGAGTGTAACTTTGGCAGTGTGACAAGTTGCACCGTCCTGTTGAAACCAAATGTCGTCCATGTCATCCTCTTCAATTTTTCATAACGCTCGCCATTTACTATAACCGCGGAAGAAGGCTCACCACTTTGGAAATAGGTTTTCCCAATTTTGTTCAAGCGTATAGCGTCCCATTTCGTTAATGTCAAACCTTTAAGTAAATTCTGAACACATTTGGCATGTCATTTGTGTTACCATTCTCAAAAAAATAGGTGGTTCAAAAAGCAAACGCTATATGGCCCACCCTTTATATGTATGTGATCTACATAAATGCGTATATTTTAATAATTAATTTAATAACATAATTAAAAGTAACGTAGTAGTCTAACGTAAGGGTACTAGCCTGCCATCCCAGACGTTGTGGGTTCGAATCCCACGCAAAGTATGGTCCTCGCACTTTTTGAAATTTACCTACTTTCCCTGTTTCTAAAAAAAAAACAACAAAAAGCTCATCCCTCAACTCCGAAAAATTATCCTTTCCATCCTTACTCCCGCACAATAGTCTGCGCATTATTTGCCTAGTGGTTGCTAAAACAAGCAAAAAACAAACACATTGCACATTACACATTGCATCAGGGGCCTCAGCAAGAGGAAGCGGGCGACCGCGGTAATAGCGCAGACACAAAAATTTAGCGAAATCCTCAACCATCTGTGCGATCCTTCTGCCAGAAAAATGTGAAGCACAGATAACGCTCCAAGCAGTAAGAAGGCGTTGTTCCTAAGCAACAAGATGTGGGCTTTCGCACTATTTAGCGGCAGGCTAGTCACCTACCCTGTCACAAATCAAATAGATTAATGAAACCAACGCAAGACAAGAGTCTTGTCGAGGCCCAATGCTTCCGAGAGGAGTGAACTAGGAAAAAAATAAGTGAAAATAAGTGAATGTACAGAGATGCCGGTCACAGGATTTAAAGCTGGTGCCAATATCTACGGCTCTTGGTGCAAAAGCGATCATTGAGTAATTCAATGAAGCAATAAAACATCGCAGCCACAGGGGCGTTCTGAAAATGGTAACAAACTTACATATTAAACCATTGAGTAAGTAATAATACTTAGTAAAGTAATACTTACTCAATAATTAAACTCACATATCGAACTCACACATTAACTGGCCTCTAAAATATATGCTGTATATGTTCCACAACATGCCATATTTTTCAATTTCCAGTTCTGTCCACATGATATTGAATTATTGTCATACTTCGCAAAAATGAGTCGCGCAACATGTTTGAGTGAAAAGGTGGTGCCATTACTGACAAATATGTGTACGCATATGCAAAAATTAATTGTTTTAGCTTATGTTAGGCACGAATTCGATCATTCGGGTATTTACTCCCTAATTATTACATGTATATATGATAAGACGATGCCTCGTAAGGATGGTCATTGTTGCTTCAGTACATACATATGTATGTAACATTATACATAACTTAACAACATAACTAACATAATATTTACTGTGAGCGTCAAAATAAAGTGTACAAAGCATTTTGTTATAATATTGATTTTATTTCAGTCTTTTATAACAAAACAATATATTTTAATTTCATGTTTTTTAAATTAGTATTTGATTCTCTACTAATTACTAGAAAACAACAAAAAAATAAATTACAACAACAAAAGTTGTAAGACAAAAACAAAATTTAGTGCATATTTTACGCGTCAAAATAAAGTGTACAGAGATATATTTTACAAAAATGATATCGATTTAGTATTTTGTTGATTTCCCTTTTGCTTTGATAACGGAAGACAGTCTTCGGGGCATCGACTCAACTAGTTTTTTTGTCACGTCAGATGAAATTTTATCCCACTCTTCCTTTATAGCGAGTTTAAGCATATCCATATTGGTGATTGTCCTTTTCCGGATTTGGTGGTCTAAATGCTCCCACAAATGTTCAATAGGGTTTAAGTCCGGTGACTGTGGAGGATGATCCAATATCTTAGGAGTACGATAAAGCAGCCATTCTTTTACTATTTTTGCTGTGTGCTTTGGATCATTATCTTGTTGAAAGATCCAAGATCCCTGCAAGTCTAATTTCTGCACACTGGTTAGTAAATTATTTTGTAAAATATTCAGATAATCTGTTTTGTTCATGGTACTTTCAATAAAAACCAAATTGCCAACTCCGCTTGCCGCCATACATCCCCACACCATCACCGAACCCCCACCGTGCTTAACTGTGGTTATCAAATCTTGGCCGGCATACTCTTTATTTTTGGTTCTCCAGACTTTAACCGGTTTTTTCTGCCCAAGTACCTCGAACTTACTTTCATCGCTAAACAGGCCATTATTCCAAAATGAAACATCCCGATTTTCGTATTTTTTTGCATAATCAAGAAATTTTTTTTGATTAACTGTCGATATTAGCGGCTTTTTTCGTGGGAGACGACCATGTAAGCCATTTGCGTGCAACGCTCGACGTATTGTACTGCCATTTACGCCAGTATCTGATGCAGTTGAAACTTCTTGTGATATTTTGACCGCACTTTTAAAGGGATTTTTCTTCACATCACGCTCTATAGACCTTACTTCAGTCTCATTCAAAATTTTTGGACGGCCTGCACCTGGGCGATTTTCTACTTTGCCGAACTTTTTGTATTTGTCAACTATTTTTTTCACAGCATTTTGGCTTCTGTTGACAATAGAGCCAATTTCACGAAAGGTTTTACCTTCATTGCGAAGCTTTAGTACCAGTTCGCTAACATCAGTCGAAGTTTGTTTGCCCATCATTAAAAAAAATAAACAATAGAATTTAATTTACTGTAGACAAAAATTTTTCACTCTGCCGATCGCAACCAATTAAAATACAATATGCAAAAAGTTTCAATGCATCGAAAAAGGAAGTAAACAACCAAATATAACGGTATTTTTTACCGTACAACATCGCTAAAATGCTACTGATGTACGCTGTACATTTTATTTTGACGCGTAAAATATGCACTAAATTTTGTTTTTGTCTTACAACTTTTGTTGTTGTAATTTATTTTTTTGTTGTTTGCTAGTAATTAGTAGAGAATCAAATACTAATTTAAAAACCATGAAATTAAAATATATTGTTTTGTTATAAAAGACTGAAATAAAATCCATATTATAACAAAATGCTTTTTACACTTTATTTTGACGCTCACAGTACACTATATGCATCAATATACAAAAACACTTGTACGCTCTATGCATTCTCTCCTAAAATCAGTTTTAAAAATTTTCATCCAATTTGTATAATGCTTTAGTTTTATTAAAACGCACACACCAAGTTGTGAGGTTGTGTTCTACGATGTATTTGGTTTATGTTGTTATCTTTTTTTAAATAAAACAGAGAACATTGAAGTTACTTTGATTTTAAATGTTGGTGCTCCTTATTAAGATATACATATGTTTCGTTGAATGTACAGTTCAGTTATTTTTTAAATATAAATTGAATAAAATTTCGTTTGTCAACGGAACATAGAAATTAACTCATTCAAATGCCATGCAAAATTCCGTCGGTTATTAGTCAATTTGATTTCCTACAGAAGCCAAAAACTGTGCAGAGCCAATATACTGAAGAGAGAATCAGACTTTATTTTTGACAATCCACACTAATATTGCCTTGAGTCTAATACAGGGTGAACGATATGAAGTGTTACCTATTCAAAACACCATAACCTTTTTGTGTGAAATTAATTTTAATTGATTTCAAAGACAAGATTGTTCAAAAATGATTTAACATATATTCATTTTAGCTCGATATGACCACCTTTTGCCTTGACTATAGCCTTCAAACGGTCAAAAAATGAGTTGCATGCTGCACGAATGTGATCTTGAGCACGGTTGCCACAATCACAAGCGAAAAAGTTACCAAGGTGTTGGAAAAAAGTTACCAAAAAGTTACCAAGCGGTTCTTAGCACAGTTTTATTGTGCTAACAAAAAAAAGTAACAAATATGAAAAAAAAATTCAATTCGTATGCTTTGCATATCAGTTAGGATACATAAATAATAAAAATAAAGTTCTATACATTTGCACTTTTGGCATTGCACATTAGGCCGGTTCTTATTATGTTTAACTAATAAATCAATATACTATAATATAAATACCAGTTTTTTTACATTGAAAAAAAAAAAAAAACACAAAAATTTCTTACATTTTTATACATTTGTAGGTACACACTTATTTCAGTCTTATGGTGACCATACATGCTTAGCGTTTAGAGCATGGCACAATTCTTTTGCTCTCATTATATTACTAACAGTATGATATTCAAGTTTATTTCTCAACTTAGTTTTAATTAAGCTTAATTCAAAAAATTTCCGTTCCGCAGCAGCTGAGCTGTGTGGAAGGCTCATTAAATTAAATATAAAATTAGATAAATTATAAAAGGCGGTTTCATTCAGAGCGTTTTTTGACATACTGACATTATACCAGAATGTATCTAAATCTAATTCACCCTTGAAATCATTTTTAGACAGTCTTAAAAGATTCCATTCTGTTACGACTGTTTGTACATCAGAGCTTAACGTATAAGAAAAATTGTTTAAAATTTGCAAAATTTCATTATTTGTTTGACATAAGGCATTTTTTGGAATAATAGCTGACAAGTCTTTAAGATCTTGCCTATTAAAATTGAACCGCATTTTTAACTGTTTTAGCATTTCAATATAAAACTCTCGGATGGCTACCTTTATTTTAAGAATTTCCATCTCCGAAAAGTTTTTGCTTTGCAAGTAACTTTCAGCTTTAACGCCAATATATACATTTTTCGATGGTAAATATTTGTTTGTCTCATACAAGTCTAGATCTGCTAAGTTTCGAATACTTTCTGCATATTCATTATCCATATAATTACACGCAATGAGTTTAAAATTGATTTCGATTTGCGAATACAAAAAGGGTGGTCTAACTTTTTCTGACTGAAATTCTTTGTTCAAGTCATTTATAATTTTCAAAATATAGGACAAGAAATAAAAGTATACTTTTACCTCTTCATCTGTCATTAAAATAGCCAAATCTTTGGCCTTTATTCCATTTACTTCTTGCACAGACGACAAAAAGTATAATTTAATGGTGCCCATTGCTCCAGAATTCTATTTATAACATTTTCAAGGGCTAGCCATCTAGTCAGAGAAAGTCCTAAAATTTTGTGTGGTGGTACATTACAGTATTCGTGAAATTCTTTTAGTTCGCATGTCCTTTTAGGACTATATGAAAAAAATGTATAAATATTTCGACATAGTGCTTCAATTCCTTTAGGGAGTTTCTTGCATGAATAGCTAGAGCACAGGTGCAACGAATGGCAACTACATTTCAGGTAAAAAAACGGTGTATCCCCTGCAAACTTGGCTTTTAAGCCATTTAATTCGCCAGCCATAGTACTTGCACCATCTGTGGCTAGCCCTATAAGATTTTTTAACGGAATTTTATTCCTATCAAAAAAATATTTAATGCTTTTATAAATGGATTCAGCATCTGCATAAACCAATTCTATTAACGTTAAAAACCTATCATTAACTGCCCTGGACATTTTATCAAAATAACGCACTACTAAAACTAAACATTTTTTGGTCGAAATATCCGTGGTCTCGTCAATTATTAGCGGATGCTTTCCATTTCAATTCAACCGGGCTATTCGGGGCATGTTCTTCGATTTCGATGTAACTCAAATATGTTGCTCTCTGGTGAAAATAATGAGACACGTATTTTTTTGTTCGCCCGAAAAAATTTTTTTTCAAGAGTTATCGGCAATTTTGTTTTTCGGCTCAAACTCGATTTTTTTTAATTATATAAGAAACAATTTTTTTTAAATGCCCATAACTTAGTCAAAAATGAACCGATTTTAATAATTCTGGGTTCAAAATGATCGTCATTACTTACACGAGCGACTTCATGTAGAAACAATTGCAAAAAAGTAGTTAACAATTAACAAACAACAAGAAAAAAAATGAAATTTTTTCGAAATTCAATATTTCAAAAAGTGTATTTTTGTTTTTTTTATAACTTTTTCCAAATCAAGAGGACACCTCAAACTTCAATTAAGCTGAATGCCCAGTAGCTAAAATGAGTTGTTTTTGAGTAATGAATTTTTGAGTAAAAAACCTGTTTCGCACTTTTTGTTTTTTGCAAAATAAAAAATTTGCACCTGTTTCTACATGAAATCGCTTGTGTAAGTAATGACGATCCTTTTGAACCTAAAATTATTAAAATCGGTTCATTTTTGACTAAGTTATGAGCATTTAAAAACAAAATTTTCTTATATTATTAAAAAAAATCGATTTTGAGCCGAAAAACAAAATTGCCGATAAAGCTTGAAAAAAAAATTTTTCGGGCGAAAAAAAAAAATACGTGTCTCATTATTTTGACCAGAGAGCAACATATTTGAGTTACATCGAAATCGAAGAACATGTCCCGAATAGGCCTTTCGAATTGAAATGGAAAGAATCTATATAAGAAATTTTTTTTAATTACTCATAACTTAGTCAAAAAAACGCCGATTTGAATGATTCTGGGTTCAAAATAATCGTAATTACTTACACGAGCGACTTCGTGCAGAAACAATTGCAAAAAAGTAGTTGAAAATGTTTTATTTTGCAAAAAACAAAAAGTGCGAAACAGGGTTTTTACTCAAAAATTCATTACTCAAAAACAACTCATTTTAGCTACTGGGCATTCAGCTTAATTGAAGTCTGAGGTGTCCTCTTGATTTGGAAAAAGTTATAAAAAAAACAAAAATACACTTTTTGAAATTATGAATTTCGAAAAAATTTCATTTTTTTTTTTCTTTTTTGCTAAATAAAAAATTTTTAACTACTTTTTTGCAATTGTTTCTACATGACGTCGCTCGTGTAAGTAATTACGATCATTTTGAACCCAGAATTATTAAAATCGGTTCATTTTTGACTAAGTTATGGGCATTTAAAAAAAAATGTTTCTTATATAATTAAAAAAATCGAGTTTGAGCCGAAAAACAAAATTGCCGATAACTCTTGAAAAAAAATTTTTTCGGGCGAACAAAAAAATACGTGTCTCATTATTTTGACCAGAGAGCAACATATTTCAGTTACATCGAAATCGAAGAACATGCCCCGAAAAGCCCGGTTGAATTGAAATGGAAAGCATCAGCGAAAATTTTGAGTTTCTCATAGCAAACATTATTTGGTCTACAGCCTTGTTGCCTAATTTTTATACCACTTGAGTGGATTTTGTTCGTCCACATTTCAACGCTTTCGCAATTTTTGAGTCTGGGCAACATGCCATTAATAAATTTGGTAAATAATCCATCAGCAAAAATGGAAGATTGTGCATAACAATAAACATTACCAAAATTTGCTCTGCATTGCTGACTTGCCTGGAAAGATTATCCTGTTCACCACTTACGTACGAATGTAGTTTTACCTGATTCTTTTTTTGCTGCTCTAGTTGAATGTGCGTAGGCTTTTTGCTATGGCTTGTTAAATGGGTGAAATGGTTGACCAAAAACTTTTCGCATACTTTGCAGGATGCCTTATCCTCCTTTTCCTCCAGCCAGGAAAAGGTTTCTTTCCATTCTGAACGAAATTTTCGTCGTGGTGTAGTTTTATCACTAAAACATATTCGTGAAAACAATGCTAGAGAAATATTCACACACTTAGGTACAAACCTTTTACTTGAGACGGCCTCATCTTTTTCCTGATTTCCGCAGCTATTAACTTCACCTTTCTTTTGTTTAACAACGAATCTAAAAAAATGTAGAGTAATAATTATTTGTGCACATTAACTAATTTTGGTTAATAGGTAGAGGTACAGAATTATTTGCATTATCAATGTCTGATAATCAATTTTTGTTTTATACCAAAACTATGTAGCAGAAAAAGTTACCAAACGCAAATTAAAGTTGCCAAGTTACCAAAGGCGAAAAAAGTTACCACGTTTGGTAACTAATTACCAGGTTCGGCAACCGTGATCTGGAGGTATTTTGGCCCATTCTCGTATAATCGTTTTTTTCAGCGCATCCATACTGGCATATTTTTTACCTTGCTTCACCTTGCTCTCCAAAATGGACCAGATGGAATAGTCCATCGGATTTGGGTCTGGCGAATTCGAAAGCCATTGTGTGGACGAAATGAAGTGTGCAACATGATTTTTTAACCATTCTTGGTTCACACGAGCTTTATGAGACGGTGCTGAGTCCTGTTGGAACGCCCATGGTCTACGACCGAAATGTTTGCGTGTCCACGGCTCTAAAGCAGCTTCTAAAACATTTTCCCGATAATAAGTCGCATTCACTTTGACACTAGGCTCGATAAAAATGATTGGAGAGCGTCATTGCGGCCCAAACCATTACTTGCGATGGGAAATTGCTTCGAGTGGCCATGGTTAATGGTTAAGGTATGGGCCTTTAGCACTGCGACCATATTGATCTATTGTGCACCCTATGCTGTCTATTGACTATTAAGTATGCTTATGAATTGTACCAGCTCCTTCTGAGGGAGTGATTGTAGGTCTTCATCTATAAGCATGAAGTTGTTTAAAAACTTTTTCCTTCTATGCGTCAACCCCGGACATTCGATGATGAGTTGTTCTATAGACTCCTCATCTTCGCAGCAAAATCTGCAGGTGCTGGTGTTAGTTATGCCTAATTTATGTAAGTGTTTGTTGCAAGTGAAGTGCCCCGTGAGGTCGCCTATGAGAGTGCGAATGCTCTTTTTTTTAACGTGAGGGCCATGTTAGCTCTTTTAGCATTGAAACTTAAGAACTTTTTGGAGTGTCTAAGACCCTCTACGTTGTTTCAATGCTGATTTATTAGAGTATTGGTCCAGTATTTTACTTTTTGTTTTAGGCTGTTTTTGTTAAATCCGAACATGGGACTAGATCCGATGAAATTTACATCTGCCCCTTTTTTTGCTTGAAAGTCTGCCTTTTCGTTGCCCTCATATCCCTCATGTCCTGGTATCCAAATTAATGAGACATTGTTTTTGTATGACAGGTTATTGAGTGCCTTGTGGCGTTCTAAGAAAGTTTTTGAGTTGTAGGTTTAGCTGTCTAAATCTTTTAGAACTGATTGGCTGTCCGAGAGTATTCTAATCTTTACTCTCTTGTGGTTTCTACGTTGCATAATGTTTTCCATTATTGCGTATAATTCCGCTTGGAAAATGTTGGTGTCCCTGGTGAGAGTGAATGATTTGTGGATTCTGGGCCCCACTACTCCTGCTCCTACACAATAAGGTGTTTTGATCCATCAGTGTACCATTTTTGTGAATCATTATTCCTCCATTTTGGGTTTGTTTTCCACTCGTACCTCTCAGGAAAGGTAACTGTATATCCTTTTGTGAAACAGAGGATTGGATCAATGTGGTCTGAAACTTGAGCCATGCTTATGGTGTGGTGACTTTATTTAGGATACTTAGGTGACCGGTGAGGTTGCCTAATTTGAAATTTTCTTTCATGTGTAGCATGAGTGCTTGCGTAGCTGCTTCCTCTTGGATTGCTGTATGAAGTGGTGGGAGATTAAGGAGTGTTTCCATGCCAGCTGTTGGGGTAGTTCTCATAGCCCCTGTGATGCATAGGCAAGCAAGCCTTTGTGCTTTTCCCAGTTTGGTTTCCGCTGTTTTTTGAATAGATTTGCTCCATAATACTAGTGCCCCATACAGTATGATTGGTCTAACCATTTGGGTAAATATCCAGAGGGCCATACTAGGGCTGAGGTCCCAGGATCTCCCTAGTAATTGTTTGGTTGTTCACAAAGATTTCGTGGCTTTTTTTGTTATATTATTTATATGTGACTCCCAAGTTTTATTAAAGGTTAAACCTAGATACTTGACCTCTTCCTTTATTTCTATCACTGTTTCATATATTTTCAATATAGGAAACTCCAACTTTCTTTTTCTGTGAAGGGGGTAATTGTGGTTTTTTTAGGATTGATCGACAGCCCCTCCTTTTTACACCATTCCCATGTTGCGTTCAAGGCATTTTTCATTAAGTCTGTTAGTGTCCTTTATGAATGCCTTTTATTATAACAGATATGACATCTGCATAACCAATGGTTATAAATCCCTTATTGTTGACAACGAGTGTGTGCAGTGCTGTAACTGTGGATTTACCTCTTTGGTAATCAAATTGCAGCTTATGGAGGGGTTTTTGAAGATTACTTCTTCTCTTAGATGATATTCAAGTAGTTTTTCCATTGTCTTTAATATAAACGACGATAGACTGATTGGTCTGTAAGATTTTGGGGAATCAAGGGGTTTATTACCTCCCTTAGGAATAAATATTACCTTCACTTTCCTCCATATCTTTGGAATGTATTCCAATATTAGACTAGCTCTGAAGATTTTCACCATGACTCGGATCAGTTCCACAATGTCTTTGGATAGAAGTGCTGGGAATATTCCATCCGGGCCTGGTGATTTAAAGGGTTTAAAGGAGTTAATTGCCCGCTCTACGCTTTCAAAATTTATGATTTTGTTGAAATGAGACCGTCGATCTCCGTTGATGACGAGTTACCATGTCTAGACTATTGTCGATTGATAAGTCATGACTTTTACAATCTGGGAAGTGAGTCTTTAGAAGAAGCTCTAGTGTTTCTGAGAATGGGTTGGTAATAGTTCCGTTTGGACCTTTTAGTGTGCCTATGGGAATTGAGTCACCTTTGATAGTGCTTTTTGAATTCTGGCTGTTGCTGGAGTATCTTTTAGATCCTCGCAAAAGTTTTTGCAAGAGTTTCTTTTGGACTTCCTTAGTTCTTTGTTATAGTTAGTCAGGGATTTCCTATACCCGTCCCATTTATTTGTTTTCTTTGCAGTGTTGAATAATTTCCTCGTTGCTTTCCGAAGTTTGTCAAGTTCGTTGTTCAACCAGGGGACTCTCTTCGTAGAGGATTTCATTTTTAGTGGACAACAATCTTAGTATGAGGATATAATTGAGTCAGTCATGTCTATTACTGCCTTTTCTAGCTCCTAAGTTGATGTTGTTTTGCTTACGCTGTTATTAAGCTTAGCTGAAAGACATTGTATCTTTTCCAGTTTGCTGTTTTTGGGCTTCTGTAAAATGTGGAAAACTTAACCACCCCATTTAAGTCAAAGAGTATGTGTTTGTGGTCAGACATTGAGTCCTCATCCGAGACTCTCCAGTTACTGATCATATTCAAAGATTTGTTAGTAATTAGAGTTAAATCGAGTACCTCTTGTCGTATTGCGTTTACAAAAGTGGGTTTATTAGCCCTGTTTACTATTGTTATATTACTAAGTAATAAAAATTCAAGGAGTGACTCACCTCTGTTATTTCTATTTGTGCTACCCCACGCCACATTGTGGGAGTTTGCGTCGCATCCAATTATGAGGGTTTGATTGTGGGATTGGCAATATTCAACTAGACCTCTAATTTTCTCTGGTGGTACTGTGTCGGCGTCTCCAGGGAAATAAACTGAGGCGATTACGACCTCTCTTGCTTCCGCCAAACTCCGTTTCGAACAGTATTGTAGATATGTCACCATCCAAGAATTCTGTGAATGGCAAAAATTTAATGTTGGTATCTATGATTATCGCAGCCCTAGGTTTGACAGCGCTTTTGCCATAAATTACCTGTGTAATTTGGACATTGAGGCCTTGAGGACGGCCTCTGTAGATCTAGGGCTCTATGTTGATACATCCGCCAAGTCTTCTGCTAGCAGCCTTAGCATGGTGAAGATTTGCCTGGAGGCACCTCATTTTGGTGGTTGGTTTTCGGAGTCGTTGGGAGGACTTTTATCCACTTCTTCTAACTCCACTGCCTCCATTTGGTCAACTAACTCCTCCGTTGTTATGTCTTCAGCTTTCAGCCTAAGGGTCACTTGGATGAATCGGTAGTTTACTTTACCATTGTACTCCTTCAGGCTGGCGGCTGATTTTTGATCTACCGCTACGACTAGCGTTACGTTGGAGCCTCTTTCGGCTCTTTTTAGCAGGCGCCAGGAATCAACATTGAGGCCTTTATTCTGCCCCTGCACAAAATCCAGTATCCTGGCTGTCTCAACTTTAAGGCAGTTGGAAAAGTATCCCACTGCGATTCAAGAGTGAGGAATTTTTGGATTCCTCTGTGGCCCACAGTGTTGCACCCTCCCACGGCGACGCATTTGAAATAGCCGCCTTGACTCATTCTGCCGATGTGCTCTCCTTACAGTGCAGGACAGGGTATCCTGCCTTGTAAGTAGTGTCCAAGAACGCTGGTTTTGTGGCCATGTTTTTCTCCGCCAGTATTTTGTCCAACAGAAGTTGTTGGGTGGAGTCCATTTGTTCGGTTGTAAGTACCGTATTAGGGTAGT
This sequence comes from Anastrepha obliqua, assembly GCF_027943255.1. Classification (NCBI taxonomy): domain Eukaryota; kingdom Metazoa; phylum Arthropoda; class Insecta; order Diptera; family Tephritidae; genus Anastrepha; species Anastrepha obliqua. The sequence continues at coordinate 60,658,143 of NC_072897.1, forward strand.
CCCTAGCAAGTACTGCCAACCTGACTCCTGTTGTTACATTTTTATATGTGACAGCGGGCTGCCACTTTTTGCTTCTTAGAGCTGCGTCTCTCGATGAAGGCGGACCATCATCTTTAGGTCGCTTTTTGGATGTTGCCTCGGGTGGTGTGTCCTCAACCGACCTTAGTCGTTTCGGCCCCGTCGTTGTTATTCCGGCGTTTTTGGTAGTCATGGGCTCCAGCGCCTTAGCATATGCTTCTTCTCTGGTTAGCCCTTTTTTTAGGAAATGTGCAAATCTTTTCCTGCCCGCACCATTGAGCTTTTTTGGCTGTTCCGTTGTCGGCCCTTCGCTATCGGTGTTGTTCGGAGTCGTCTCGGCAGTTCTCACGTCTTCAACTGCGGACCGTTCCTCCTTATTAGTTTGAGGCATGGTGGCCTCTTCCTGTTGAGGTGTGACCGCCTCTGTTTGTTGAGGTTTATTGCTAGTCTCTTGGTTGAAGCCTTCTTGGCCGCTTCCGCCATTGTTTGTTTTATTATAATTGGTATTCATTTTTGTTCCCAGGAGTAAAGGGGTATATCGGTCACCTACGCCAGTGCCCCGGTAGCGCAGGAAGGCATTTTTGAAATGGGGCCTCGCCAGGGCGCTCCAAGTCCGCATACTAGCGACTAGATCACCCACTAGCCAATCATCCCTCGGCGTACGCTGTTCCTCCTTGGATTGGGGATTTATACTTACCCAAGGAAGTTTACAGAGACATGACCGTGCTGGGGTATCCTGTTTCCAGTGGGCACCACGGGGAGGAATAGTCGCACTTCCGACAGTCTTGCAGTTACGGCACAAAGTCCACGAAGGCCTCTGCGTTGTTCCCCCTACAAAGACTGCCAGCAATGGCCATACGTAGACTCAAATTCTCGTATGAGCGTTCGGTCAAGTGTCCATCGTTTTGAGTGTTTATGAACTGCTCAATTGGGAAATTTTTTTCATCAGAAAACACATTGTTAGGAAATTCGCCACGTGCGTGCAAGCGCAAACACTCCTTTGCTCTTTCGCACCGAATTTCTTTTTACTGGGGTGACAGATCGTGTGCTTTATGGAACTTGTAAGCCTTGTCCTTGAGCTCATTTTTCAATATACGTCGAATGCTGTCTTGCGATATTTTCAGTTCTTTGGCCATTTTTCTTCCACTTCGACGTGGATTTCGTTTAAGTCGAGCCTTCACTTTTCGAACCGTTTCTGGCGTTGTCGCGGTTTTCTTTGGTCCACCACCATAGCGTTTTGCAATGCTACCAGTATCATTGTAACATTTTATAGTGCGATACACAACCATTTTATTTACTTGGAGGTGACTGAGCTCACGAACAATGGCTGGTTGTGATTTTCTAGCCAAATATAACGCAATCACACTATTACCTTTGAATTCCATCACAGAAAACAAATTCAACAAAACTGAGACGCAAATGCTTTTGATGGCTTATAAACAATATATTGAACTGTCATTAGAACAATTTTGACGTTGCTGTCATGAGCTGTTTTACAGATACAAGCAGTGTGAAGTTGGTAACACTTCATATCGTTCACCCTGTATATACATACGAATATTTGCGTACTTATTTACTGTTACACATAAATACTAAAATAAATATATTAATATATATAGCATAGACTAGTTCAGAATTACCTCAGAAATTAAGTGAAACTAGTCCGGATCATCTAATAGCGGATTAGGGTAATTTTCGATGGCAAAACGGTCGGAAAACTACAGTTTAAATCTATTGTGAATCAAAAATAATCAAATTTTTACGAAAGAAGAAGAAAGACTGAAAAAACTCACTGCAACATTAATATTCTGGATCAATATAATGAGCACAACAGGAGTATTTATTGTATTTTATAGTATGAAAATATAATATGAAAAATATATATAAATATATATATGTATATATGTATATATATATATATACTTGGCGAGTACACCCTTTGTGGGTGTTTGGCCGAGCTTCTCCTCCTATTTGAGGTGTGCGTCTTGATGTTGTTCCACAAATGGAGGGACCTACAGTTTCAAGCCGACTTCGAATGGCAAATATTTTTTATGAGGAGCTTTTTCATGGCAGAAATACACTCGGAGGCTTGCCATTGCCTGCCGAGGCGCGACCGCTATTAGAAAAAACTTTTTCTTAATTTTGGTGTTTCATCGAGATTCGAACCTACGTTCTCTCTGTGAATTCCGAATGGTAGTCACGCACCAATCCATTCGGCTACGGCGGCCGTGTATATATAATATGAATTACAACCCAATATATTGTATAATATCAAACTTACAATTTTCCAGATTTCTCGTTGAGATAGATTGGATGCAATGCAACAGTTTCCACTAACTGGTTCAAAATTATATTAATTATTTTAATATTTCTGCCGGCATAGTCGGAAGGTTTGTGCGTGACTACCCTTCGGCAGTGCGTAGGTTCGAATCTCCGAGCATGAACATCAAATAATAGAAAAAGTTGTTTCTAATAGCGGACGCCTCTCGGCAGGCAATGGAAAACCTCCGACTGTAAATCTGCAGAAAACGCTCCTCATAAAAACCATTAGACCTTCGGAGTCGGCTTAAAACTGTAGGTCCCCCATTTGTGCAACAACATTAACACACACAACAAACAGGAGAAAGAGCTCGGCCAAAAACCTAAAAGAAGTGTACGCGTCAATTTATTTATTTTAATTTTAATACTTCAAAGCAGTTTAAGAAATAGCAATTTGAGTTTTTTTATATAAATCTTTATTTTTTAGCAGCTAATACCCATCCATCATTTACTGAAACATGCCAAACTTAATGTTACGGTGTCTAAGTTAACAACTCATGCAGATACCATTTTAAGAGATTAACGCCGCCGCCTGCCAATACTATTACATCTGAAAAACAAAACAACTAACGTATGCTTTTATTTGATGGCACAGATTATTTTATTGTACATACCTGTCTCTGTTTACATATTTGAGTGGCAGTGTGATTTCAAATATCCTTGTGACTACAAAAGCAAAATATATTGATAGGCGCAGACGCCACGGCTTGTCATTAGGGATTCGGCAGCAAAATTCTGCCCGCTCATTTCACACGTATTCACACACTCGTCCAATGAGTCGTTGTGAAGACGACATTTAAGTAATAGTAGTGTTTTCATATTTTTTTTTATCCGAAGGGGGAGTCTTACATAGATACCGTCAGCATAGCCGGCATGCATGATCGCATGATGTTTGCTAAAGGTACACCTCATTCGGGACCACTCACAGTCAGCATTATCTTACTAACTGGACTTGCGGAAGAGTACATCTACGTACTAAACCTTAACTCCGACCATGTCTTCTCTCAACCCATTCCTGTACGTTTCTGATGAGTTTATGTATCCACCTCCCTTTCGTCGCTAGATTTCAGCGATTTTGCCTCTCATTTTTGCTCCCTGTATTTTCTCCTTGCGCTCTTCCGCCGTTATTCACCTGTTTAGGCTTTTGGCTTTGTTGTACGGAGTTCGGAGGTCATTATATCTGTCGGTGGCATAATATCGGATATGACAGACACCGCTTCATATGACACTGTCCTGAAAGCACAGGCAACTCTAGTTCGCTTAGTCTAAAAACTATTTCCGGCTTTCTCGCGGACTTGGTTGTGTGTGGAAAGAGTGTCCTTTTCTAAAAGAAAGTTCTTCGTCAAGCGTCTTCACCCTCCAGCCCTTGTTCTGTATTTTCTGTACGGCTTCTTTTCCATGCGTAAAGTCCACCCTAATGGCAAGGTGGTCACTGCCCGTGTAAAAATCACACATTTGCCAGCTTGCTGATCGTACTAGGGTCTTGCTGGCGAAAATTATGTCGATTACTGATGGAAGACCATTCACTGTGAAGGTGCATTTTTCCTCCAGTGTTTAGCAGAACCGCATCAAGCAATGATAATGCTTTAATCAAGGCATCACCTCTTTTATTGGTGTATCTGCTGCCCCATTCCAAGGGGAAATCACCTGCTTTCACGTTTGGCGTGGTACCACGAGCGTTGTACTCAATCTCATCCAGCAGGTTATCAAATTCTGTTTACGTTAACTTCGCTGGCGCGTAACAACTGTAGAAATAGATGCCACTTATTTTTGCTCAGATAAATAATCGGTGAGCGGTTTGTCCTACAGGGTATTTATTCCACAGGCCCATAAAGTAGCTTTACTTTTGCTGTCCGAGACCCACGTTCCGGCGTTTAGGTTTTCATGCTGGTCACTAACTAGCACCATATCCTCCTTATTTTCATGTGTATAACTTTTGTTTTAGCTGCCTCGCAATGGTTTAGATAAATCTGCTCAATCCTCATTCTTTCACCTTAACGTATGCCGCTTGATACTTATGGCATTTTCTGCTTCCAATCTGGGGACTTGCATCCTCTCTTCGGTTTCTTTTACACGCTCCGCTTTTTTCGCATACTTTCGTTTGGTGACCCTTCTCCCCACATTTGAGACAGTTCTGTCGTCTAATCACCGCTGTGTGTGTGCCTGCATACGCCGCTCTAACACTTTTTATTGCGCTTTCACTAAATAGGTTAAGCTCGATTACTTTCGATCGTATTGTCTCACCTATCTCCATTTTGGTTGTGCTTTCGTCTCGATCGTGGATTTCCACCAACATTTCGAAGGTTAGAATCTTGATTTGCGCCTGGTCACCCGGCACTTTGCCAATCTTCTTCTGGTACATTTCTGTGTTTGCCATCTGCTCTTTTTTCAACTCAAGCAGAATTTCGTCTTTGGCCGTCTTTCTTATGCGTAACGCTCTCGCCAAGTTCTTGTAAACCATCATCATGTTTCCAGCACGCACAATGATAATCGCATCCGGCCTCGGGGTAGCTTATTTGCCACTTTCTTCTTGACTGGTTTGCGCTTGACCCTAATCCAGCTGTTTTCCATTTCTTCCTTGTTTGTCTTCTTGGCAGAACTCTCTCCTTTGTCTCTCTTGCCCGCCTTGCTGCCACTTTGTGCTCTTCCTCGTGCATGATTTTGCTTTTCTTAGGTGGCGTATTTCTGCTCGGCTGTTTATCGTCGCATGGTCTTTTCGGCGTTCCTTCAGTCATTACACTTCCACGAAAGTTTCGCCTGGCTTCCTTGCTTTAGAATTCTTCTATTCGGAGCTTAGTGATCGATTCAAGGAGTTCTCTTATGTGCTTGTTGATCGAGCGTTACGGTAGATGCCTTGCTTCTGTCAACTTACCAATCGTCTCACCAAGAAGCGTTAAGGTATCCCTTCTCGTTAAGGTATCACTACTCGATTGTTGAAGGTGGTGTCTTTCTGGTAGCTTCTTCCAAGTTTTCGGTACCGCTGTCCATAATGGCTCCATATATGTTGCTACTGTTGTTTGTTTTTGTTCTCACTTTATTTCCTATTCTCTTTTTTTTTTTAGGGGCGGGCCGAAATAAACAGGAACATTTATACCTTCGGGGGCAATGCCCCTACCTCAGTTTCCTGAGACCTGTTCATCGCTGTGCAGATCCCCTAAAATGTGGATGGACCAGAGCTCGTCCGAAGCAACGCATACTCTACCTCTGCGTCCAATATATACCCCTGACTAGGGTCCGAACAGGCTGGTCACTGATACACCCCGTGGCTAACACGTAGGCAGAGCGTTCTCAGATGCGTTGTCTTTTCGCCACTGTCACCGGAAACCCCTGCGGATAGGTTGTCTTTTAGCGCATTATCTGCTCCTGGCCACTCATTGTCGGGCATTGTTTATTCGTTTAAACTTGCCGGCCACCTCGGGAGCTTAGAGCCCAGCTTAATCGTCTGACAAAGCCAAACTTGAATCCTATAAAAATTTCTGCAGTAACGTCGAAGAAATGAGGGAAACAGCGAGACTTTGTAAGGTCCTTCATTTAGACCGCTCAGTACGGCTGGATTCCATTCGAAAACCTGATGGTTCATACACCATTTCCAAATCGGAAACGTTTAATGCTCTACTCGAAACCCATTTTCCGGGTAGTAGAACTCTCTCTGAAGCTGAGAATGGCATGAACAATGACGGTGGCAACGGTGGAACCTCTAGGTACAGCTGGTATATTGCTAGTCGGATAGTGACAAGGGAATCGATAAGGTTTTCCTTATCTTCCTTTGACAACTTTAAGTCCCCTGGACCTAACGGAATATATCCAGTAATGCTTAAAAAAGGAGGAGACAGGCTGATTGAGGCCCTGAAAAGGATCTTCACAGCCTGTCTTGCATTTGGTTATATACCATCCCAATGGCGACGGGTAAGAGTAGTATTTATTCCAAAACCAGGAAAAGATGACTATTCCCTAGCAAAAAGTTTCAGACCAATCAGTTTGACATCGTTCATGTTGAAAAGTCTGGAACGAGTGGTGGAGAAACATATTCGAGTGGGGGTATTGCCGAGAAGTCCACTTAGTAGAAATCAACACGCTTACCAGAGTGGAAAATCATGTGAATCAGCCTTACACGATCTTGTTAGCAAGATTGAAGCTGGGCTGGAAGCTGACGAATACACAATGGGCGTGTTCGTGAACATTGAGGGGGCTTTTGATAATGCCACTTTCGGCTCGATATGTTCTTCTGCCGAACGACACGGAGTTAATCAAGCCATTATAAAATGGATATACTCCATGCTCTCTGAGAGGCTGTTAACCGCTGGTGGGAGCGACGACGAGCAAATCACAGTCAGGGTCAAGCAAGGATGTCCCCAAGGGGGTGTTCTTTCTCCGCTGCTGTGGTGCTTCGTCGTAGACTCCCTATTAGCGGAGATGCAGGAACTCGGCTTTCACGTCCAAGCATATGCGGACGACGTCTGTGCGCTAACATCGGATAAATCCTTAAGGAGGCTTTGCACGAAAGTGCAGAGGATCCTTGACAAAATCGATGATTGGTGCATAAGACAAGGTCTTTCCGTTAATCCGAACAAAACAACCATAGTCTTGTTTACGAAAAAACGGAAATTGGATGGACTCAGTCTTCCAACACTGAAAGGTGTGACACTTGGTCTTTCCAACGAAGTTAAATATCTAGGAGTAATCTTGGATAAGAAGCTGACCTGGGAGACACACGTTTCACTGAAGGTGAATCGAGCATTGAAGATTTTTCAGCAATGCCGTAGAGCCTTTGACAAAACTTGGGGTCTGAAACCTGCTGTGGTCCTATGGATATACACGGCACTTATCAGACCAATCATCACTTACGCTTCTGTGGTCTGGTGGCGACGGAGCATGGTTAAGTCCACAATCCGGGAACTATACAGGCTGCAAAGAAGTGTATGTTTATGCATCACGGGTGCCATGAGTACAACCTCTGGTGATGCCCTAAATGCTATGCTTAATTTGCTCCCCCTGGATCTTAAGATACAAAAGGAAGCAATAAAAGCAATGTGTAGACTCCATAAATATGGTTTCTGGCACGAAGATGGAACTTCGGGACACAGAGAAATCTTTAAGTTGCTGTCGGAGCAGTATCCACTGTTTTTGGCACCTAAAGATGACCTGATACCCACAGTTTCGTTCGGAAGGAAATTTGATGTCAGATTTCCATTGCGTGAGCAATGGAGCAATCCAGAATGCATGCAGGGAGGTTTGACGGATATTTTCTTTACCGATGGGTCCAAGACTGAAATAGGGTCTGGAGCCGGATGGTACTTAAACGATAGTAATAAGTATCACTATGCTATGGGGGGAATGGCAACTGTTTTTCAAACAGAAGTTTTTGCCATCCTAAAAGTAGCCGAAAGGATAATCGAGAGGAGATGGAGCGGGAAACAGATTCTAGTCTTCAGTGACAGTCAGGCTGCATTGAAGGCCCTAGAGAACGCGAAGCAAACCTCAAAGATTGTTCAAGAATGTAAGAAGAAGCTTAATTCTGTCGCAAGACAAAACAGACTAGTACTTATATGGGTTCCTCAACACTCCGATATTCAAGGAAACGAAATTGCTGACGAATTGGCCAACCGTGGATCAGCGGTGGCCCCACAGGGGCCAGAGCCAATAATCGGAATCAGTTCCGCAGGAATCAAGAATTGGATCGGCGATTATGTAGACAATCTACATAAAGAGCGATGGTCCGGTCTGGAACGCTGCAGAACTGCAAAGTGTTTTGTGACAAGTCCGAACAGAAAACTGTCACACTTTCTACTAAAACTTAGAAGGAAAGATATTCGGTTGATGGTCGGCATCATTACAGGACACAACCCATGGGGTCAGCATATGACCACCATTGGAATCATCGAGGACCCGGTATGCCTGTCCTGCTTGGAGGAGGCGGATAGCACTGAGCACTTTCTCTGTGAGTGTCCTGCCTATGCTAGAGCGCGACTACGGGTATTGGGTTCCGATGTCATGGGAATGAGTAATATTCGTTCTCTAAAACTGGAGGATATTTACAGATTCGCCAAAGAATCTGGAAAATTCTCACAGGACTAACTATCTCTATCTCTGTCTCTATTCTTTCCTATCTCTTTCTCTGATACTTTTCTCCCTCCCTCCTTAACTATCTACCCCCTTTCCAGAGCTTTAAATACAATGGGCTTTTTAGCTTGAGTGTTTTAGGAGCCACCAAATCTCCTGGTGCTCCTTGGCTCGACCTCTTCAAATTCAATTCAATTCAATCGTCTGACCCCGAAGCACTTCCGTGAATACTTGTTTAGACTATTGTCTTCGTATACCATATTGTCTTCGTATACCACCAACACAATCTCAGTTTTTTCGTAAGCAAACCGCGGTCATGACCCGGTTACGCCAGCCAATCAGCTGATTATTTCAAATTCGCCGAGAGTCGGTTGACGGTCTGATATAAGCCACTGCTACCGAATTTTTTTCAGCATAGGACCATTTGCCAAAATGCCATGGTTCAAAGCTAAAAGCCTATATTGAGCGGTAACAAAATTGCATCAGATTAGATTTTTAACTATAGTGTAACAGTACTGGATAGTAAATGTATGGAACACCATAATAACTAATAAAGTAAAAGATACCCTTATGTATTGTTTATTTTTTAAGAAGAGAACTTACTTCGAAATCTTTTGAAAAACACAGATTGAAATGTTTGGTGCGAATTTTATACGCCAACAAGAATAGTATAGCCATGATGTAAATCCCTTGCTAAGCACATTTAAATGAATACTATATTTGAAAAGCACCGACTTTAATAAATTTTTAATTTGAAAATTATCATTAAATCGTGGACTTTGCATCGACTTTTATTCTAAAAAAACTAAAACTAGTACTGGTAAGTATCGTTTACATATTTGTAAAATTTCTTCCAAGCTTTGTTTTGTTCCTCTCTGGAATAACGCAATTGTTTCAGTTTCAATGCAGGAAAAAGTTACTAATTGACGCATCGGATATGTAGATTATATCGCCACGATATGCCACACATCGTATAACGTCACTTCACCAACATATGTTCCAGGACATTGTGACATTGAGGGTAACTGCAGAGCCGATGAACTCGCGAAACACGGTACTAAATTGACCGATGAGTTAGCACACTGATTGCAGTTATAACGGGGCATTGCCCAATCGGCAGGCACGCCCAGAGGATGGGCTGCAGAAGTTGTCTAGATGAGGAAGAGACGATCCCACACCTTTTATGCGATTGCCCTGCTCTATAAGACGTTGATTTACCATTTTAGGTACACAATTCCTTAATGAATTGGAAGTCTTCTTTTCTTTTTAATTGCGCGATAACCGCTTACACGGCTTTGACCCAGTTTAACAAAGTGCGCCAGTCGTTTATTTCTTGAGCTAACTGACGCCGGTTGGGTACACCACGTTCTCCACCTGATCTTTCCAACGCAAGGGTGGCCCTCCTCTTCCTCTGATACCACCAGCTGGTACCGCATCGAATATTTCCAGAGCCGGAGTGTTCTTATCTATCTATCACTAGGTCTATGCCGTCGCAACGCTTATAAAGCGTTGCCGACGTGCAAAGGTCTAATCGGATATTTCCATCGTCTAAGCTTCTGCGCCATACGTTAGGACAACGATATCAATATCATCAGCACATAAAAAATCGTTAGGACGGGCATGATGAGAGCCTTATTGAGTGTTAGTTTTGTTCGTTGAGAGAGGATTGTACTACTCAATTGCCTACTTAGTCCAAAGTAGCACTTTTTGGCTAGAGAGATTCTCCGCTGGATGTTAAGTCCGATGATATCAATACCGTCAGCATATAAAAAAATCGTGCCTGAGGCATCATCAGCTTAAAAAAGTCACACGACAGCGATTCACCTTCCCTAAAACCACGTTTGGCATTAAACGGCTCGGAAAGGTCCTTCCCTATTATAATGGCGCTGCTGGTGTTGAGCAACGTCATCATGCATAGCCGTATTAGTTTTGCGGGGATGCCGCCATGTTTGAATAGCTCAGCCGGCAGTCCGTCGGCGCCCACGGCTTTGTAGTTTTTTAGCCGTGCTATCGCTATTCTCACCCCGACATGGTCGGGTAGCGGAACGATGGTACCGTCGTCAACGATTGGGGTATCGGGATCTTCAAATTCTCTGTGACATGCGCAGCTGTCACTATTTATTTTGTTCGAGAAGTGTTTCTTTCATAATTTGAGTATGCTCTGGATGTCAGGCAGCAGCTTTTGTTCTTACAGGAAAACGGCCCGGTCTTAAAATCTTTTGTAAGCCACCGAACTTTCTGGCGTTCTTCCTGTTGGCCAGCATCTCAAACTCCTCACACTCACGAATTTCCACCTCTAGTTTTTTCTTTCTGCGGCAGCATGACATTTTTCGTCGCACCAACTGTTTTTTTGGCTCGCCGGAATCCGATTTCTTCTTGGGCGGTGGTACGTAGAGAGCGAGATATGTTGCTCCACTGCTCGTGAATGCCGAATTGTCGGGCAGTACTATCTGAGAGCAGGAGTGAGAGTCGAGTGGCGAATCTTCTGGCTGTCTGTTGTGATTGCAGCTTTTCAATGTTGAACATTCTTTGCATAGGTAGATGTACGTTTTTTGCTGCATAGAGGAGTGTGCGCAGCTTGGCTGCAACAAGGTAGTGATCCGAGTCGATGTTGGGTCCTCGGATCATACTTACATATAAAACACTAGAAGCGTGTCTTCCATCTATCACAACATGATCGATCTGGTTTCGTGTTTTTCGATCAGGAGACAGCCACGTTGCTTGGTGTATTTTTCCATGCTGAAATCTGGAGCTCCAAACTACTATGTTTCGGGTCCGGCGCTCATAGAACAAATATTTTGTGCATTCGTCCTTCTCTTCAGTCGGGGCGTGGGCGCAAATGAGCGAGATGTTAAAACATCGCACTTTAATGCGGGTTATAGCGAGACGCTCATTCACCGGAGTGAACGGTAGAACTTGGCGACGAGGTCTCTCTCGCAGGGCACAACCAGCTGTCCTGGGATGCTTCGCCTTCTCCGTTGGCTCGCTCTCGAACGGGTGTTCGGAAGCTAGCCAGATGATACTTGGGCTAATCCCGGAAGTTCTAAGCCGCTTCAACCATGTGTGGAATCGTACTGGCCATTCCCAAGTGAATGGTGATCAGTGACTTTCCCCACTTGCGTGGACTTCTACATATGGAACCATTGGAAGTTTTAGTACTGTGGAAATCAGAGATCTTCTAAAATTTTTGAAAAGTACATAGTTAAGGAGAGATAGGGACAAGATGCCACACGACATCACAATTTCCTATGAGTCTGAGTATGTTCCACAGTGAACAACCACTTAAACTTAACCTAACCTACATCTACATCTACATATCGCAATAGTAAAAGGGTTTCTTACAATACCCTTTGATCAAAACGTACCGGGAAGGTGATGTTGCCTGATTTCTTCGATTGCCAAGGCGTAGTGCACCACGAGAACCTTCCATTGGGCCAGACAGTCAATAAAGAATATTATTTAACTGTTTTGAAGCGTTTGAGAAATGCGACGTACGCAAGCAACTCTTGGATTTTGCATGATGATAACGCGCCATCGCACCGAACCCAACTTGTGCTGGATTATTTGACCAAACACCTAGTAAATACCATCGTGCAAGCACCGTAGTTACCTCGTGCAACTTCTTTTTGTTTCCCAAGTTGAAGTTACCTTTTCGTAGAAGGCAATTTCATTCGATAGAGGAGATCAAAGAGAATGCGACGAAGGAGCTGAAGGCCATACCCTCGTCAGCCTACCAGGGGTGCATGGAGGGACTGGGTTAAACCTTGTCACATGTGCGTTGTTTCAGATGGGTCATATTTTGAAGGAGATAAAATAAATTGGCCTGAAATTTAACTCAGTTTTGTTTCATTTAAACATTCCCGGTACTTTCTGGTCATAGGGTATAGCTTGGCTACCGTTTGGAACTTCTCCGAAAAAGTATATTTTAAGCGTGTTTTTGTGTTCTGATTGATTTGTTATACATACCTTCTACTCAAATATGAATGAGACGGTATCAATAAAACGGTCCGGTTGGTAGGACTGTTATAAGCTTACATGGCAAATTTCAGCGTGATATCTCACATAGTTTGTTTTCTGTGCTACTGTAAACAAGTCAAGCTCGAGTGTGTTCTTCGAATTCTCTTTTATGACTTCAATTGTCTCAAAATGTTTTCCACGGAGCGGCAACTTGAGCTTGGGAACCAGGAAAAAGTCACATGGAGCCATATCAGGCGAATACGGTGCTTGCGGAACGATATTAACATTATTTTTGTTCAAATAATCGCGAACAAGACGTGATGTATGAGCTGGTGCATTATCGTGATGCAAGAACCATGACTTGTTGTCCCACAATTCTTTCTTTTTAAGACGAATGTTTTCGCGCAAACGCTTTAAAAGGTCTAAATAATATTCAGCGTTAACCGATTGGCCTTGCGGAAGGAACTCCGAGTGCACCACACCTTCGTAATCGAAAAAAACAGTCAGCATAACCTTAATTTTTGAGCGACTTTGGCGTGGTTTTTTGGGTTGATGTACGGCCCTCTTTGAACGATTTGTACCACTGGAAAACACGTGCACGCGATAGAGCAGAGTACCCATAGGTTGTCTGCAACATTTTTAAGGCGTCTGAAGCCGAAATTTTGTTGGAATAACAAAATTTCAAACAAATTCTTTGTTCAACTTCAATTTCCATCGTTAAATTCGAAGAACACACTCGAGCTTGACTTGTTTACAGTAGCACAGAAAACAAACTATGTGACATATCACGCTGAAATTTGCTATGTAAGCTTGTAACAGTCCTACCAAAAAACAAAAAATTTATTTTTGCCATATGTCATCCGCGGACCGTTTTATTGATACCGTCTCGTTCATATTTGAGCAGAAGGTATATATGTATTTACGTCGACAATTTTTAAATTTTGTCGTTGATGATTTGACATCGAGCTAACGATTTTATGCATAATATAATAATTTTCATCCTTTACATCTCCATGTGAGCAACGAATGCATGAGCACTGTTAGTTGCGCAGTGGCACTGAAGTTGCACTGTAGTTTCAAAAGCCGACTTTTCGCCATTTCGAATCCTTCAAATTTATCATAGTTTTCTCTTAGTACACAACATATGTTCCAACAAAGATTGGATGGCATTGATCTGTACGTTTATTTTCAACAAAACGGCGCTACGTGCCACACAACCAACGAAACCATTGATTTTTTACGGGAAAAGTTTCCGGGCCGTGTTATCTCTCGAAGAGGTGATCACAATTGGCCATCGAGATCTTCTGATTAAACACCTTGTGCCTTTTTTCTTTGGGGCCACGTGAAAGAGAAGGTCTACGCCAACAGCCCAGGGTCCATTCAAGACTTCAAAGATGGTATTCGTGAGACTATCGAGGACATAGGGCAGCCACTTTGCAATTTGCTTATGGAAAATTTCATGAAAAGGATATTGTCCTGTAAACGTTTGCCTGATGTTATTTTCCACTGTTAACGGCATACCTTTCTCTGTATAATGAAATAAACATCCAATCATTTATATTAAAAAATAGCATTTTTCTTTGAATATTAAAATAACACCTCTGTTTGGAAAACCCATATAAAAAAGTACACGGTGGAAAACTTAAAGTTAAACAATGATGACTAATAGAAATCAAGACATATTGAAGTATTGCGCAGTCACTTTAGTAAGCATACACTAGATATATCGGCGTTAATTATAACACAAGCATTGAAATAACACAAATTATATTAATATGTTGCTGTATTCACATGAAAAGAAATTAAAACTCATATTTAATACAGAATATTTACAAAATGTTGCAAACGAACAAAATTATAGAATCTTAAACAAAATTTTATAAAAATTCATATCACAAAATAAGTATTCAATGAAATATATGATAAGCTTATTATGAAAAAAACATTCTTAATAGCAAATCCTAGTGATTGGTTTGATTACCATTGGGCTTAATAATAGCTTTAAGTTATGATGGCATGGATCTCACAAAATTTTTAGTTACTGCTGGCGTTTATTTTATTCCACTCATCTTGAAGGACATTTCGTAATTGCTTCTTATTTCATGTCGAGTGTTTACGTATTTGACGGTTTAAATGTTCCCGTCATGTTGGGTTTGTATCCGGTGATTGGGGGCGGTGCTATAGCACATTTTATAAAGCCATCCTCGGGTAATACTTGGGATTTTTCTGGAATATGAATGAAGCCTCTATGACCAATCTTATAGTTTAGACAGACGCCGGTGCTAATCGGGATTCCCGGCGCAGCTAATTCTGATTCAAGTTTTGGTGTGACGGAGGAATTTACGCGAATTAGTGAATACCTGATTTGTTTATTGGATGGTTTTTTCAGTAAAAGATGGGCAAATCATCGGGCAACAAATACGGGTATTAGCTGCCCTGATACTAAAATATAATTATTTATTTAAAAATCCTAAGTTGTAATTTCTCAAACAGCTCCGAAACATCAACACAATAATGTAATATTATATAATCGAACGTGCAAACTAGCATTCCATCCAGTCTTTCTTGTTCTTATGTTTAAAAGTTTGATAATTTTTCATTCACAATAGATATTGTTGTCATAGAAAACTCCCTTAATCCGCTTAAGTTATGAGAATTAAATCTAGTAGTTAATCAGTATTAGTTGTTCTTAATTCTTGAGATAATTCCGAATTAAGCTGTTTTGTTCTAGATTATTTTTGAAATTGTTAAAAAGCCATGTCGCCTGAAGCCTGCGGAAAGACTTCAATTGATGTTAAGGTATGTGATAAATTTCAATTGACGAATTCAATGGGCACGGGACAGTTTTGTGGTTTAACATACATGTATATTAAATATTTGCTCTTTTCATTCAGGACGTGTTATGTTTCCAATTTTTGAATCCAGGCCATACCGGTCCCAGCGATGCTTACCGACAAGATAATAATGTCCCTAGCGCAGCCCAGTAAATATTATAGTTTGATAAATAGCTTTTATAGAAAAAACACAGTTGATTGCTTCACAACCGTTTACTAAAATATATAATTTCTCTTACCTATTTTGACCAATTTAGTAATTGCTGATATGCTGTTTTTTCTTGACTTTTTAAAAATCCTACATAAATGACTGGCCGATTTTGACCATTTTTAACATCAATCATGTCTATGCCAAGAATGACATGTGTCATTTTTTACTCGAGTTATTCGTTATATACATATGTATGTATATGGACAGACAAATGAATGTACACACAGTCTTGAGTAAATAGATTACTCTCACGATTTAAAGCATATTGATAAATATCCTCTATTCCGTTATACTGCCACAAACAACAGTTATGTGAACAAAACTATAATAGCCTTGTATATATATTAGTACACGCAGACGCGTAATTCATAAATTTTGAAGAGCCGGAATTTGCCTTTCAGAAATTTGTTTAAGGTAAACCTTTGCAAGATTCCCAGCCAGGTAATCTCATCTAGCATTAACAATTGTTGTTTACAACTTCTTTCGGCGAAATCTACCTATAGCCCTATATAGATATTAGGCCGGGTCGATTTGTGGGGAGGCAAAAAAATCGCCCATTGCTCTGTGAAAATCATATTCTAGGGATCAAAATAAGAAACTTTGCCGAAGGAACCATACCTCTAAAACGAATTCTGATGTCCCCCAATTTGGGTCGAACTTTTTAGTTTCTTTTCTAATGTAAAGGCCAAAAATGGTGATACTTTGAAATGATTGTATGGGGAACCCCCCAGGGGAGTTCCAGGGGATGTGGCACTGGCATGGGTGGATCGGCCGTCCAAAGTTAGTGGGGGTCGGTCATACATTTGGACTCGATTGGAGCACTCTAAATGGGTCAAAGTGGGATTTTTCGTTCGACCCAAATTGGGGGACATCAGAATTCGTTTTAGAGGTATGGTTCCTTCGGCAAAGTTTCTTATTTTGATCCCTAGAATACGATTTTCACAGAGCAATGAGCGATTTTGAAATCGACCCGCCGTAATAGATATATATATAGTACATATAGTATATAATGGCACGTGCATTTTTTCTTCGGTGTTGGTGTTGTTCTACAAAATGGAGGAAAGTAAGGTTTTATGACATCTGTTTTATGAGGAATTTCAAATAACTTTCCAATATCAAAGGTCACAAAAGTGAAGTAGTTTTAAAGAACAGCTAATGCTTAGAAACAAATCCTCGCTTTTTAATCCAAAATAATTCTAGTGTTGATCTAGAATTACTATTTGTTGTTGTCTCATTTGTTGAATCATTATGAGCTATAAGCATATATATCCTGGGAGTATGCATTTTTCTCAAATTCAGATTTCTTGTTTTTTTGCTGACTTTATTTTACCTATATCTTCAACATATCCGAAAATAGGGGGGACATATGGGTGGGGTTTATATTTTTTGCTCTATACAGCTGAATTTAATCCCATCTCAGTAATTTTCATGTACACACAACGTAAGGTTATTCAAGTTATTTAAATTTCATAGGTATATTTTTAGCTTTTATCTCTATGGACATGCATTAAAAAAATATAATTATGATCAAGACTTTTTGTTGTGTAAAACAATGAGAGTGCCTCGCAGTTTAGTAAGCAGTCAGAAATGTATGCAATTCACATGCTTATTATACATTGGTAAATTTGCAATAGTAACTTTAAGTGTACTCGTGCTACTCACGTATGCATGATACATTTAAATCATTAATTTTATCTGCGTACGGCTAAAGAGTTTATGGCCACTATAGCGAAAGCGCAAAAAATCGTAAAGTAATAACAATAAATTAAACAAATCCGAATAAATGGTAAAAAGTAACATTAAATATGAATAGGTTATACTAATAATCGAAGAATAAGCCCACCTTGAAATTACGTATTTGTTATATACCAGATACAAATTTAAAGAAATAAAACCAAAAACAATATATAAGCATATAATAAATATTATTATTCTAATCGAGTCATTTAATCGATTACTATATTCAAAGCCATATAAAAAATTGTGAAAAGTAGTGAATAATAATTACGACTATTAATAGCGTGGCTAAGAATTAAATATATTGAATTCCAAACTTTAAATTGTTATAACCAATAATATATACATATGTATATGCGTTCAATATTATGAGTTGTTCAGAGCGATAAACGTGGGAATAACCTATTACGAATTTCTATAAATAGATCAAGCAAACAAAAACGAATGAATAAAAAAATGTTTAACGAAAATTGCATACAAAATGTAAATGAATAAATAGAAATTAAACGTAAATAAACTTCATTATATATTATAAGCGCATATATAAAATCGGTATACATAAGATCGAACACATACACACAAATTATTCGCAGTTACTACACATAAAGAAAATTACTGTTACTAACATTGTCAAAACTCCGACTTATCCTTGCTGAATAAAATTTGTTATACATATAACAGTTCCATTGAAGACATTTCGCAAAAAAACGCCTTAGATGTTGCTAAAAATTTTACTATTATGTCCAATCGTGTTTCCAATATATCATATTTCTACATATCTGCTTACTGGTGTTTTTGTGTGCATAACGCGAAGACTATATTGAATCATTGACTAAAAATACGTTCACATATAAGTAGATGATCTACTTTTTCGTGCTTAACTCCCAATTCGTAATTAAAAAGCGGGATTCCCCATACAAACTTTCTCTTCCAAAATCTGAGATTATAAAATAATCCTAGATAATAACCATACTTTTTGGCATACAACCCTGTGATTTCTGTGTAATAGATCATTATTTTTACGCGTGTAAAGAAAAACGTCAAAATAAAAAACTAAATAAAATGGATGACAGCAAAGAAAACGGGTTTGTAGACATAATTCTAATAAAATGTTTGTTAGGTATTATTAACTATGAATTTATATAGGAGAAAAAAGTGTGTGTCCATAAACGTGTGTCTTCTTATCACTTATTATAAAATGTAATATCGAATTTTAAATGCGTATTGCTGCCATAATTTTTTGAAACCTCAGTAAACGTCGTTTACGGATTTCCTCCAACTGTTTATTATTAGCAGCCAATTGCGCAATGAAATAATCTATTCCTTCTCCTTGCCTTTTGTTCATATCGTTAATAATAGTTAAACAAACCAAAAACACCGAAATATTCCACCAAAATAATTTCTTTGAAGAAAAACATTTCACAACAGTATTGACAGCTGATTGCCAATTTTGCAGGTAATCTGCCTTATGTTATGTGAACGGGTGGATTAATTTTGTGGATTTATTGGTAATTAATACATATGTGAACGTACTTTAAGTAATATTCAGCCATAATCTCGATCAAAAAATTATTTTGTTTGTTGCGTATCTCACTTTTGTGAAGTAAGAAGCAGAGAACGTTATGCATGGGGTAACGAATAGTGAGAATTGTCAAAAATGTGTGTAGTGTGCTGAAGTTTTTAACAGAGCTGATTACAGTGAATTCTTTCTTTAAAGTCTAAGAGCTGGTAAGCATTTTTGAGCAGGTATTTGAGACACAATGAAGTTCATCTAGAATACTTTTTTTATGTTACATAAATACAGAAACGCAGACCTGGCTAAGGGGCGGCGGGGCTAAACCAATCCGTAAATTAAAAAAAAACTTGAAAATTTAATATGTTAAAATTGAAGGTTTGGAAAAAAGCCAGATTATTTGGCTGGGTCTGAAACTTTGCCAGATGATTGCAAAATAATATTTTAAAAAGTGAAAAAACGTTTTTGAGGCACGTTGAAATTTTTACCATATTTATTTATAATTTAAAAAAAATACTCCCAAAAAGAGAAAATGTTCTGATGGGACTTTCTACCTCCCAGGTGTTCGACAATATTTTCGTGAGTGCGAGTGAACTGCGCTATGTCTACACTTAAGTGCGAGTGAGATCGTATATCTGCAACTTTCTGCGTCGAATAATACTCCAATGTGATTGGCTTTGGCGGGGTCACGTGATTTAAAGTTCCCATGCTGTTGTCAAATAGTAATTTTGGAGTTTAAATTCTGACTTGTATTTTTCTTGTTTGATTTTTTTTTTTTAATTTAGTAATTTATGACAAAAAATTGTAATTAACTCTGAATATAAATTTAATAATAAATCTTTTGCTATAGCCTGTCTGTTCATTTTATTTAATTTTTATTTTTATTATTTTTTATTATTCATTACAAAAGTTAATGAACAAAGTAGTGATATTATATAAGTTAACGTGGAGCACCAAAAAATTAAAGTTGGGGGTCAACCACTTGGCCCCTTTTTCATACTTACTCCTATTTTCCAATCCAGAGCAAGTAAAAATCTGTTGTGGTTACCTTCAGTTCAGAACTTGAAGTGCCTTGACAATTTATTATTATACTTAAGCTAAGCCTAATTCTTAATCTAACATAATGTTGACATAGCGGTTCACACGGTGCAGCGGCGGTTATATACTAACGCTGCTGCGCATATGTCATCGGATACGCATTGCTAGCGTATTGCATTCAGGTAGCTGCCTTAACTTGCTGACATAGCGGTTCACACGGTGCAGCGGCGGTTATATACTAACGCTGCTGCGCATGTGTCATCGGATACGCATTGCTAGCGTATTGCAGTCAGGTAGCTGCCTTAACTCCTCCCCCTTTAAAAATCTGCGTCCCGCAGATGACAGCGTTGTAGCCGGGGGGTTTCAGTTATGGCGGGGGAAACAGGAAGTTGATGGATTTCAGCTACACTGACAATTCTGGGTATATCTACCCCTGAGGTGATTTTCCGCCAGATCATATAGCAGGCTGATGCTAAAATTATAAGGACAATTCCGTCCGTTGCCCAAGAGAGGTGAAAGTTCCAGGAAAGCTTCTTAAGTTGACTTATGTTGTCCAGACTGAGTCCATGAATGTAGGATAAGCTAACCTTTAAGCCATCATTTGTGACATTTGACAAAACAGATGGTACATAGTACTTGTGAAGTTCTAGCAATCGTGCTCGAAAATGTTTGATTGCCCACATGCACCGTCTCGTTATTAATGCGAATGAGGAAGGTGCCGTTAAGCGTTGCCGTTTGGTTTTTGCCCCACACTATCCCTTGAAAATTAGTCAAGAACATTGTATTTTCCTCGATGAGTTCTATAGTAGTGCCCTTATCGGGCTCGAACTGGCAACGGGCATTGCCTCCTTTGATCAACCTTGGCAAACAACTATTCTCTGGTAGTCTTTCTGTTGAACTTCTGTCACAGATAGTGGAATTGTTAATGGAGAAACAGTTTGTCGTCACGCCATAAGTTTCATCTCGGTTGATAAGGACTTTTCTGTACTCAAGAACTACGCGCCTGCCGTCCAATGTTGTAGGTCTAGCTAACAGAAGCCGGTATTGTTCAGGTTTGACTTTTGGCACCGAAAGTACATAGAGAAGAAGGGTGCCGTTGGAGTAAAAGAGCGGGCTTGCGTATTCTGCGGCTTCAACCAGGTTCTGATATGGTAAGGCATTTTCTTCGAAAAGTATTCTTTCTATTTCCTCTCTATCCAATAGGTTTGTATCAACAATTCCGGATTTCGCCATCTGAGCTGCACGTACGATTTCTGATACTTGCTCCTTTAGAAGTAGAACCTTATTGAATATAATTGCACCCCAACCTTCTGCATTAATATTTCTGCCAAGGGCGTTCGTGTATTCTACCATGTCGTTTGTCATCTGGATTACTTCCTGCGTTGCATTAAATAACTTTTTATTTATGACGTATTGGTTGTTGTCATTCGTCATCAATTCGTTCTGGTTTTTAACGATATAATCCCAATCTGCGGCATCAATCCATTTCCATGCGTTTCCAATCCAATTGATGGATCGTGTTTTTCTTGTTTTTTCTCCTGTCAATTCAATGAGGCGCAGACGTGTTTGGTTTAATTGGAAGTCGATGAGTGATTTGGCTGCTTCTTTTCCGATCCTCTTCTTGGACAGAGTTGTTAATTCTGCCAACACGGTGTCGAAGTATTTTAGGTCAATAGCGTGGATTAATTTAAAATGGCCGCCGATGACATAGCTGCTACCGTGCTCCACCGTAACAATTGGGGATTCATATTGAAAAATGCTGAATCCGATTGAGCCGGGGATTAGCATTAACCTATCTTGCAATGAAATTTCAAGTTTAAAGATATTCTTATAATAATTTCTCTTAAAACTATTGTAGTGCTTTAAACTTCTAGGCAATTTTAATATGTTCTATTTTTCTTTTAAATTTTAGTTTTACTTTAAAATTAGCATTAGCCTATCTTGCAATGAAATTTCAAGTTTAAAGATATTCTTATAATAATTTCTCTTAAACCTATTGTAGTGCTTTAAACTTCTAGGCAATTTTAATATGTTCTATTTTTCTTTTAAATTTTAGTTTTACTTTAAAATTAGCATTAGCCTATCTTGCAATGAAATTTCAAGTTTAAAGATATTCTTATAATAATTTCTCCTAAAACTATTGTAGTGCTTTAAGCTTCTAGGAAATTTTAATATGTTCTATTTTCCTTTTAAATTTTAGTTTTACTTTCAAATTTTGTGTATTAATTCTTATTTCGTTTTCTACCTGCAATTTAATAGTTAAAAAAAAAATTAATTATAATTTTTTTTTTCTTCTTTAAAGTGCCATTCTTTTTCTTAAATGCTCTCTATTCATTTGATCATTCCCATGAGGAGTCGAACCCCGATATTCAAAGAATATCCACCAATTTATGGGTCGAGAGAGTTATTTTTATTTTTTATTTCAACGTGCCAAAAAATATTTATATTTTTTTTTCTTTAAAGTGCCATTCTTTTTCTTAAATGCTTTCTATTCATTTCATCATTCCCATGAGGAGTCGAACCCCGATATTCAAAGAATATCCACCAATTTTATGGGTTGAGAGAGTTATTTTTATTGTATTTATTTTTTATTTCAACGTGCCAAAAAATATTTGTATTTTTAATTTGAATGTGCCTTTTAAAGTGCCATTTTTATATATTGTATATATATATATGTTTTTTTTTTTTAATTATAAAACTTTTTTTCACATTTTCTTCAATTTTGCCACATTTTTCTATACTTTCTTCATATTTCTCGTATTTCCCAATTTTTGTTACTTGTCTTTATATGGACATATTTAGTGTGCGCAAAAATTAAATACACTTGCTCTGTTCTTCCCCTGCATGGGGGTTCTTTCCACATTGTTAAAAACGTTAGACCTATTTTTATTTAAACGAAGGTTATAGCCCGAATATCGATTCATCATGATCCTGAATCTTGTGGCACTAGGATCTACCTCCGTGAGGGTTGGATATTGATTCATACTCTTATCTTGGCGTAAATTACTGTATGTCATTTTTTTTTCTCTTTTTTTTTATTGGCACGGCACGGCACGGATTTGTTTTTTTGCTTAATTGACTTTGCTTCCTTACAGAATTTTTTCCATTCGGATTCTTTCGGTTCTTTCCTCCGTTTTGGTTTTCCTTTTGTTTTCTACTCTCTCTCCTGTAGATGAGAATACACGAGTTTTTATCTTGTATGACTCTCTACTATTTTTTTAATTTTTTAATATATTTGTTACAATAATTAAAAAATTTTTATTTTGTTTTTTTAATATATTTTCTTTTTATAAGGAAAGCAAAGTCTTATGTTTTTTTTTTTTGTTATTAGGTCACGGAAGGGCTATGTTATCCTTTTTATTTACCCCCATTCAGATTGCGACAACCTACTAAGGCACAGCTTGCTTCACCCAGTACTTGGCCCCATGCAATCTCCAATGTGGAAGGTGTAGCATGACTACTATTGCGGGCACACAAGACTGTAACCGACCGACATTATAGTCGCAGGAGTCCGTCCTAGTAGGCGTAGGCATACGGCCTCCTGTGGCAATTCTAATGTCACCGAGCGCAGACGAAAAATCGCTGTGGTGCAGTAACAAGTAACACTTTGTTTTATTTTCTTTCATCCTCGTGAGTAAATTGCCAGGAGGGTCCCCCCGTGGGTGGTGAATCGCTGAGCAATATACTCCGAGTTTTATATTTATTTATCGCACTAGTGCAGTTATAAGTAATATTCTGTTTTATTTCATTGACAAATTTAGCAATTTTTCTTTCGTCCTCGTGAGTAAATTGCCAGGAGGGTCCCCCCGTAGGTGGTGAATAGCTGAGCAATATACTCCGAGTTTTACATTTATTTATCGCAGTAGTGCAGTTATAAGTAATATTTTCTTTTATTTAATTCACAAATTTTAGCAATTTTCTTTCATCCCCGTGAGTAAATTGCCAGGAGGGTCCCCCCGTAGGTGGTGAATCGCTGAGCAATATACTCCGAGTTTTATATTTATTTATCGCACTAGTGCAGTTATAAGTAATATTCTGTTTTATTTCATTGACAAATTTAGCAATTTTTCTTTCGTCCTCGTGAGTAAATTGCCAGGAGGGTCTCCCCGTAGGTGGTGAATCGCTGAACAATATACTCCGAGTTTTACATTTATTTATCGCAGTAGTGCAGTTATAAGTAATATTCTGTTTTATTTCATTGACAAATTTAGCAATTTTTCTTTCGTCCTCGTGAGTAAATTGCCAGGAGGGTCCCCCCGTGGGTGGTGAATCGCTGAGCAATATACTCCGAGTTTTACATTTATTTATCGCACTAGTGCAGTTATAAGTAATATTCTGTTTTATTTGATTGACAAATTTAGCAATTTTTCTTTCGTCCTCGTGAGTAAATTGCCAGGAGGGTCTCCCCGTAGGTGGTGAATCGCTGAACAATATACTTCGAGTTTTATATTTATTTTATAATTATTTTTTTTTATTCGAAAGAGAAAGAAACCTACTTTCACCGAGCATTCACCCTTCACTGCACCTCCATTTTGCCGTATATTCCCTTACTAAACAGGGAAATCCTTTGTGAAGCCCGCATTGCGGCTGTTATTTTGCACAAGTGCGGCTTCACATTGCGGAAGGGCATTTTCAAGTGTTCGTGATTTTTCCTTTTGCGCCGTGAATCGTCGAGAGTTTTTTTGTTTAACACTTAATTTAATTTAATTTGAATTTATTTCAAATTCAGTTTTAATTTCCGTTTAGTTATCTTCTATTATTGTTTAATTTTCACTCAAGTTGTTTACTTTTATTTTTACAATAGTTTTAATTTTAATTACATTTACTTAATTTGTTTAATTCTATTTAATTCTAATTTTAATTTATATTTACTTTTTATTTCATATCATTATATTTTATTTTAGTTTATTTTACTTTAATTTCATTTTATTTTGTTAACTCCATTTTTTAATTTATTTATTAAATTAAATTTCATTTGAACTTACTTTATTTTGTGTTAATTTACATTAAAAAATTTACTTTAGCTATGATCCCAATTTTAGTTTCCTGTCTAATTTTAATTTGGTTTTAATTATAATTTGATTTATTTTATTTTATAAGATTTTATTTTATTTTCCATTCATTTTATTATATGGTATTTCATCACATTTTTTTATAACACGGCGCACTCACTTTTTCACCTTCACTTTTTGCCACTTCCATTACACCACAAGGATTCCTTTGCGGAGATCCCTGTTCGGGCGCCAGTTAAGGTGCTCCCTTCAGGGAGCACCAAAAAATTATACTTACTCCTATTTTCCAATCCAGATCAAGTAAAAATCTGTTGTGGTTACCTTCAGTTCAGAACTTGAAGTGCCTTGACAATTTATTATTATACTTAAGCTAAGCCTAATTCTTAATCTAACATAATGCTGACATAGCGGTTCACACGGTGCAGCGGCGGTTATATACTAACGCTGCTGCGCATATGTCATCGGATACGCATTGCTAGCGTATTGCAGTCAGGTAGCTGCCTTAACTTGCTGACATAGCGGTTCACACGGTGCAGCGGCGGTTATATACTAACGCTGCTGCGCATGTGTCATCGGATACGCATTGCTAGCGTATTGCAGTCAGGTAGCTGCCTTAACTTATATTTTTTGTTTCTTAATTTAAGTATTTATAAAAGTAAAAAACATTATTCAAAGTCAGAATTAGTGTCTTCATCGAGCTGTTCATCACAGCTTGAATACTCGTCTTCTTCGAAGTCATCGGAATTATCTGTGAATAATTTATTTAATAATTATATACTGATAAACTAAAAAATTAATTCCTAAAAAAATTATTGCAGCTTACCTGTTGTGCTGTTTTCATCGATAGTATTCGTTAAATCTTTGAACAATTCTGTACGAGTGGTCCTTTGCAAAACTTTATTACAAAAAAATATGTGTTTCAAAATACATATAAAAATATATAATCTATAGTATTATTTTAAAACATGGCGCTTATTCTGACTAAACTACAATATGTACAGATATGAAATATATATCAAAAGAAAGGTTTTGATGAGAATATTTCCGGAAAATTATAAAAAGTAAAATTGGTTAATTTGTTCATGAAATATTTGCGTGTAAAGTTATCAAAATTTTCATATTGATAACAGAGCGGGATGACACACAAATATACGCATAAATATATGACTACGTTTGCTTTGTTTAGCTCTCTTTCTAATGAGCACAGCATTGTATACATTTGGATTCTCAATAATTGTTTTGTTTTGTTTTGTTCTCTTTACTAATAAATATGTATTCATGAACATAGTCCCAACGGGTGTTGCGAATTTTTTTCAAAATTTTGTTGTGATGGCAATAATTGGTATGAATTGACAATTGACTTGAAATTTGTCAATTCACTTAAAACAACGGTAACAGTGCAAATTAGAAAGAGTTTTGGACAGACGCAAAATAGAATTTATTTTAAGAAAAAAGTACATCCATATTTAATTTTAAAATATGCCTAGAGGACGACCAAGAAGAGTTCGCAGAAGAGTTCCTACTTTAAGTGGAGGAATAGAGCAAGTAAGTAAGTGATAAATGTTTGAAACGTCACATATTGGATATGATTGGTAGAAGCATCCCCTTTTGCTTTCGTTCATATATGGGACAATTGAACTACAATATATAAACGCATGTATGTATTTAAAAATTTTGTGTGCGTTTGATCCTTTTTGCAAAACTCAAAATTTTAAATAGTTTTAAAAAATGAAGAGAGAGAGACAAATTAGTTTTTTATTTGATACGCTTTTGGCATGGATCCATCTACTTGCTGTAAACACCCTTTTGGCATTTGGCACGCGATGTGTCGTACTAGAAAAGAGTACATGTCTATCCTTCAAATAAAATTGAGTTTTAACAAAGTGGTTGTGCGCTTAAATCGGTTTTTGTTGAAAACTTACATCTCTTTGCTTCCGCTTCATATAATATATGTTTTAAACGATTTCATGTTTTTTAGGTCCGTATTCATGCAAGCACAAGTACATACAAAAAAGCTCTAGATCCAGCATTTAATGCAGAATATAACACGCTTGGTGGTTTAACCAGTATATGTTTGCATTGCAATGCTAAACATTTTAAATGTGAAAAGGTAACTTTCCATTATTGAAAAACTTTGGTAAACTTGATAAAGAAAAATTTTTTATAGGGAAGAAATCAATTCCTTACATGCTGCCACGGTGGGAAAGTGCAGATACCGATACCTCGCATACCTGATTTTTTGGAAAGGGTTTTTGAAAATAATTTGAACTCTTTCCGGTCCCATTACTTAGAGAATATAAGACAAATAAATAGCTCATTCGCTTTTGCATCTTTTGAAGCTAAAATTGTAGAGCCACCAGGTCGTGGCCCTTATTGTTTTCGGATACATGGATCAATTTACCATCGAGTGGGTCCTCTTCATGCTAATAATGATTCAAACTCATTATACGCACAGCTTTATATACTTGATACTGACCAAGCCACTGACATTCGACTACAAAGGAATGCAAATTGCGATAGTTCCTTGATGAAATGCCTACACGAGATGATATCAACCGTGAATCCCTTAGCCCGTCAGTATAAATTTATGGCACAAGTTGAACGCGAGGAGGAATAGAGAGCACGACAGGCAAATCGAGTTCCGCACAAAGTGAGCATGATTTTCTTCAGTAGTCATGCGAATCGGCGTTATAATTTGCCTAACTGCTCAGAAATTGCAGCCGTTTTCACAACTGAGGATGGTGAACCACCGGCAAGCCCTGATTTAAGAGTATTTTCTCACAGCTCAGAAACACAGTATTGCACCACGATTTCAACTTTACATAGATTATGCGATCCCTTGGCTTACCCTCTTTTATTTCCCTATGGTGAGCCAGGATACGACGAAGCACTACTACATGAGCAAGATTACAGAACAAGTCGCAGGTTCAGAGTCACACAGTTGCAATTCGTTGGATATCGAATGACGATTCGAGAAGGTTTCAGCTTACTTCATGCTTCAGGTAAACTTTGGCAACAATATTTAGTTGATCAGTACGTTAGAATAGAGGGTGCATGGTTGGCGTTTTTGCGTAATCACCAACATCAGCTTCGAGTTGAAACATATGCTGGCTTACATGATTATGTTATGCGTCAAGCAGAACTAGAAAATGCACGCCCTGGTCGCATTGTCGTTCTGCCTTCCAGTTTTCCAGGCTCACCTCGCAATATGAATATGCATTACCAAGATGCCATGGCTATTGTTAGAAAACATGGAAAGCCGTTACTTTTCATAACTTTTACCTCTAATCCAAAATGGCCTGAGATAACTCAAAACATTGAACAGTATCAAGTACCCCAAATGCGTCCTGAGTTAATAGCGCGAGTTTTTAAGCAAAAACTAAAAGATCTTTTAAATGATATTTCAAAAAAGCATGTATTTGGAAGGGTGAAATATTTTCTATACGTAATAGAATTTCAAAAAAGAGGTCTACCGCATGCACATATTTTGGTTGCTCTTCATGATGCAGATGCCATTATTGATGCTTCTATTATAGACTTGGCTGTTTGTGCTGAAATTCCGAATAAAGAAACTGAGCCTGAACTTCATGAAATTGTTTTAAAATGTATGGTGCATGGTCCATGAGGCCCACTTAATCCTTCATCGCCTTGCATGTCTGAATCTGGAGAATGCACAAAAAAATATCCAAAACTATTTCAAGAAGTTACTTTGCAAGATGTCAATGGGTATTCCCAGTATCGTCGCCGCGATGACGGGAGCAAAGTTTTAGTTCGAGTCAATCAAAACCAAATTGAATTAGATAATCGATGGATCGTACCATATAATAAATACTTAACAAAAAAATACGCCGCTCACATCAATGTTGAAATATGTTCTTCAATCAAAAGTGTTAAGTACCTACATAAATATATCTATAAAGGATATGATTGTGCAAGTATTCAGATCATTGAACAACCTGTTAGTAACTGCATTAATTTTGATGAGATAACGACTTTTGTAGATGCTAGGTATGTAAGCGCACCAGAAGCGTGTTGGAGACTTTTTGAATTTCCAATGCAGGAAAAATCACACACAGTAAAACCTCTTGCGGTACACCTTCCAAATTTACAAAATATTTACTTTCGTGAAGACAGTGCTATTATAGCAGAAGCGATTACGGAATTCCGAGACACTACACTTACTGCGTACTTTAAGCTGAATACAATAGATACTTTTGCTAATACATTGACTTACCAAGAAATTCCTGAACATTACACTTGGCAACAAGGCTCACGTTCGTGGCAGAGAAGAAAAAATTTAGCCAACGCAATAGGCAGAATTTAGGTTTACTGTTAGTTTCCATAAAGGGTCCTAAATCATACAATGATTTATTGACAGTTGGTAATGAGCTCCTCTCTTCTTTTTGGGAATCGGCCGTCAAACGAAAACTATTAGTGGATAACTTGGAATGGGTTGCTGTTTTGACAGAAGTTTCTACCTTCAAAAT
Source organism: Anastrepha obliqua (assembly GCF_027943255.1). Lineage (NCBI taxonomy): Eukaryota > Metazoa > Arthropoda > Insecta > Diptera > Tephritidae > Anastrepha > Anastrepha obliqua. Next base: position 60,687,329 of record NC_072897.1, read on the forward strand.
GCCCTCACAGTTAAGACGTATTTTTGCCATGATTTGCGTGTTTGGAGAACCTACTTCGCCCCTTGAACTTTGGACAACATTTAAAGAATATTTTATTGAAGATTTTGTAAGAGATAATAATGTAGTAGAAAGTGAAATATTGGCGTTGCGGAAAATTAATCAAATTTTACTTTCCCACAATACATCTTTAAAACATTTTGGTTTGCCGGAAGTTTCTTTTGCAGAAACCTTACAACTTTAACAACTGACATTGAAGGCGATTTGATATGCGCACAAACATTAAAAGATCAGCTTAATCGAGAACAAAAACACATTTTTAACGAAGTATGTACAATGCTAAATGATGAGGGCATATCTGTTAAAGCTGTTTTTATTGATGGACCTGGTGGCTCTGGACAAACATTTCTATATAAAACTCTTACTCACTATATTCGTGGTATTGGAGAAACAGTGATTACCGCAGCTTGGACAGGTATAGCTTCAATTTTGTTGCCAGGCGGGCGAACTGCTCACAGCGTTTTTAAATTTCCCATATCGTTGACTGAATCGTCAGTTTCTTTGGTAAAACCAAACACTAAAGCTGGTCAGGCATTAAAGGCAGCAAAAGCTATTATTTGGGATGAAGCTAGCATGGTACCTGGCAGAGCTTTGTTGTGTTTAGATCGTCTTTTGCGCGATATTCACCAAAATGAGACGCCTTTTGGTGGGAAAATTATTATTCTGGGTGGAGACTTTAGGCAAGTTTTGCCTGTGGTACCGAGAAGTACGCGAACTGGCATAGTTGATAATTGTTTAAAACGTTGCTCTTTGTGGAAATTTTTTAAATCATTTAAGCTCACAATCAATATGCGTAGTCAAGAACCCGACTATTGTAATTTTCTTTTGCGCATAGGACACCAGAGTGGAAAATCATGTGAATCAGCCTTACACGATCTTGTTCGCAAGATTGAAGCCGGGCTGGAAGCTGACGAATACACAATGGGCGTGTTCGTGGACATTGAGGGGGCTTTTGATAATGCCACTTTCGGCTCGATATGTTCTTCAGCCTAACGACGCGGAGTTAATCAAACCATTATAAAATGGATATATTCCATACTCTCTGAGAGGTTGTTAACCGCTGGTGGAAGCAGTGACGCACAAATCAAAGTCAGGGCCAAGCAAGGATGTCCCAAGGGGGTGTTCTTTCTCCCCTGCTGTGGTGCTTTGTCGTAGACTCTCTATTAGTGGAGATGCAAGAACTCGGTTTTCACGTCCAAGCATATGCGGACGACGTCTGTGCGCTAACATCGGATAAATCCTTAAGGAGGCTTTGCACGTAAGTATAGAGGATTCTTGACAACATCGATGACTGGTGCATGAGACAAGGTCTTCCCGTTAATCCGAGCAAAACAACCATAGTCTTGTTTACGAGAAAACGGCAATGGATGGACTCAGTCTTCCAACACTGAAAGGTGTGACACTTGGTCTTTCCAACGAAGTTAAGGGGGGAGCCTGGTTTATGAGGTCTAAAAATTGCATCTCTTTGCGATTTTTCTTTTAATTAAGCACTGCAAAGTTTTTTCTATCTTTTAATGAACATTTCAAAAGTATAAAAAATTTTTGTACTGGTTAAAATAAGTTGAAAAAAATGTTTAACATACAAATTAGTAGAGCGCTGCAACGCTGGAGTTTCCAACTGGCGTACAAGATACAGCTCGTAATTGTTATCTTAAGTAAAAAATTCAAATGGATTTCTAATTATCATGATTTTTTATTCTAGATGAACTATGAAAACTGAGAGAAATTCCAAAATTTCAACTTTTTGGATGTTTTAAATAAAAAAATGCCTTTCTATAAAAAAAAAATTCACTTAAACTTGGTATAAAAATCTTGAAAATTTTTTTTTTATCTATTTTGTTAGTTCAAATAGAAGAGAATTTAATACTGAAGGGAACAAGCTATGATTCATTTCAAAAGGTTCATGCGTTTTTTTTTTTTCATTCATGTACGCCAATTCAAAGAAATCATAAAAATGAAAAGTCGAGAAAAGAAGATAAAGTTTGTACTATAGTTGTCCGGTCACAGCGTAACTACCTAACGCTCGCCTACCTTCGACTTTGGATCTACGGAAATATTGAGAATTAGGCTTTGTAACTGTGTGTGAATATTCTGAAATACAGGGTGGCTGATGAAAGCCGCTACCAAAAAAAATTGAATAACTTTTTTTCTTTTTAAGTTATCTGTTCCATTTTTGTTTTAATTTGCAGATTGATCTTTAAAATGGATAACTGGGACACGCAAACAAGAATTTGGATAGTCCGCCGCTATCACGCACTGGAGTCCGTAGTTTTGGTACAGAGAGAGTACAGGCGGATGTTTGGCGGCGATCCCCCGAGCAGATGGACCATAATGAGACTGGTGAATAATTTTGCTGAGCAAGGAAGAGTCGCAAGAAGGCCTTATCATCGAAACCCACCAGTTCGGACGGAGGAAACGATCGCTGCTGTAGCTGCAGCTATACAAAGCAATCCAAGGGTTTCAACAAGAAGCTTATCTGCTCAACTTGGTGTCAGCCGACAGTCTTTGCAAACAATAATGCACAAAGATTTAGACTTATTTCCCTACAAAATTCAAATGGTTAACAAACTGAATGCAGCAGACTTGCCGATTCGCTTGGAATTTTGCCAGAAGATCCTGCAAATGGTGGAAGAAGATCAAAACATGTTAAACTGCCTTTTCATGTCTGATGAGGCCCATTTCGATTTAAACGGCAATGTGAACAACCAAATTGTCGAATATGGAGTACTTCTAACCCACAGATACTCCACGAGACGGAATTGCATCCTCTTCGCGTGACAGTGTGGTGTGCGGTTTCTTCACGCTGTATTGTCGGGCCTTATTTTTTTGAAGAATATGGTCACACCGTTACGGTTGCTGGAGACCGTTATTTGAAAATACTGAAAGAATTTTTCTATCCAGAACTACGCCGAAAGAGAATTCCTTTCAACTCTGTGTGGGTTCAACAAGATGGGGCAACGTCTCACATAGCCCAGACTGTTATGACAGAGTTGCGACGAAAATTTCCCAATAAACTGATTTCAAGAAACTCCGAATTTCGTTGGCCCCCAGGTCGCCTGACCTTACTGCACCTGACTTTTTCTTGTGGGGTTTATGTAAACAAGAAGTTTATAAAACAAAGCCAACAAATTTGGATGAACTAAAACAATCCATTCGGGCAACAATTGCGGCTATTCCTGTCGCAACTCTGAAAGCAGCAATGAACAACTTTTTACTAAGATGCCGCACTTGTGTCAACGAGCATGGGGGGCATTTAAATTCAATTATTTTTAAAACTAGTTAAGCTAATATACATTTAATAAAATTTAATGACCTTCAACTTGAAAAAAAAAAATAAATGAATTCCATACACTAAAAAAAAAGTTATTTGAGTTTCTTAATGTATGTGTACCGACGCTATGCACCTAGAGTTCGTAGGGGATTCATTAGCATCCGCTTTTCTGGACGCGCTCAAAACATTCATAAATTGTGGAGGATATTGCAAAGCCTAGTTTTCGGATCATGGTACGAATTTTGTTGGAGCAGAGAAGCAGCTTCGAAATAAATACAAACCGTGCATGCAAAAACCAAAATATGCTAATTTTTTTATGATTTCAACATTAAGTAGCGATTCAATCCAGCCCCCGCACCTCACATGGGAGGTTCTTGGGAGACTGGTATGAAAACCTTGCTGTCTTATGAGGAGTTCAGAACATTCTTATCGGAAGTAGAGGCCTGCATTAACTCCCGTCCGGTAAGTGATAACTCTGTCGATGCTTTTGATCTGAAGGTGATAACTTATAGGCTTTTTGTTGTGGGCGAGCCTCTGAAGTCGCTCCCTGAGCCTGAGAGTCAAGGGTTCTGTAGTCACCTGTATAATATAAGTATGTGTATCACTTTTTACCCTTTTATCCTCTAGTCTCCAACCAAGGAGCAAAAAAGGAAAATGAGTAACTACAGAGTTTTTTCCGACTTTATCATCAGTAAAAAACGACAACCCGAAATATCTCGTGGTAAGTGCCGTTGATGTAAATAAGCCCCTGAAAAAATACTGATATTTTTCTGTGCATAAAGCCTTGTAAAATATAAGCTCAGAATCCATGAAAAGTGAGGAAAGTTCCTGATCGCCATTCACTTGGAAGTGGCCAGGACGATCCTTCTACATATGGTTCACGGAACTGACAACTTCCGGGAATAGCCCAAGTTTACTGCGGGGAGGTTCGGAATACCCGTTCGGGAGCGAGCCAACGTTAAAAAGTGAAGCATTCCCGGATAGCTGGTTGTGCGCTGGGTTTCGGACCCGCCACGCAAAAATCTCTCCAATTAAAATACGAATAAAGCCTCGGATGAGAACTTCCTATACTGATGACAACTCCTTCAAACGAACTAAGGACTACGATTTGAGGGCATGCGCCTGGAATATCCGGTCCCTTAATGGGGAAGATGCCTCCGTCCGGCTGGTTTATGTCCTCATGAGAGTAAAGGCTGACATCACTGCCATTCAAGAGATGCGATGGACGGGGCAAGGAAAGAAAAATTCGGTGTTGGATTTGTTGTGGAAGAGAGACTTCGTCGCCAAGTACTGTCGTTCACTCCGATGGATGAGCGTTTCGCATTAATCCGGTTGGATTCACTTGGAGTGTCCAACTGGCACCGGTTAGCACGAGAAAGAAACGACTGGCGCGTTTTGTGTCATTTAAGAAGAAAATGAATGAGATGCAAAAGCTGTGAACGGCTTGGGTACACAGCTAGACGCTGCCAGAAAACACCTGCATACGATGCGTGCGCTCTTCCTTCCCATCTTCCAGTACCATTCACTCGAATCTTCTGCGTAAACTGCGCTGGTAGCCACTTCGCTTCCAGCAATCTTTGCCCGAAGTTTGAGCAAACGAAAGAGATTATTGTTATTAAAGCCGGCAACAAATGCTCAGTGAGAGAAGCAATATGAATACATAAATTGCAAATTTCACCTCTAATCAACGATAGCTCTACTTCTTTTTCTACTGTAACTAAAGATTTTCTTATTTCTTCTCCTTTTCCTACTGCAACTACAAACAACATTTTAAATATTCAAGAACAAAATAACACGAAAGCTTCACCACTCCTTACTTTAGCCTCTAACAATATTCTAAATAGCCAACAACAAAGTGGTAAAAAATATTTCTTCACCACCCTCCTCTATTGCCGAAAATCGCATTTCAAGTAACCAACAACAAAGTAATACAAACTTGTTTTCAACATCTATTTCCATAGTTAAAAACAAGAAAAAAAAAACAATCATCAAAACTTTAACATAAACAACTTTTCAACATAAAAGCCTAAACTTCTCAAATAAAACTACATCACCAATAAATTCAGTCGATGACTTAAAAAATCCGAACTCTTCTTCGTACAATATTTCTACATTAAATAAAATCTCCAAATCCGATTATTTGTAAAAAAATCTTTCGGACATAAAGCTATCCCCATTTCGTCAAACATATCCGCTTTAGCAGTTTAAATAGACATTAGCTTAATTGTCATTATAACCTTCTATAATCTGCCGCATCAGAGTTTTAATAGTAGGAAACTTCATAATACTCAAATCTTATTTCTCCCTCCCAACGTCTTTCTTGGTGATGTCAATGCCTGGAGCCCACTTTAGGGCTCTCCATCATTAAATCATAGTGACGAAATAATTGAAGATATCCTCTTATCCAACAACCTCATGTGGCTCTCTCAGCAAAAATACCTAAACAGTATGTGGTAACAAGTAGATGCTACTTTTGACGCATTGCATCAGCACAGTGATGGACGTTGAGTCTTGTTCTCAAATTGCCACCCGACAAAATACTTAACGGTTGTACCGGTGGATTGCTACTTCGACGGTAGGAAGTTAAGTTCAGGTGCAAGTACCACACTGACGGGGTTAGGTTTTCGATGCTTCCTCCTCGTAAAAACAAAAAAAAAATGTCGTGTGCATACATATGTATGATGTGTAGTTATGTGGTATTCTATGTATTGTTTTGTACGTTTGTTTGTTTATTTTATTCCACCACCTTTTGTCACTAGCCTTTAACGAGAAACTGGACTTGCAAGGGACGCGTTGTTGCAGTTGTTGCACTGTTAATCAGTACGTAGGATGTAAAGTACATATATATTTTATTCCCAATTATGTCTTTTCTTAATTCGATTTTTTGTATTTGGAAATAACTTCCATAATAGTTTGCTTATGTTCAAAATATTATTTTAAGAACACACATTATATCCCTTCTCGGGCGCCATGATAAATCTTAAGTTTTTTAATGATATAATTTTTCTCACTTTTTGGGGAGTTCGCGGATCAACTACTATACCTGTAACGTATTATTTTTACTCCGTCAAATGAGGACAAGTATTCAATTTCGTTTTCACTTCACATTTTCAAGTGATTTCTTCATTTTTAAAACTATAATATTATTTTAAGGTACTGCTTAGCCTAAAACTTAACGGCTTAGCTATTTATAATATAAAAATAAGTCGGGCTTTCCTTCCTGACGCTATAACTCCAGAACGCACGAACCGATTTCCACGGTTTTGCATTCTTTGGAAAGGTCTTGGGCTGCGTGAGGTTTATAGCATGTACTCTGCTCAGTTAATTTCATGCGACATTTATTATGCTTACGTTTTTCAAACGCTAACCTAAAACCGGTATTGTGTTCACTGTGAAATTGAGGTTAAAGTAATTCGTTTCCTAACAGCTCAATTGGAAGCCATAAAATCAATCACACGTACTACTGTGGGCAAAAAGAAAGGTGAATTTGGTTGTAAAATGAAAAATCTTTATTTATTCTTGTAAATCAATTTCATCCCCTTCAAAATAATCCCCTCTCGATGAAATACACTTATGCCAACGATTTTTCCAATCCCCGAAACATGCCAAATAGTCCATTTTCGGTATAGCCATCAGCACTTTCTTCGATTCAGCTTTTATGTCCTCAATCGACTCGAAACGCGTTCCCCGGAGTGGTCTCTTGAGTTTTGGGAATAGCCAGAAGTCACACGGAGCCAAATCAGGCGAATACGGTGGTTGCGGAACTATATGCGTGGAATTGTTGGCGAATAATTCTGGTCTTTTTACACGAATTGCTTCACGTAAGCGACGCTTAACGCTCAAATAATATTCCTTATTAACAGTTTGACCAGGTGGAAGGAATTCATAGTGAACCACACCACGAAAATCGAAAAAAAACTGTCATCGTGACCTTTATTTTTGAACGAATTCAACGTGCTCTTTTCGGTTGGCCTCGCCTTTAGCACGATATTCGCTTGATTGGTCGGTTGTTTCAGGGTCGTAAGTATAAATCCAAGTCTCATCTCCCGTAATGATGCGTTTGAGCTTGTCCTGATAGTCTGAAAGCATTGTTTCACACACATAAACGCGACGACTTTTTTTCCAAGAAATTGAGAGTTTTCGGTACCAAACGAGATTTGACTTTCGTAGGCCCAAATGGTCTTTCAAAATGGTTTTCACAGACCCTTCTGATATTCCGATCAATCAGTAAGGTCTTTGAGCACTAACTCCTTCACTTTATTGACGCGTTGGTCATCTGTTGACGTAGATGGTCGTCCGGAGCGCTCCAAGTCATCAACACGTTTTCGACCCTCTTTGAAGTCTTTGTACCACTTATAAACATTTTTCTGCGACATGGTCGAATCACCAAATGCCTTCTGCAACACGCTAAACGTTTCCGTAGCCGCAAACAAAAATTTGATGGCACTTCTCTGCTCAATCAAATCAGACATTGTAAAAATCGAAAAATGCACTTTTGGTCGTTTGGTAAACACAAGCGTAAATATATTACTGATAATGACATTCACATGAAAGTTGGTCCAGATGTTATTAACAATGCTGCCAACTCATGAAAAAAATAACAAGAACGAAATTTTAATCCCGCGAAGTTTGACAAATAAATGTCCATAGAGGACGACGTGCGAACATCGGCCGCCGCACAGGACACGCAAGCCAACCAGTGAGTGAGAGTCGAGTGGTGAATCTTCTGGCTGTCTGTTGTGATTGCAGCTTTTCGATGTCGAACACTATTTGCGTAGTTAGATGTACGTTTTTGCTGCACAGAGGCGGGTACATTTAAAACACTAGAAGCGTGTCTTCCATCTATTACAACATGATCGATTTGGTTTCGTGTTTTTCGATCAGGAGACAGCCAGGTGTATCTTTTTGTGCTGGAATCCGGTTCTGCAGACTACCATATCTCGGGCCCTGGCGAAGTCGATCAGGCTCTATCCGTTACTGGATGTTTCCTTGTGCAGGCTGAATTTTCCGACAGTGGGACCAACAATTCCCTCCTTGACCACCCTGGCGTTAAAGTCCCCAAGCACGATTTTTATGTCGTGCCGGGGACAGCGCTCATGGAAGGAATCTTTGGTCGCATCGTCCTTCTCTTCCGTCGGGGCGTGGGCGCAAATTAGCGAGATGTTAAAAAAACGGACTTTGATGCGGATTGTTGTGAGACGCTCATGCACCGGAGTGAACATAAGTACTCACGACGTTATAAGACGTTGTAATATTGTATTGTCGCATTATCTTCCGATGTTTCTGTTTTGCTGCAGATAGAAAATAAACTCTAGATGGCGTTTAACCTTCATACGCTCATGTGAGAGGACCCTGATCATACCACTGGTATGACGGTACAAATATGGTGGACCCAGACGTGGATGAATAGTATTGGTCCATTTCATGGAAGCCATTCTGGGCCCTCCCGAAGTAATGCATAAAAGAGTTCCGGGAAGAGAGGCTCACCAGAAGAGAAGGAGAGACTGTTTTAGTGGCACATAATTCAACGCGGTTGACGATGGCCGCTGTAAGTACGAAGGCATTTTGAACTCTACCTCACCCACCAAAAAAAAGTACCTAGCTCACAAAAGGTTGCTCGGAAGTTGTGAGCTGGTTCAACGATAAGCTGAAGAATCGTCCTGGCCACTTCCAAGTGAATAACATTCGGTGACTTTATGGATAAAAATGAGACTAAAGCTGCGAAATCTAATTTACAATCCGACCACTCGGATAATGGTTGCGAAAAATTTTGAAGCGGTAAATCTCCTACTTTACAAAAGGATGGTGGTGCAAGATTAAAGTTTTCGGATGCAGAGGCAGAAGCACAAACCATCGAGAAAACAGGTATGGGTAGCATTAGTGAAGAGAATGCTGATGCAGTTGATGAACAAGAGAATGATGATGAATATGCTGATGATGCAGAGAGTAGCAGCGTCATTGAGTTAGTGGAGAAGACAATGTATCTGCACCGCCTGCCATACTCATTCAACTATGTGTTGATGAATGGCGAGACAGAACTCGCCAGAAAATACGAGCTGCCATATCTGGAAATTACGATAGTTATTAAGCACATGTATATGTATAAGCAAAGGTGCATGCGCATAGATTATTCAGTGATAGGTGGAGCGTGTAAGCAAATAAACGACAAGTAATAAAGGAATTCAATCGTAAAGTAAAGAAGCCAAGTGTTGGAATTAAAAAAAAACGAGTTGTGTTTTTATTAATTTCTTACTTTTATTTTACAATCTACTTAGTCTTGTCATAAATTCTGTCACAAATTTTGCAATGCATATGGCTGAAGTAAATTCGCAAAAAAAGTTCTGTTGTTTTCGCTTCTGTTCGTATGCTTTGTCTTCTCATATATTGTACTCAGTTTCGTGGCAAATTTCACTTATTAACAAAGTAGTGGGGAAAATCGCATTGCAGTGATTGCATTACATAAGTGTGGTGAAAGTGCAAGTGAGATTTACGAATTGCTGAAGAAACTTAATAGTTCGAGAATGTTTGTTTATCGCACGATCAATCGTTTTTTCAAAATATCTGAAGTGACAGAGAGAAAAAGAAGTGGTAGTCCACGCGTGGTTCGAACCAGTGCAGCCATAAAAGCCGTTCGAGAAAGAATTCGCAGAAATCCCTTTATAAAGCTGGAAATCATGTCCAGGCAAATCATCGACCAGGGCCATTTCAAGGCTAATTCGATATGATTTCCACATGAAAGCCTTCCGTCGCTCAACTGGTCATCTTTTAACAACGCGTTTGAAGAAAATTACACTCGACTGATGCAAGCAGCTGCTTCGGCTAAAACTTCTAACGACGCAAATAATGTTGTTCCAAATCACACGAACAAAGGCAAAAATAACGGAACTTTTTTCTGCGAATATGTTCTCGCCGAATGTATTGTAAAATTTGAATTTATATCAAGACTAAGTATGCAAAATGTTGGGGGCATTCCAACTTTCGTAACGAGGAATATACAGGAAGTCCTGTGACCTTCTGCAACAATCTGGTTGAAAAGCTGGTGTCAAGTTGGAAAGTTGCCTCCGAGACGTCCCTATCAGACCACAGGATAATTCAGTTTGAACTGAAAACTGAAATCACTAATGAAAATCTGAGAAGAAACCCCAAGAACACTGACTTGGACAAGTTTAGGAATGTGCTAGGTATAAATTTACCTAGCATGCGTAAGCGGTCAGGTACTACAAACTATGTGATGCCAGAAGAAACAGTCTCAACGACTCTATTACTATTAGCTTTGAGTGTAGTTGTTCAGAGACCAACCCAAGATACAAAACCAACACGTCATGATGATCGAATGAGCTGTCAGCGCTTCGCAATTTAATAAAGCCAAACGCAGAGATGAAGACGCTACCATTCTAACCGCATATAGTCAAGAAATTAGGAAAATAAATAGGTATAGCTGAATAAAATTCTGCCACCACATCCAGTTGGGATAATGCGAGACAGTTTTCCGCTAACATACATACCAACAAAGTGGTTTTCATACCAAAAGTAGGAAAAAAGGCTAAATCTTTCAGACCATTTAGTCTCTCCTCCTTTGTATTAAGAGCAATGTAGAAGATTATTGATACTGAAATCAATACAGCGGACAGTACAATTCAGCCACAAACAAGTAAGGGATGTTCGCAGGGGGTTAGCGGGTCTTATCACCCCTCTTGTGCAGCCTAGTAGTAGACGACCAGCTTCACTTACTGATAAACAATGTCAGGTATACGCGGATGACGTTATAATTATAGCGAGAGGTAGGTTCGATACCACTCTTTGTGACGCACTACAAAGAGCTTTAAACCTGACAAAAGATGGTGTACTGCGGTAGGTATAGATATAAACGCGTCGAAAACAGCCATCATTCCTTTCACTAGGAAAATAATTTTACCAGGAATGAGAGAGATCTGCGTAGGGTGGCTATTGGTTTGGCCAGAAGAGTTAAGTATCTTGGTCTTAACCTGGATGCCAAGTTTAACTGGAAAAGGCATGCTGACGCAACCTTATCCAAACAACAAAGGGTCTCATGACCTACAAACGTCTAGCAGGAAAATCCTGGGGCTGTAGCCCAAGAATCCTGAGGTAGATTTATATCATGATAATCTTACCAATGGTGACAAAATGGTGGTCGTACAAAAAAACAGAAGCGGTCCTCGTAACTGTATGAGATTGCGAATAGGTGGCCATGAAATACTGTCGCAAAAGGCAAAAAGTATTTAGGCGCAATGACTGCTGCACGGCTCTGCTTTAAGCAACATTTCGCAACTGTGTGTTCCAAAGCAGCGGCAGTTAACGGTGCTCTTACAAGAATTCTTCCAAACATAGGCGGACCGCAAGGCGGCAGAAGGCACCTCCTGGCAAGTGTGATGAATTCAGTCATCTTATATGCTGCTTCTATATGGGCAGGAGCTAAGCCATCGAATGTTAGACCAGTAGCTTAAGTGCACCGGCGAAATGCACTAAGAGTCGCGTGCTCATACAGGGCCGTATCAGACGACGCGTTCGAAAGCTCTCAATAGATATACTTGTGCAGGAAATGGGACAACTTTATGACAGACAAGGAGTAAAACCGACAACTGAAGCGAAAGCTGCAGAACGTCTGCATTCGTTAGAAAAATGGCAAAGCAGATGGGACTCGTCTGTTGACGGACGTTGGACCTATAGACTTATCCCCAAAACTAGTCAATGGGTGAGCAGAAGGCACGGTGACGTAGATTACTATTTAACCCAAATGTAGAGCGGCCACGGATGTTTCTTGGAGTACCTCCATCATTTTCACTTGGAGGACACTTTGTTCTGTCCAAGCTGCAACCCTGCAATAGAAAGCGCGAAGCACGTGTTCTTCTACTGCGATCGTTTCAACGAAGAACGCCAAACGCTTGAGTTAGTCATGGGCGAACAGCTGAGCCCAGACAGCGTAATCAATAACATGTGAGCATCACATGACTATGCGGAGTATACCAGCATTTGAAAAGAAACTCCAGTGACTAAACTGGAGTTAACCTGCATTTGAAAAGAAACTCCAGGAGTGTACCCTGCACTCCAACCGATATGCCGACATCCTCAGCAACTTCTCTAATTGTGATTTGACAATTCTCCATAACAATTTTCTTCACTTTCTCAACATTTTCATCGGTTTTTAATGTGTTGGGGCGTCCAGAGCTATGGTCGGCATTCTCCACCTTCTGTGAAAGGCTTATACCACTTTTAAACATTTTTTTGACTCAGTGTACTCTCACCGTATGCCAGTGTCAACAATTCAAGTGTTTTCAAGCAGTAATTCCATTTTTTACACAGTATTTGATGCATCTTCTTTGATCTACTTTTTTCGATAGCAGAAAATCGCCGAACACGCAATACACTTATTTTTTTATGCCTCTCACAAACAAACTATATTGCTAAAATACTGAAAATATCTTCGGGACGAGTGTACCAACATAAAAAAAATGAAAATTCGCCTAATTGTTTTAAGAAATGTATACGAACAAAGGATTTATTTTAATCGAAGGCTTCATAGGACTTAACATACTGCCGCCCTTGAACTATTGGTATGGGAATAAGTTTCCGTCCTTTCTTAGTCAAAGCTTCGAATTATTTAAACAATTAAATAATAAATTATATTATGTGAAGTATGTACCATTGGGAGCTACAACTTTACTCCATCTTTCAGGCAGTATACGGATTCCTCTGATGAAAACTTTGAGTTCTTTTGACTTGATCTATTCATTAATCCAGTTTGCGATGCTCTCGTAAGAAGTAAACCGCTCTCCAATAAGGGCTGGCTGCATTGATCGGAACAGATGGTAATCCGAAGACGCAATGTCTGGGAAATACGATGGGTGAGCATAATTTTCCAATTCAGTCCCTTTAAATACCCTCTAAATATTTCTGGACCGATTTAGCAACTTGTGACCTTACGTTTTCATGCCGCAAAATTAGTTTGTCCGGTCTACCGTTCCAAAGAAAGAGCGGAGTTTAGTATCAGCCATTCACTATTGCAATGCGACGCGCAACTCCTTCTGAGCTCCAACGAAGTTTGTACCGTCGTCTGATGTCATGACATTACAAAAACCTCTGCAATTTGTGAACCTTTTAAACGCACTTAAGATCGTTGACGTTGACAGGTCACCAACAAATTCGAGATGCATCGCACCAGTGCACATACAGATGAACGAGCAAATGTAGCCTTGGCAGGCTTAGCTCCTCTACCTTGGGTGAACTTGTAGAGGTAATATCCAGCAAAATCGCAGTGTGAAGAACATGCGTAGGTTGTGCGAAAGACAGGTAGATATCCCATGGATTGTGTGGTGTGATTGCGGTTCAAACAAGAGCACTTCACGTTCTTTTTTTTCCAGAGGAGGTTCAAATCGAAAATTTCAGAGTCATCATCAAAGAGCCGTCACACCAGTAGTATGTGGGGAATGCTCCCACTAGCCCTGTAATATTCCTCCCCTCTCGGCTGATTCCAACCTGGGACTGCTAAAAGCAATTTCATTTCGGTTATTTTATCTTCAGATGTTGGTTTCTGCCCACGTGAGTGATACAGTCGTTTAAGTTCTTCCGCTCGTATATCGAGGGGAATTTTACTCCCTATAATGCAGATGGCATCATTAGATACTGTTCTGTACGCAAATGCTACTCTGAGCGCGCTAAGTCTGTTAGCTTGCAGTACCACCTTTGAACGTCTCGTTCGTCCTCTTAACCATACTGGAGTGGCGTATGGGCGAATAGAGTCAGTAAACATTGAAAGAATATTTCTTCTACCTTCTTGGGGTCCTTCAACGTTTGGTAGCATACGCATGAGTGCGTACCGCGGTCTTAAAAGGAATGTTGGGTATACCGTCAGAACCCGACGCTTTGTTATCGTTTATACGAACCAGTGTGTTCAGTACCTTTGCTACCGATACTGCAGAGGTCTCATATACATCCATATCCGTGCTCATTATTACCTTCCTGTTGGGGAAAGAGTTTTGCGACTATTTTTTCTAGCAGAATAGGGCATATTGGTTGAGGAGATTTAAAACCTTTAATCTTTGCCATAACCACTTTGTACGCAAGACCTTACGGATTGTCATCAGCACCATCAATCTTTGAAAATTACTACTTTTTACTCGCTTTTCTTAGTTTTCGTGCGTTGTTCAACAGTCTGCCCCTTGCTCTCTGGTATCTAATTCACGCCTTTTTGCATCTTTCTCACAGAACCGTTGCTGGGCGCGTCCCCAGGTGGGGGATAGAGGAACCCCTCCCAGATATGGAAGATAACAAAACTCCCTCAACCCAAGGTGTGATGCGACCCGTGCCCATTGGGTGGGTTTGGCAGCCGGGGGACTAAATAAGGATGTCTTCGAACGGAGCCCTCCTGATATAAGGCCGCCTCAGGTAGTAACGGTGGCCTTGCCATGGTATGGGGCACTGCCATGATCGACTGGATATTTCCCCTTTATCCTCTTTGGTCACCGTGCATGGCGACATGCGCAGCTCTCTTGGCGGGGCAGGTGACCGTACGAACCAGCTGAAATGTTCAAACAAAAAAACTAACAATTCGGATAAAGGAAAAACAAACACGAAACAAACTGACAAAATGACAAAATGACTGGAAAACATATTGACGCATCAACAGCACGGACTGATAAAAAAACGAACACGCGGACAAAACCACAGGACAAGCAAACAGATAGACAGGAGAAAGGGACGGACGCACCTAAAAAACAGTAAGACAAATGGACAAGACGTAGGAGCAAGGACGAACTGAGGATGCCTGTGTAACCCTCAGAGGATGAGCTCTTGGCCTCCAGTCAAGAAACAGTTGAGGGCAAAGCTGTGGGCCACAGTACGCCAACAACTATGAATCAACCAACAACATCTGCTAAAGCCATGGGGCAAAAGCGTGGTAATAAAGGCCTCTCGAGGTATAAACTCTCCAGAGGTCTCTGGCTATCCTTGGCAGGATTCGGAAAAATGAGACCGAAGGTAAAGTTCATCCGAAAGATGAGACCGACAGGCAAGATGTCAAAAGGTGGTTGACGAATACTAGACAGATGCCAAAAACTAAACCGCTCGCATGACTAAACTGGGAAGGTAACAAAAAAGCACAAGATATCGGATCAGGGTGCAGTTGCCTCCAAACCTACCAAGCGATTTAGTGAGGTGGCACGGGACCTGTGAAGATGGTAGATGAAACCTCTAGCCGCGGAAAACCAGTGCTTGACAAGTGGTCAGAGATTGAGGCACGGTTGTCTCGCATAGCCGTTGACCATGTCATGGCGAGCCCGGAGGGCCAAACACTAGGTTTCGACTCGGCGGAGGTAGTCCGCGGTTACCGTGTCATTAAAAACGATGACCAATTCTCACTGCATTGGTAAAATCCAGACCTGCTGAGAAGGCTTGAAACTGGCTAGCGAAATTCCACGAATTCCGAGGGCTCGCATCTGGGTACCAGATATGGAGTTTGAAGCCAATAAATTAATCCCCTACCTTCAGACGCATAATCGCTAGGTGTCGATGGCCGATTGGTCGATCATGAAGGCGGAGGCTCCGCAAAGGCACAGCATGTCTTTCCTCCTTCTAATTACAGAAGAGAGTCTGGGACCACTGGAGAAAGTGGAAAATAAACTTCGGGTTGGCATTAGGAAGGCCCAGCTGAAGATATCCCATTCTGCGAACCCGGAAGAGGAAGAGGATGAGGTCTATGCTGCCAACGAACTGCTGACTAGCATGCAGCTAGATGACACCGAGTTCGAGAAAGGAAGCCAATAAACAGGGGTTTAAAGGTTGTCCAAAATCATCCGCAGCACTCACAGACTGCAACGGAAAACCTAACCGTCCTCCTGGCGGAGGAGGACGTGGACATCGCATTATTTCAGGAACCCTGAGTGCGGAGCACCGAGGTAAAAGGGTTCGCTGGGAAAAACTAAAATATCTACTACAAACGGATAGAGGGTAATTCCAGAACATGTATTGTAGCTAAAAAACACTTAATTACATTTGTAATTCCATTATATAGTTCACAGGATGTGACGGCTGTTGAGATGCAAGCCACTGACCGAGTCAGAATAACACTTGCCTCTATATACATGGCACATGACAGACCAGCACCGCCTGAGGAGGCCCGTAAACTTGTGCAGGAAAACCCGAACAAAACCCTGCTTCTCGGATGCAATGCCAATGCAAGCCTCTATGGGGAAGCTCCGAAACAAACGACCGAGGTGAGTCTCTTTATCATTTTATTATAAATACTAACTTGTCGGTACTTAACAAGGGTAACACTCTCTCTTTCACCTTTCCCAGTACGGAGTACTTCAGGATGTGGGAGAAAGTGATCGACGTTACTCTATTTTCTGAAAACAGCTAAGTAAGGTTAGACAATTGGGGGGTCTCTCATAAAAGGTTTTTTCGGACCACAGCTGGATTTTGTACGATCTGGATCTTAATGTTGATCCGCCATTACTGTATTGAAATCCACCAACTGGAAGAGGTTCAGAAACATAGTCAATAAAAGGATAGGAAAGATTCCCATCCCCCAAATCACTCTCACCGGAAACCTTGAGAGAGGGTCACAACACTGGAGAAGGCATTTAGTAGGGCCTACAAAACGTCCTGCCCCATAAAATTTATCAAAAAAACCCACCCTTCTTGGTGGAGCAGTGAGCTCTCAAAACTAAGGGAAAAATCTAAGTTTAACCTAAGTTACTTGACAGGAAATTGGGTATTCTACAAAGAGAGTCGGAGACAGTACAAGAAGGCAATTAGCGCCACCAAGAAAGAGAGCTGGAGGCAACTTTGATCGTCAATCGAATCCACCAGGGATTCTGCCAGACTTAGCCGTGTTCTGGCCAAAGATCATTCAATGGCTTCTTGGGTCATGAAGCCTGATCGTACTTGGACTGCTACGACAGAAGAATCGCTAGAACTTCAGCTACACACGCATTGCCCAGGGTGCAGCGTCCACGAAAGTAGGAGGGAAAATATCAGGCGGAGCCAATATAATCCACAGCATCTTGCAAATGAAATATTTACCAAGGAGAAAGTTGTATGGGCAATCAAATCTTTTTCACCTTCTAAATCTCCGGGGCCAGATGGGATCATTCCAAAGATGTTACAAGAAACCTTGGACTGTATCCTACCATGGCTAGGGGAAATTTTTAAAGCGTGTTTAAACTTAAGTCATATTCCAGATAGTTTGAACCTGGTCAAGGATGTCTTCATACCAAAAGTAGGTAGGCGGGGGCATGAATCAGCGAAGAACTTCTGGGCAATAAGTCTTTCGTCTTTCCTGTTAAAAACTTTTGAAAGACTTTTGGATATACACCTCAGAAGCTTTTTGAAAGGCTCTGGTATAACAACTGCACAACGCGCATACCTTAAAGGCAAATCTACGGAGACAGCGCTTCAAAAACAACAAAAAAGAGGGCTCTCTAGAGAACAAACATTGCGGCATTCTTGGATATAGAAGGAGCCTTCAACAATGTTAGTACAGATGCCATCCAACGGGCGTTGATAGACCTAGAGGTGGACAGTTGCATTAGTAACTGGGTCATCTCTATGCTAGAAACCAGGATCATCAAAGCTAATATGGGTAATATCAACATAACCAAGAAGGTCCAGAGGGGCACCCCACATGGGGGAGTATTATTTCCACTTCTTTGGCTATGTGTGATCAGCTAAGTCTTTATAAAACTTAATAAAGGTGGGGTAAAAGTGGTGGCGTACGTTGATGATGTGGTGTCAAGACTGTATCCAAATACGGTCAGTGGGATCATCCAAAGCTTAACTCTTGGGACACAGGGTGTGGCCTAAGTTTAAACCCGCGTAAAACAGAACTTATGCTTTTTACCACCAGATACAAGGTACCAACTTTTACCCTACCAAATATCAACGGACAAACTCTTTCACTTTCACCCAGTGCAAATTACTTAGGGGTATTTCTGGACTACAAACTAAGCTGGAAATTAAACATCGAAGAACGAGTAAGGAAAGCAGAAATGCTTTATATGCCTGTAAACGTATGCTTGGAAGAAGATGGAATCTTCAACCTAAGCATACATTATGGCTGTATAAGGCGGTTATACGACCTATTTTATAGCATAGTTCGGTGGAAAGCTCTAGGGAGAGAGTACAATTCCAAATTACTCGGCAGAATACAAAGATCAGCCTGTGCAATAACAGTCGGTGCAAGCAGATCATGTCCTAGGAAGGCTCTCAATGCAGTGACACACGTTATTCCAATAGACCTACATATTAAGAAGACGGCAACCATGATTGCATTTAGTTTAAATGAAGCGGGTCACTGGAAAGAAACTACTTGTTGTCACAAACTCAGTTATTCTCGGTGAGGACTAACTACATCGTCCCGACGGTAACATTCAATAGGAATTTTGCCACTCTCTTTCCATCTAAGGAAGAATGGAATAAGGGATTCTCTCTAAACAACTTCGACACTACAGTCTATGATAGCAGTAAAATGGGCTGCGGTGTTGGAGCTGGTATCTATTCTCACAGACTTAAAATTGAGAAATATGTGCGTCTCCTTAATACCAGCAGTGTCTGGCCAGGAATTATTGGCAATTAGGAAGCTTGTAGGCTACTAATCACAGATTTCTCTTTTAAGGGCAATAAAGTTAGTTATTCTTTCGGATAGCCAAGCTGCAATCCAGGCACTGGGCTCGGCTACTACAACCTCTAAAGTGGTGGAACAAAGCAGGAATAGCCTCACCATCTTGAGGGGAAACCATAAAGTTACCTTAATTTGGGTTCCGGGCCATCGGAACACTGAAAGTAACGAAAAAGCAGATGAACTGGCAAGAGGGGGATCTGCCATGAATAACGCTCTTGCAGAATCGGAATTCACACCATTAGGTGCAGTCAAGAATGCAATTTCCCAAAAATACCTCCGAATCGCGGATTGTAGATGGAAAGACCAGACGAAATGAAAAATCAGCAGGACATTATTGCCAACCTACAACCTCAAGCAATCGTCGGCATTAATAAGAATTAAACAACCTGACGCCTGGAGACTAGCGGCAGCCATAACTGGCTTTTGGTCTATCGGGGAACAAGCAGCCAAAATGGGTATCCCTCACAATACATACTGTCACAGTTGTAAACAACCGGAGAAAAAGGAAACAATCTTCCATTTCCTCTGCGAATTCCCTGCCCCATGGAAGGACAGAATGTTAACCCTGGGCCAACCGCTGTTCGAGAACCTCGAACAACTGTCTGGCTTAGACGTCAACAACCTAATAAGGTTCTTAAAGCGCACAGACTTGATATAGTCATGCTGTAAATAACCGTTAAGCAAGTTGGTAACGAGGATATGGGAACAAACTGGTGCGGAAGCGCTAGTTGGATTCTGGAGGAATCACCACTTTAACCAACCAACCAACACCGGTTGTCTCCTGTTATGAGATTTGCATCTGGGCATTGCTGCATCACATGCTGCCATTAATCGCTTCTCTATAATTCCTGCCATAATCCCTGCCGAATCGCCGAAATCAGACATTAATTAAGTTCATTGTACTACACTTGGATTCCCTTTTAATTTTCTTTAAATCTACCCGATCTCCGAAGAAATCTGAGTAGATCTTGTAAAGCCAAGGAACGAAGAGGTTCGCTTCTTAACACATCAGTGCCAAAGACCTCAAACCTGGTTCGAGCGAAGGTGGGGCAGACGAACAGGAAGTGGTCCGCCGTCTCATCCTCCTCTTCACACGCTGGGCAGAGTACACTGTCTGAGATATCTTCCTTTTCCATGTGCTACGCCCACAGAAAGTGGCCCGTCATCAGTCCAAACAGCTGTCTGCACTCCCTTCTGCTTAATGACAGGAGGATTTCCGACAGTCGATCGGACATGATAGGTAACATCAGTTTAGTCCATCTGCAGCCTCTCTCAGCCTGCCAAGCTCGCTTGTGGGTTGTAGTATCTGATGTGCTAACCGTGGCTTTGATGGCCGCAGAAAAGACGGGCGAAACGGGCTATGGGCCAAAGGAGTTTACCCACGATACCCACGGCCGATGTCTGCCGACATAGTTCAGTCTGTATTTACAAGACTCGACTACCCCTGATGTGGTTGGCGGGCTGTCTAAAGTCATGAGCGCAACTTGACTGTCGGTACAGACACATATAGATCTGCTTCTCCATCGGTTCTCCACAACAAAGTTCATCGCTTCTTGAACCGCATACTCCTCCTCTTGAAGCACAGATCCATGCATTTCAAGAGCAAAGTGCAGTTTTGCCCTGCTGGATTCCACGTAGACCCCCAGTCCTGGAGCCGTGAAAATGCGAAAACCGTGTTTTCCGGGCTCATTTTCAGAGTCTTCCCACAACTGAGCCTCTAGTAGCACTACACTGTATTTCTTTTCAAGTACGACTCTTAATGGCATGGAGTCAAGGGCTATGGAGAGAATCGTTGGGTCGAAATCCATGCCTTCTCTGGTTTCAAATGCCGGAGAGGGGCCGTACCAATCCCCATTGTGTTTCAGCCTTTAGATTGAAGGCCTGTACTCGGATGAAAGCATCAAGTGGTAATAGACTAACCTGAAGTAGTCGGAAAAGCTCCGGTGCAACAGATGGCTACAGTGCGTTGTAGTCTTAATAAGCTTCTCCTGACTCCCACGAGAGAGAGTCTATTCATTCAGACCACTGATGCAAAGGTGAAAATAGGTCTTATCATAGCCATGTAGATCCATTGGACCTTGCTAGGAGAAACACCCCATGTTTTCCCAAAGACACCTTTGCACTGCCAAAAAGGTGTCAGTGTTTTGGATGTCTTTATTCCAACGTGTGACTTCCAAAGAAGTTTACTATCAAGGATTACTCCTAGATATTTGATTCCTTTGGACAGCTGGATTGTGACTCCTTTTAGTTTAGGCAGAACGAGTCCATCAAACTTCCTCCTTCTGATGAAGAGGACAATACTAGTCTTGGTGGGATTTGGCGATAGCCCATTCGCACATCACCAAGTGTCAATCAGGTCCAGAGTTTTCTGCACTTTCTACAGATGTTCATAAGCCTGTTACCAAACAGGCAACATCGTGCGCTTAAGTCGCTTAAGGTGGTGAGTAGAGGATCGATTACCATGCACCAGGGCAATGGAGATAGCACATCGCAACCTTTGTTAACCCCGAATGACACCAGAAGATCTTCCTCTACTCAAACCGAGACGAACCAGCATCGAACGAATCCAGTTCACATACTGTCAAAAGTGGCATGATCAAACGCCCCCTCTATGTCTAAAAATATGCCCATAGCGTAGTCCCTCCTGTCGGTGGCCAGCTCTACCCTAGCAACAAGGTTTTGCAATGCCGACTCGCAGGATTTTCCACTTTGATAGCCATGCTGAAATGGAGACAGAGGGTGAGCCTTCAGCGACTTCTGACGTATGCGCAATTCCAACAGTCGTCCGAGTGGCGAGGATTACTCACAGCTATATTGGTCTCCAGTACAATGGCAAGATGATCGCTATGGGTGTGGATATCTTGCCCCAGTTTCTCCCTATCTTTTGATGCATTCGCACGATCTGCAAAGGTTAAATCAATAACAGAGAGCCCTCTCCCATTGTCGAATGTGTGTACTCCGGGGTCATTCAGAATTATCACATTCATGTTTGCGAATACTTCTTCGGTGGCCCTTCCTCTTGCGTTAGTGTTTTTACTTCCCTATTTGGTAGACCAAGCGCTGAAATCTCCTGTAATTATTATTGTTCGTTTTCCGCTCAGCTCTGTTTCAAAAGTGATATCATTCATTCAAATTGTTCGAGTGACCAGCGGGGTAGCGCGTAGCAGCTCACTAGGGAGGTGTTTTGTATCTTACCAAAGGTGAAACCCTCGTTTTCTGCCGTCATCCTACATTGAACACTTTTGTCTCCGGTCACCCAAATCACAGCAAGATTCTGTTTATCTGCCGTCCAACCGCATGTGCTTTTAGGGGCTACCAGCTCCGAAACAGCACCGCATCGATCCTTTTCTCTGTCACCAATTGGTCTAAGAGACCTTGTGCCGTTTTGCAGGGATTGATATTAAGCTGCAGTAGTTTCATGGTCTTCGCGCTCTCACTGCCTCTTGGTAAGACGGACACTTTGCACTTCCGGCTGCATGTGCGCCTTTGAATAATGCACAAATCTCTTTTTTACAGCAATCTACGACTTTGTGACCTTCTTCATCGTATCTTCTGCACTGTTTGGTGCGATCAGCCTCCTTGCAAGCTGTGGTAACGTGTCCATATCCCCAAGATCTATGGCAGTGCTTGGGTGACACTACATGCGAGACTACACATCTTATCCAGCCAACTCTTAGATGACCTAGAGCTAGAGTCCTCTTAGCATCTTCTGCCGGAAGCTGTATATAAACGGTGGACGTACCTTCATATGTATCTCACCTTTGTCCGCCCTTTTAATATCCGCTTGCTCCACCATATCATCCAATAATTCGTCTGTTGAACTTAGTTCCAATATTAGGTCTCTAATCTGCACTGTTCCATGTGGGTTCGCAGATCGACCGTAGCTACGTTCGCAAGAGTTTTTTTTCAACTACAGCCTGATATTTGGCGGCATTGGTTTCACTTCGGTGCTTTAACTCTATAAGGATTCGTCCTTTCTGTGTTGGAGTAATCGTTCTCACCTCCTCGCTAAATTCCTTGAGCTCGGAGTTGCATTTTACTGCCTTCAATATGTCCACGTAAGTCTACAGCCCTGAATCACTTCCCGCTTTGTGGTGGACTTTGTGTGGCTATGACACGGCTATCGGCTGTTGTTTGGACTTCAACCGTCTTGCGCATGGGAACAGTATATGATGTCTTCTGGTCCGCCTCAACTTGCACAACCGTATGCCAGCGCTTAATTATGCTGCACCGTTTTTTTATATCACCATGCGCGCCACGGCTCACAGAAACGGATGAGCTCATCTTTTTCAGAACCCAACTTGCCGACGAGATCACTGCGCTTCTCTTTTTGTGTTCGTAGTACGATTTTGTTTGCCTCAACTTTATTGGCAGAGCACAGGAAGCTCGTCAGAAGTCTTGCTGACTTTGTTGCTGCCAAGCCACAGGAGTATGGCTTAGTTTGTTTCTGTTTTGCGTAAATTTTGGCGTACTTTGGTAAATGCGACTGCTGCCATTAGGTTCGTTATTCCGCCTGTTGCTATATTTCTTCATTTATCTTTAAGGGGAGGTTAATTCATCACAAACGAGCTTCTCCTAAAGATATTTGCCTGGTCATCTGGTGTTTCTTTTTAGTTTTGTGTTTTTGTGTTTCGTTAATTGTATCCATGCTTTTGGGTCCAAACTTAAGACCGCTATCTGCGAGCGTGTATGTAGTTTCCATCCAAGCCCCAACCGGAATTACGCCCTTATGGTATACATTATTTAGTATACATTGCGCTACAAGCGCCGACAACCCAATAACGACGTTGCAAGGCAGTTTGTGTAATATAATGCGGGGACCAGCGTGCAAAGTGAGCTTGTGTATTTCGCAGACTATTAACTTGGCAAGCGGGCAAGATATTGGGGTACCTAACATCAGGGGCGACTTCAGCATTTTTCAATCTTCCTCCCACACGTAGAACACAAGTCTCATCCAGAAACGGCTGCAAACGCAAAAGACTAGCAAAGTGGGATTGTACTGTAAGCGCTACAAAGAAAAATTTCATTAAAGAAATAAAACCGTTGCATATACCTGATTAGGCGAAGTTCAGCTTCAGATAACCCTTGGCAACCCGAAGTACCAAAATGCTTCATAACATTTAGTCGCCTGTTAACTCGAATGTTGGTCAAAATGAGATGACTCGGCGCAGCTTAGGATATGATAAGTATTTCCTAATCACCGAACAGTGATCTGTTGAGTTAGTCATATGGGCACGAATGCTACTTCATCGTGTGCTCTTTAGATGTCTTCTGCTTCCACAATTGTTCAGCGCTCCTCAGGCAAGTAGGACCATTGATCATTCAAGAGTGATGATTTTTCACACTCATTAAATTGTACATGCTTACCAGTAAATTGCAAACGGTTCTGCT
Organism: Anastrepha obliqua; assembly: GCF_027943255.1. NCBI lineage: Eukaryota > Metazoa > Arthropoda > Insecta > Diptera > Tephritidae > Anastrepha > Anastrepha obliqua. The sequence goes on from NC_072897.1 coordinate 60,711,685, forward strand.
GTGTCATGAAAGCTTCGGTTGGGCAGTTTGGATTATGTAAGCTTAGGTTATAAGTTTTGATATGTTGATATGTTAGATGTAGTCATAGTTATGTAAACTTATTGCTGTCTTTCAAAATTAACCACAATGAGCAGTAAAGCACTATCGGTCATGAGGTATTCTCTCGCAGTCTCGGTTCAGCTGGATTTTTAAAAATGTGGAAAAAAACTTTTTTTTTAAGTCGTAACTTGTATAGTACAGTTTTCAATGTATGAAGATAAAAAATAGCTTATTTTGAGCACATTTTATTGGAGCTTAACAATATGTATATATTTATGGTGCCCGTTGGGGAATAGTGGCCAAAAAATTGCATCACATTGAGAAAAGCGTGGAAAATTGCACAAATCAGTGCTTGTTATTGAAAATTTCTTTTGAACGTCAATCGTTCAATCTGAGAATTATATACATTCATAACGCACATACACTCCCCTTCCCAAGACCATATTGGAATTAAAAATCTGTTGAAAAATGGGTTAGTGATGTATTTTTACTTCATCGGTTTTTAAAAATAAATACAAAATTTGGGGGTGTTTTGAATTTTTTAACACAGTTGTGTTGTACTGGTATGGACCTAAAACGTGCCTTATATCACTCGAAGAGTTCTTTCGATTTCTTTTATTTTGTAGCACCGTGTTATGAAAGGCAATCCAACCTACTATAGGAAGTCTATAGTATAAGTTACAAATGAAAAGATTGATTGGCTATTAACACTTTTAGTCCTTATAAATCGGTAGTACTATACGGTATCTATTCTCATGAACTGCATCAATCACGGGACATTATTTCACCGTTTATTAAATTTATTATCAGAAGTTGTCTTAACATAGGCCATATTCCGCTAGACTGGAGAGAGACAAAAGTCTTTTTCATACCCAAGGTAGGTAAGTCCTCACACACTAACCCCAAAGACTTCAAACCCATTAGTCTTACGTTTTTTTCTCTACAAGACCCTAGAGATAATAACGGATGAATATATACGGGGCGTTGTACCTTTAAAAAGGTTCTTCTCGGCGCAACATGCCATTACTAAAGGGAAATCCACAAAAACTGCCTTACACTCGCTCGTCGGGTTGGTGGAAAAAAGTTTATTAGACAAAGAGTTTGCATTGGTTGCTTTCGCAGATATATAAGGCGCCTTCAACAATATAAATGCAAAAACTATAGTAGATTCTGTAGAAGATTTTGGAGTTGAACCACATGTTGTTGTCCTGATAGAAGCTATACTTGTCAGAAGAAAGGTAATGACTAAATTAGGCAGCGCGACTCTAAGCAGACAGGTCTGTAGAGGCACACCGCAAGGTGGAGTCCTCTCCCCTCTTCTTTGGATTTTGGCGGTAAAGGCAAATATCCTAACACCCTTATGAATATTCTGCGCTCTAACATGGCCACACTTAGAAGCTGGACTGAGAGCAGGAGACTCGGTATAAGACCCGCAAAAATTGAAATAATTTTGAATTTACAAAAAAACATAGTGCCCCTATAATCTCCCCGCTAGTTTTTAAGGTTGAGAAGATTCCTTTGAAAGAAAATGTCAAGTACGTAGGACCCATACTAGACAGGAAACTCACGTGAATAGGAGTAAAGAAGGCCAACGTTGCATTATATATTTGCAAAAAAAGCGGTCGGTATTAAATGGGGACTACCACCTCGCGTTACACATTGGTTCTATACTTCTGTAGCTGGGCCAATCTTATTATATAGATTACTTGTATGGTGGCCATGTGCTTTAAAAGCGAGTTACACTAAAATCATGAGTAAGGTCGAAAACACAGTTTGTTTATGCATCTCTTGCGCTTTAAGGACCAAACAAAGCGCTGGAAGTGCTAATCAATTTATCTGTACTAAATTTCGTAGGGAAACACGTGGCCGCCGCCTCGGCGCTCAGGCTCAAAAGTATGGCACTATGGAAATACCGGTGGTTAGGCCACGCTTCTATTTTCCATTCTCTGAATAGTTACAAACAAGAAAGAGACTACTCCATTACTAGACTCACCTTCAACAAGCTCTTTAAGACAAGTATACCGTCAAGAAGGGAGTAGATGATTTCAAGCTAGACGATAAAGTTACCTTTGGAGTATTTTCGAAGAAATTAGGACTGCAACTATCCGTTCGACTACCAGACTACTGCAGTGCCTATCAGGCAGAGGTTCTAGCTATAAAATAAGTGGCATGTCGTAACAAAAATGACTATAAATATATTCTCGGAATGACAGGCGGCCATTAAACCAATGAATGTAGCTATACTAAGGTCGAAGGTTGCACAGGAATGCCGGGCAGCCCTAAATGATATTAGTGTCGTATTCAAGGTCAGTCTTATTTGGGCTCCGGGGCACAGAGATATTGAGGGAAATTGTAAAGCTGATGAGCTAGCCAAAAAAGCTACTGTTCTTCAACTGCTCAGTGATAAAATAACCATTGGAATACCTTTGGCCACGAGTAAACTAATCATCAAAAACAACATTATCCAAGAGACCAATAGGTCATGGAGATATAAAGGTACATGTGTAACAGCTAGGCTAGTATGGCCCCAAATAAACAAGAGATGATATCTCGAAGGTCTTAGCTTGTATAACTGGTCAATAGCTATTTGGCTGCTATTCCTCGAGGCTAGGAGTTTTCTCCCATGAATATTGCAGAAGTTATAGAGATGAGGAAGAGGAAGAAACAGTTGAACACTTCCTTTGCAATTGTTCAGCCCTAGCTCAAATCAAAGCAGGCTGTCTAGGTAAATACTTTTTTAATTCTCTTACAGAGCTGTCTGGCGTGGGATCAATTCTACGTTTCATAAGAGCCACAAAATGGTTCCACGAAGGAAAGTAAATGGAGTTCCCGTGCAGCACTGTGGTATCACAACGGACCTGTAAGATCTAAGTGAGTCGGTCGAACAGACCGACTACCACCATAACCTAACGGTCGTTAAAGGCAACAGTTTGTGATGACGTTGTTTACATATGTACTATTACAACGATATTTATAGGGGCCTCAACTTAAACATTTGAAGCATATATGACCCTGCTTCAGAATTGCGATTTTGCGAACAACCGTAATTTTCACAACCGTAAATTTAATGAGATCCACTGCAATATGCACGCACGGTATTCTATTCTGATACCGCGTGAAACACATTTGTCAACGTGCTGGCTGATGCAGTTTAGACTTTAATTGATACCGATATTGTCGACAACGAAAACATCGCTAGCGATCGATATTTTATCTCTAAAAGTGTTACTAGTTGTTCAAAGGACGGAGGTTCGTCAATAATGAGTGATAACTCCCACTGCTTACGCGTCTCGAATGTCAATTTACCCCCCACCTCATGCACCAACCAATCATCCCAAGACTCTATCGGACGACTTAACGCTTTAAGCGCGCAAATATTAACGCGTTATTTACACCTTTGATTGCGTCAGAATTGTCTAGCGTATCCCTTTTAACATCGGCCAACGCGCGAGGATGAACTTCCACAATTACACGAATAACCTTATACCCCTGCAACTTTTGTCCGTCCGATAAAGCAGAGTTACTGGCGGATACAGATGCCTTTATGGAGTTATCTTGCGATTTAGTACGACAATTTTGCACGCGGCTAAAGTTAGCTGAAGATGTAGAGTACCACGTATCGGCTTGAATATGCACATTTTCTTCAAGCTCAACAATATCGACACTACAAGAAATTTCTACAGCGTCTTGAGCAACGTTAAAACGAACCCATTGTTCCCTCAATAACTGGAGATAACTCGCAATATTTTCTGCATCCGTAATGAACGCCTCTCAACACTTCTTGTATATACCTTTTAATGGCATTGAGAGCGGAATCGTTTTAACGAAATTTGGAATTTTTTTAAATTTGATGCACCTTACTTCCAGTGTTCAAAGGCATCTCGTGCGTATGCGTATGTATGCCAGATCCACTTCGTTTATCTCTATGCCTGAGATTTCATTAATTTGGTGTAAGAAGGGCTTGCCGAAGGAGCGAAATCTTGCTCTAACTAGACCTGGACATTCACGTTAATAGTGGAAGACGCTTTCTTTCACCCCTTCCGCTCCACAGCTTCTGCAAATGGGATTGAAAGGGAGGTTAAGTCTGGGTGCGTGATCCCCTAATTTCCAGTGACCTGCAAGGGTTGCAGTTAAGTAAAATTTTTGGCCGAGAGCATCCTAACGGGTAGTTTGTCCTCTGGATGTTGTACCACGGCCATGCTTTTCTTGTAGTAGTACTACACGAATTTATTTGCCTCCACCTTCTCTCGGATAAAGCAGAGTAGTGCGAAGCAATGGATGTTTTCACTGTGTTAAAAAGGGGAGCGACCGCCGGTGCTTCTGATCTGTCTAGTGCCAAATCTTTTCTCGCTAGCTCATCGGACATCTCATTGCTCTCTATATTCCTATGACCAGGAACCCAGCTCTAGTTCCTTTCTGGACTGTAAAATTAACTTGGATGAAATGGAATTGAAATCTAAGGCCTTAATAGCTGCTTGTCTGTCTGAAAAGATAGCTACTCTTGCACCAATTTCTTTGTAGTAATTTAGTGATTTGCATGCTTCTCTGATTGGTAGTAGTTCTGCCTGGAACACGCTGGCATAATCAGAAAATCGAATTGATTTGGATATGTTGAGCGGCTCCGAACAGAGGCCAGCCCCAACACCACAGTTCATCTTAGAACCAGCAGTGTAAATTTCAATGTCGAATGTATCAATCACTTATCATTTCTTCCATTCGGCTCTCGGTGGAAAACGTACGGTAATCTCATTTTTTAAGTTAAGACCGGGGACTGTGTAATCTGATTTGTTTTTTAGCAGTGAGGGTCCCTATAGGAGGATCTTGTTGTGACCGTACAATCTTGTTGTTCAGCTTCCTATGTATATCTCTGAGTCTCACCGCGCTGCAAGTAGCGATTGTTTTTATATGTAAGTCTAATGGTAATAGATGTGTTAGTACATTAAACGATTCAGTAGTACTGTAGCTAAGCGCTCTTGTGGTTAAGATACACGCTGTTCTTTGTATCTTGTTTTAGCTTGGTTTGGTTGTATTTCCTTTCTATTACGGGCCATCAGACTAGTGCCGCATATGTTAGTTTGTTTAGATAGTTTTGATTGGAGACCCCATTTTTACACAACATTCTCTTATGCGTGTAAAGTGCTATAATCGCTTCCTTTACCCTATACCCTACATAGGACCTCCAGCTGAGTTTGCGATCTAAGATGACACCTAAGCAGGGGGTAGCATAAGACTAACGTTATTTAATTTTCGGAGATTAAAGTTTGGTATCTTGGTTCTCTTAGTGAATAGCATCGCTTCAGTTTTCCTCGGGTTTACACTTAAACCACAGTCTGTGAACAAATTGCTGAGTAATCCCAGAGCTCCTTCTGTAATCTTACAGATTATGGTTGGAAAAATTTCTGAAACCATAAGCACTATGTCATCCGCATACGCCACTGCTTTAATTCCGTTTCGGTTGAATTTGGTAAGGATATTTATAACAACTAATAACCACAGCAACTAGTGATAATTGTTTGTATTCTATGCTCCTCTCAATCGTACTTACAACTTCATGAAGAGCTGTCTCTGTAGATTTTCCTTTGAGGTAGACATATTGGGATGATGAAATTGTTGTGCTTGTAATCTTCTCTCTGAGATAGACATCAAACAATCACTCGAGAATTTTAAGAATAAAGAAGGCTAAACTGATGGGTCTGAAATCTTTAGCTTTGTAATATACCCTACCATAAGATTTTTTTTGAAAAAGACCTCCAGCCACGGAATCGTCGTTTCTCGTGTATTCCACAGCATGGCTGGGAAGGTCTCATCTGGGCCGATTGCTATGTATTGTTCAAAGTTTTTCATCGCCCATAGACTTCTTTCTTGTGATACGATGTGGTTAATTGTATTGGATGACAAGTTGGACATTTTTTACACTATTAATATTGTTCTCAATATATTCTGTGTTGCTTTGGAAATGTGTGTTTATGAGATAATCTAATGTACGGGCCGAGGATTTTGTCCATTCTCCGTTGTCTTTCCTCAAGAAAGAAGGATAGGGGTGGTCTTTGGAGAAAAGCTTTATCAGACTGGTCATTTCTTTGGTTGATTCTATGGAACTAAAGAAATCTTTCCAAGCTTATGCCTGAGCTTCTCTGATTACTTTCTTGTATTCTTTAAGGCAGTCTTTGTAAGGTTTTAAGTACTCATATATATATCGCAGATGTTGAAGATTTCTTTTGTAATTTTTCTAAGATGACTTAAATTTTCATTCCACTAAGCGGTATAAGTGGTTTTGCTGTACGTGACTGGACATGAAGCTTCAAATCCTTTCGTCAACGAAACTTCGAAAACTCTTACTTTTTCATCTAAGTCTCTACTTAAAGTTCTGGTTATATTGATGTGTTGAAGTTTAGGCCTGGCTACTTTATTGAATATGTACCAGATTGCTCTTGTTGAATTTCTAAAAGGGGTCGGTTTCTCATGCTTGGGATTGATATCGAAGAGAATCCAACTGTAGTCCGAAAAGGAGTTCTCTGGTACTCTCCAATTTTTAACTATATGGGAGCTGTTTATTGCGCACAGAGTAATATCTAAGACCTATTTCCAACCTGGGAAGTTTTCCGAACTCGGAAAACTGAAGGTTGGAGTGGTCCTTACGCTACATTTGTTAAGGTTGGAGCTTACAATAAAATCGAACAGCGACTCACCTCTATAATTCGTCGCCGAACTGCCCCAAAACTCATTCCTGACGTTTGCGCAGCCCATCAAAAGTCTGTCTGTGCCCCTTCATCTGGCGGCGCCGGTTTGTCATGTGGCATGTACACTGACCCAAGGTATAGTGCCGATTTCTGAAACTCCAACTGTAAAATAAGGAGTACTAAAGTTAGAGCACAGAAAAGCTTTTATATGTTTTTTTCTAGTGCCTATACATGATCTTGGCTTACCGTGTGATTTAGTGTAGTATATGTTAACATTGTTATTTTGGAACCCTTTCATTTCAGTATCTCTGATTCATGGCGTCGATGTTTTCCTCTCGGAGGAAAACATCCGAGTTCTCTGTAGCAGATTTCGAGTCCTGCAGATTAACCTGTACGGCTTTAGGCATCGAGTTTGTTGCTGTCTTCAGCTAGGTCGAGCTTTTCTAGCTTTTCCAGCTGTATATTGTGGTCGATATTTTCTGGATCGTCTTCATTGTTGTCGTTGCTTTCTTCTTTGCATATATTAAGTTTGGTCTTCCTCAGACCAAACCGCATGTTGTTATCAGATTTTGCCAGTACAGACAAGCACTTGTCATCAATCTACAACACGGCTGACATGCTATTTTTCTGTGGTTTTTCTGCTTTCACGACTGTCCAGTCGTCCATCGGCACCACAAGGTTGTTTGACTTGAGGTACTTCAGCCTCATCATGTTGGTCCCTTGCCACGGGGATGAGGCTTTAGTGATCGTCTGACCTCCATATCATGGGGACCAACCCAACACGAACTAAGAAGGAAGCTACATTTGGGGATTGGCTAGTCATCCATCTGCTTTACGGCGTATTTGGTGGCCATCCAATCACCATGCGAAGATCACCGTACCGACGAAGATCCCTTTGTCATTCCCAAACCCCTTTCATCGCGTTATTTCCCCTCCTCGCCCACCCCTTAATCCAGGGTGTTATGCAACACCGTCCGCATTGGATAGTTTGCAGCCAGGAGGTTGACCAGACCGGCTGTATTTCAACGGTGCCTTCCTAACACCGGGCCGCCTTATTAAATTACTGTGGCCTAGCCACAGCATGGGGCACTGCCCTGGTGGACCGTTTGAAGTCCCCGTTATTTAAATAGACCACTGCGCTTGCCTTGTCGAGCAGGTGGTCGTACGAAAAATATGAATACACAAAACAGTTTAAGCGACAAAACTTCCATTGTGATGATGGAACCGAGAAACGGAGACGGAAGACCTTCGACGTCGAAGGTAGCGGCAGATGTGGCTTCTCCACAATTGCGGTAAAGTTATAAACGTACCAGCCCAGAGTCCCGACATAAACGTGATTGAAAATTTCTGTGCGTATTAAGGTTTATTGACAGTGTTGAAATAGTGTGCTATTTGTTTTTGTTGCTTTAGTTGTTGTTTTTCCAAGGAATTTAAAGTTTTTTCTTTTATTATTTCCCTTTATATGCTGGAATAAATATGAAGCAATACAAAACAAAAGTCAAAAGTAAATAAAGAGTACTATTTTTTGATAAAAAAGTCGAAATATATAATTTATTTTCTATGTCAAAAGTCATTTTTGACAATTTTTGTGTATATAAAGTGCAGTATTTTGGAAAATAGATGTAGAAAAAAATTGGAATTTCGAAGCCGAAGAAACGAGTTTATATTTCGATTTTTGCCACAACATCATCGTTTCAATGTACTCGTATACAAAACTTTTAAGCAATGAAGGATTTAGGATTTTCTCCGCAACAAATAATGATTTAGGTTCTCCCCACAACATTTTATTATCGCATCATTATTGGTTATTCGAGCCGGATGAGGTCACCCCGCTTGCCTATTGCATATACGCATTCGCTTGAATACACACATACGTGTCTACCTTCTGCGGTGAAAGGGCTGAGGTAGGGTCACTGATCCAAGGAGCTATGTGATCTCAGTGTCAACCATGTTGGATAGGTCTTTGGAGAGACTCCGAAAACTAAAATTCAACCAATTCCTAAGTCAAGGTATGCTTGGAATCGTGGCGAGGACTGAATGGTGCAGGGAATCAAAATATGTGCATCGCTAACGGAGTTTCCCTTACCGCGGTATGGGGCGCTGCCGCGGAGGATTCCATTATTTCCACTTTGAAATCGTAAGTTGTGGAGCTTGACGGACGTCAGCCAAAACAACCGTAAGAACCAGATGATGTCGACTAATAATAAAAAAAATACAAGTCAATTCGTGCCGCACTGCTACACAAAACCCTCTTCTTATGAGGACAACCTACTGGCTTCTAGTCAAGATACGGCTGAGTCAGTAAAGAGGATATGCCAGCCATAGCAATCTTTTACCAAACAAACAACAACAACAAACTCAAACAAAAACCTTACATAATAGAGCGGGGGCTGTATGGAGTTGAGTGTGCAAAATGTGAGGACCGCATTCTATAAATAGTTTTGAACTCAGAAAAGCTTGCAGATTATGATTCTGGATGTTGCCGGGAGATTTGATGGTCCATTTTTTTTTACCCCACCCCCTTAGTATTCAAGTAAATGGACTGAACAAGTGCTTTGAAACCATTTCAATGATTGTTTTAGTGATAAAATTCAATTATTTCTTATGATTAAAGATAATTTTAGTTAGACAAAAAAAAAAGTAAAAAATAAAACACATATTTTTGATAAAAAATGAGGAAATAGGAAAAAGACCATTTTAACATAAGTCATACAACAAAATACAAATCATTAATCTTTTTTATTTTGGCAGTTATTATTAATACATTTGCACAACGAAATACAATTTAGTTGTAACTTTTTGCAAGAGCAAGCCTTTGTTTGACAATTAGATGTACATTTGCAGGGTTGAATTAACAATTCCAGTAATGGTCGCTTCGTTCATCAGCAGTTAATGTTTTTTTTTGAGAAAAGATAGATGCAAATGGTTTCTAATTCCGTTAACTGTTCGACTGTTAGGTATGGATTTCCTAAATGCCTTAGACCATTTTGCACAAAATCCAACGATGAAGCTTTTAAACTATTTTTTTTTTAGCCCAATCTGCTAGTCGAATCGCAACCAATTGACGTTAGAACTTCTTTATCGAAGTTTTTTAATGCTTTGTAATTAATGCAATGACCAAATTTATTCATCACTTTGATTATCTTTTTCGATCTAGTCAAATGATGAATAGATTGAGCTAAAGCAATATGCTTTGGAGTCGGTTTCTCAGTAATCGTGAAGTATTATATATATCATGAAACACTGATAACGCTCGTCGATTGTAATTTTCACTTAATTTTTTATTTTTAGCACTGAACAAAGTTTGCATAAAAATTTGCCAATTATTCGGTAAATGATTTTTCTTTAAAAATTGTTCAATTCAAATTTCATCACATAAAAACCCATTTGGTATTACTTCAGTACTTAATATTTCTTTACGAAGTTGTTTTGGCACTTGAACAATGGAGTTTGTTGAAGTTATGGTACGAATATGTTCAATGACTTCATCCAGTGGTATGTTGCCCATAAACACTAATGATGATTTCGATCTATCATTTGGATATGAAAATAAAACGTTTTCACCATACTTATCTATTAGTAGTGATTTAATATCACGATTTTCTACAACTGCATCTTCTATGTCTGTGAGTTCAGCTAGTGATGACACTTCGAAAGAGTGAGTTGTTAATTTATGTTTTATTTCATTATTCAGCTTCTCAAATGTCTCTATAAGAATGTCATGTGGTATTTTATTTGGAGGTCTACCTGCTGGAGTTGCTGAGTTTCTTGGTAGTCCTAGATAATCACGATAACAGTGTTTATGATACTTTACTTCCATTGCAAATAAATCGGCTGGATGTTCGGAAGTGTCAATTTGTGTAAAAACATCATCTTGTCTTTTTCGGGCAGTATTTGGGATTTGTTCCGCTGCTGACATTTCGGAGCACAAATAAAGTGTTTTGTTTTTATTTCTTGTTTGTTTACCACAGATTAAACATTTTAGATCTTTATTAAATTTTAAATTTGTTCTTGATGACCTTCGAGTGCCTTGAGCACCTGACACACTAGCTTCTGCGGAGTAGGTAGAAATAGAAACATTCTCCTGCTTTTGTAGTGCCAATTCTCGACGTCTTATCTTCTCTTCGCTAATGTAACTTGCCATACTAGTTCGATGCCAAGTACATTTGTAATCAGTAAAGTCTGCATTATTTTTAATTTTCTCACTAATGTCATCTTTTCTCCGATCTGCTACTCTCTGAATATTTATAAATGATTGTGGTTTTGGATTCATCACTAAATTACCAGTTTCATCACAAAACAAACACGAAATTTTGTATATATATAAGAAACGAACTTTATATTTATCACTTCTAAAGACATTGTCCATGTGTTTATTTAAACAAAAAACTAATAAAACACTGAATTATAAGAAAACTTAACTAAAATAATTATGTGATTACGAAAAAATAAACTGTCATGCGCCACGAAATATTTTCCACTGACTAATACGAGTGCTATGACGCAATAACGCTTGGACAAGGTGAAGGGCGGGGGAGAGGGAAGGGACCATCACAGCTGCCGGAAACATGTTTATTTTTTTTTGTGTAGGGTCTCAGGTAAAAGAATTTCAGCATTGTTGCCGGTCCTCACATTTTGCATACTCAATGTCCTTTAGCGCCTGCACTAAAAGTCATTAGACGGCACTCAGAAAGAGAGCCAAGCCACGAAAAAACCCACGTTAGACGGTGTTCTCATGAAGTCTCGCTACACTAAGCACGATTGCTAAAAATTAACTAGCTGGAGCAGGTGATGAGCATCGACGCGGCTGATAAATCAAAATATCAGCAGGTGGTAAAAGAATATGAAGAATTCATATCAAAAAAAGCGAAAAGAGGCAACAACAAAAAAGTGATGCCACGAAAAGAAACAGATCACAGAACGTGATCGATCAGGCGCCAAAGAAGCGATAACGTAGTCTAACGGCACTTTTTGTTATCTCATCTACTATTTCGTTCTCCATAATGCCTTTGTGACCAGGTAACCAGTAGATATGCAACCTACTGTTTGCGGCTAGCCTTTCTATGGCCTCCCTGCTCCGCCGAACACTTTTGGACTTAATACAATATGAGCTTATTGCTTTTATTGCTGCTTGACTGTCCACGTATATATTAATTGTTGAGTTCTTTCTTGTTCTAATGTAGGCTAGTTCCGCGGCTTTCCCCACAGCAGAAACCTTCCGCTTGGAAAATACTGCTGTGGTCAGGCAGCTTAATACGCTGCCTTATCCCTAGTTTTCAGCAGTAAATACCCGCTTCCACTCCGTCTAAAGTCTTGGAGCCGTCTGTATAGATGTGAAAAGTTGTATGGCCAGGCTTCATGCCCTTGTGCCATCCCTCTTCTTCTTTCCCAACTAAAGTACGGATACATGTAGTCTATGCAACCTGAGCTCCATTTTCGTATTGAGCTGTGACCGAAGGTTCTGCAGCCACTAACCTTCTCGCGCATTTCGCTGCCGGGTTTTCTGCCATAAGGTCAATATGAGGCATGTTGCGTATCATTTCCAGCGACGCCGTTGCAGTCGTTTTCATCGCTCCTGTTATACACAGAGCAGCGAGTCGTTGTATCCTTTCTAGTAGCATTAAGAATGTCCGTTTTCTCGTCGCAGTCCACCATACTAAGGCCCCTTACAGCAATATCGGTCTAACTACTGCCGTGTAGTACCAACGCATCAGAGAGGGTGATAGACCCCAAGTAACGCCCAGCATTCTTTTACATGCGTACAACGCGTTACTGGCCCTTTTCACCCTTTCCTCAACATTGCGCTTCCACAGCAATTTACTGTCTAGTATTACTCCGAGGTACCTTGCATGAACTTTGGGAAGTAGTTCGTTGTTGCCTTGCTTCGAGAGGTTCCACGTCGGGACTTCCTGGTAAAGAGTACCATGTCCGTTTTTCCGGCGTTTATCCCTAGCCCTGCTCGAAATGTCCATTGGTGTAGCATTTTAAGTGTGTTATTCATCACATTACTGATGGTTTTTTTTTTATTGAAATGTTATAAATTTTTATTTACTTTCCATAAAGATTACACCTAGTATCAAACAAATAAGTAATTTTCATTTCACAATTTGAAGTGTAGCTTAAACAATATTGACAACTAAGACTTGAGGTTTCTTTCTTTTTAATCTTCTTTTTACAGTTGCTTCATCGCTTAGTACGGAAGCTTCTGCGTTAATGTGTTTTTTTAACTTTTCAGCATGCTTAACTGCACAGAGATTGGCTGTGTCTGAGACGGTTTTGAAATTTAAATCCTTGCGCAGATCTTCATTACGCACGTACCAGGGAGCTTTAACGATTCCCCTGACTCCTCTATTTTGGAGGCGCTGTATAATGTCGATGTTGGTCTCTGCAGTACATTCCCATAATTGGAGACCATAGGTCCACACCGGCTTTAGCACTTGGTTGTAAATGAGGAGTTTATTTTGAGTTGATAGCTCAGAGTTTCTGCCAATTAGCCATTGGAGTTTTTGCGTCTTTAGATTCAGCTTAGCATGAGCAAGTCATGCCTAGATACTTTGCACTATTAGCATTTGGCACTGTTGCTGACAAAATATGAACTGGTTTGTAGATACTTTTTTTATTAGTAAAATCCACGTGAACTGATTTGGTTTCATTTAGCTTTATGTTCCAATTTTCAGTCCATGTGACTACTTCGTCAATGGACTTGTGCAGTTTCTGGATGGATTCGTTTTCAGTTGATCCAACAGCTAAGATGCATGTATCGTCAGCGAATGCAGCTACTTTGCACATTTTCGGTACTGGCAGGTCTGCGGTATAGAGTAGGTACAGTACTGGGCCGAGTATGCTGCCTTGTGGTACTCCGGCCAATATTTGTTTTATTTCCGAATACGCCTGCTTTTGCTTTACTCTAAAGTACCTATTTATTATATATATACGGTTCCAAAATGTCAGTGAACTGCAACGGAAGAAGGGCTTTTAATTTACAAAGTAGTCCTTCGTGCCATACTCTATCAAATGCCTGGGCAACGTCAAGGAATATTGCTGAGCAGACTTTATTACTCTCTAGAGTGTCTTCTATTGTATGTGTTATCCTGTGTATTTCTTCGACGGTAGAGTGTTTTTCCCGGAAGCCAAACTGATGTGAGGGTATGATGAAGCGCCTTAGAGAGCATATCCGGGCACCGGGGGAAAATCGCAAATGCGGGCCCTTTCCAATTATGTCTAATTCATATAAATACGTATAATCTCGAGTCCGGGCCCCTCTGAGAACTTCGGGCCCGGGGGAAAAAGTACCCGATCCCCCCGCCCCCCTCTCGTCAGGCCTGGTATGATGTTTCTACATGCAATTATAGATTTTAAGTGTTAGGAGAACAGCTTTTCGAATAGTTTACCCATTACTGGAAGCAGAGCGATTGACCGGTAAGATGATACTTCATTCGGATTTTTGCCTGGTAGGTATCATTACTATTTCGGATACTTTCGATTGGAAAGGTATATATTTCCAATCTAGGCATGCATTCAGTATAAAAGTCAATTTCATTAGCGCCTTAGTTGTTATATTTCTCGAAACTTCGGCGATTATTAAGTCGAACCCTGGACTCTTCCTTAATTTTAAATTGGAAATTTCGGTAGCAACTTCATCTACACTGACATGCTTTATTTTAACGAACTTTTGTACAGTTGATGGCGGAGTGAAATTTATTGTTTTTCGGTGCGGTTGAAAGATTTTCTGCAGGTGGTTGGCAAATACGTCAGCCTTTTCTGCATCGCTTTTAGCCCAAATGTGAATACCATTTTGCTGGCGGATTATGTTCAATTGGTCGCTTAACACACGTCATCGCTTTCCAAAGCGAGAAATCACCTGTTTTACTTGCTGATAAGTTTTTCAGAGTATTTTTTATGATATTGTTTTTATGCTCCTGTATTTGCTCTGAGCAATTTTGTTAATCTGTTTAGTTCAGTTTTCTTGGAGGGCACCCTTGTTGATTGCAACTTTTTTCTTACTTTTCTTTTTTCTCCTAATATGTATTTCTAATATTTCTTGTGGATATCTTTGTTGATGGTTATCTCGTGTTTACTTACTTGCTGGTGTGCTTATCCAAGCTGCTTTCTGAATATGTTTTGTAAGTTTTATTGTTTCGTCTTCAATATCTTCTTCGTTGGTAATTGTGTCGGTATTTTCCATATACGTATCGAGTTTATATTGAGAGGTTGAATTAGTTTTAAAGGTTTTTTTCGAAGATTTGGGGCTTTATTGTGAAAAAACGGTACAAAATATTTTATTCGAAGTATTGGCCATCGCTAGCTACAACTTTCGCCCATCTTTCGGGCAATTTCCGGATGCCGTTTCTCCAAAATTCTGGCCGCTGCTTGGCTATCCATGACTCAACCCATATTTTGGGAGCCTCGTACGAGGAGAACCGCTGGTCCGCCAAATCGAGACTCATATGCCGGAACAAATGATAATCGGAGGGAGCTATGTCTGGACTATACGGCGGGTGGGGTAACACTTCCCAGCCAAGCGTTCCAAGGTATTTTTTGACAGGTTGAGCAACATGCGGCCGAGCGTTGTCATGTTGCAAAATAACCTTGTCGTGCCTTTTTACCGTTTCCGGCCGTTTTTCTTTCAATGCCCGGCTTAAACGCATCAATTGCAGTCGGTAACGATCCCCCGTGATTGTTTCGCCCGGTTGGAGCAGCTCAAAATATACGACGCCGACCTGATCCCACCAAATGCAGAGCATGATTTTCTTGCCGTGAATATTCTGCTTGGCCGTCGACGTTGATGCGTGGCCGGGCAAACCCCATGATTTTTTGCGTTTTGGGTTATCGTAGTGGATCCATTTTTCGTCGCCAGTCACCACCCGATGCAAAAAACCCTTCCGATTTTGTCGCTCGATCAGCAATTCGCACGTAAAAAATCGCCGTTCGACGTCGCGCAGCTTCAACTCGTACGGGACCCAATGTCCTTGCTTTTGGATCATTCCCATCGCTTTTAGACGCTTGCAAACGGTTGATTTATCAACGCCCAATGATTCAGCAAGCTCTTCTTGGGTTTGGCACGAGTCCTCGTTTACCAATTCCTCCAATTCCGCGTCCTCGAACTTTTTGGGCTGGCCAAGACGCTCCTTGTCTTCGGTGTGAAAATCACCACTTTTGAATCGTCGAAACCAGTACTCACATGTTGAAATCGACGGAGTATGGTCTGGGTAGGCCTCCTGCAGCAATTCACGGGCTTGGGCTGTATTTTTTTTCAAATTGAAGCAGAAAAGCAAAGCTTCCCGCAAATTGTGTTTCGACGGCACGAAAGTTGGCATACTCGGAGCACGAAAACACTGCGTTGTTTATACTTCAGCGAAATGACAGATACTGATAAACAAAGCCTAGGGGTGAGGCTTTGTCATGAATATATATTCAGTATTGCCAACGCGATAAAGTGATAAATAGCGCCATCTGTGTGTCACCTTTAAAACTAATTCAACCTCCCAATACTTGAAAAACTTCCAGTCGGTCATTTTATTTGAGAGTACGGGACTTCGTTCGTTAAATTTTGATTTGCCATTAATATACATAAAAATAAGTGTTTGGTCTGAGTTCAGGTCTACGCCGTCTTCTACTTGGATAATATGGTTTGGTATTTGTTTGACTACAAAGAAATCTATAACATCGTCGATTTTGTTAGGGTCTGAAGGTCAGTAGATTGGACTTCCGGTTGAGATAATTTGGCAGCCAAGTTGTTTTGCCGCTTTCCATAGTTCAGGACCTTTAGTTGTTGTTAGGCGAGAACCCCAGCTTACATGTTTCGCGTTGAAATCTTCACCAATCTCCCATTGTAGTTTTCAAAAAGTTTTTAGGCTTTTAGACTTTAGGTTATGTCTAGGTGGACTGTATAGCGCTATTACTGTTAAATCAGCTTCAGATAGTTTTATACAAACTGCTACTGCTTGGAACTCTGTTAATCTTATTTTTTCTTCCTCGAAGTGATGTATGGATTTCTTTATAATAATGGCGCTGCCACCCCTTGCATTTTCTAGGTGTGTTTCGGATATAAGGCAAATATCAATTTTTTCTTTGTGCAGCAGTAGTTCTAACTCATTTTGGTGCTGTATAATACCATTATTTTGACATTTTTCATGCTCTTCATGTCATATATTTGCTGTTTTCCCTAGATTGGTAATTAGACCAAGCAAAAGTTGATTAAAAGATGTTTGTTCATCCAATTTCTTCAGAATTTGAGCCAAGATATCTTCCTTTATTGGTGCGGGTTTATTCTCGGAAAGAACTTGAGCAAAAGTTTTGCCGCTTTCGACTCTTGAGAGTTGTTTTTTAAAAATCGGATTAGATTACATTACTGATGGTGTCCAGGGACTTTCCCGTAACTACTACAGCTATGTCATCTGCATATGCTACTAGCTTTGGTGCCCCTCTGTCAAATTTCTTGAGCAGTTCATTTGCTCCATAATAGCGGCGATAGTACCCCACCTAGCGGAGTGCCTCTGCATGCATATTTGATGACGCTCGTATCGTTCCATTCCACTCTTATCTACCTGCTAGCTAATAGCTGCCTTATCCATAGATCAATCGCGGGTTGCACATTAAGTGACTCTATGCTATTTAAAATAGCATCTTTCGTGACGTCGTTAAAGCCCCTGATATATCTAGAAATACTCCTAGAGCATACTCCTTATATTCTAACGCCTTTTCTATGTTTAGTACAAGTGAGTGAAGTGCGCCTTGGATAATATGTCCGGCGCAATTGTATCTCTAATGTATGTGTCTAGGGTTGCTTTTCGCAGCTTTTGGAATAAACACAACTCTCGCTTCTCTCCACAATACAGGAACATAGCTAAGCCTCAATCATCCCCTGAATATCGTTCTTAACCATGGTACCACAAGATGGCTTATCTTTTGGAGCATGGCTGGGAATATTCCATCCAAACTTTGTATAGCCCATTCTATCTTGTTGGTCGTAATTACGTTCGTCGGGATGTCGTGCACAATATCTCCTCTAGGTTCGAGATCTGTAGTGTCCGCACACCCTGGAAAATATGTGCTGACTAGGTCTCCTAGAGACTCCTCACAGCTGTCAAACCACTCCCCGTTAATTTCTCGTATTGCTCTTGGCATAGACGGATTCTTGGATAACAGTTTCCTAAATCTAGCCACTTCGTTAGTGTCTTCCATTGTGCTACAGAACTCTTTTCAAGAATCTATCTTGGTTTTACGTATCTCATTCTTGCATACTTTTAGTAGATCCTTATACTCCTTCCAACAGAACTCAACGTCAGAAAATTTGACTAACCTATAGAATTCATGTACCCTACGCCTTTGTGCTCCTAATTCCTTGTTCCACAAAGGAGGCTTTACCTTGCGTCTATCACGTGTTGGGGGGCAGGATCTTTTGAAGGTTTTGACGAGAGTAGTTGCAAACAATTCAAGCCCTTTCTCAAGTGCGACATGTGACCTGTATTTCCGGGCTATCATTGGTGTTTCTGATAGTATATCCCTAGTCCCAGTTCGTATTCTTAGGATTTCTAAAGGATATAAGTTTATTTTTTGAGCGGAATATAACCTGAAAGCTTATGTATCTGTGATCAGAGAATGAGGGCCTACTCAACACTTCCCATTCCTGTACCATAACATGCCAGCTTTCGAAGTTCTATCTGTGGTGCTCCTTCGTCATGTGGTATATAGCAAGACCCAAAAAGTAACGTCTCGTAATTGCAGCCCTCCAGCGCCACCAGTGTCAGATTGTCTGAAGAGAGATTATGATCAATATAAGAAGATATACTTTTTTTGCCCATTATCGCTGTTCTTACCTTATTCTTTGCAATCGGGATGTAGGCGTTGTAGTTAAGTGACTTTGGACCGGAGACTATGATGCCCGATGCTATCCATGGTTCCTGGGCTAGAGCCACGTCGTAGCCGACTCCCTCTATGTTAAGCAGGAGCTCGGCTGAGGCGTTCTGAGAGATCCTTTTCCACCTCCCCCGCAGCGAGCGTGTTGTGTTTGTTATCTGCCGGGTTGCGCTTTTTGAGGCGAAGGTGCACGCTACCAACTCCCCAAGCCATCCTCCCGAATCGTGCGTAAAGTAGGTCCTCCGCCGGCTTATTGATCTGTTTAATGTAGTCTTGGCCTCCACCAGCAGTTGCTGGTTTTGCCACGCTCAACACTTTTCAGTTGTCTGTCGGCACGTCCGTGTTCTGTCTTTGTAGTAGTCGCAGTGCATTTTCCGGTTTTACCACTCGCGGAATGAAAACCTTTGCCGTCGGTATTGAAGGAATGCAGGGTTGGGTTGGTCCCCATGATATGGAGGTCAGACCATCACTAAAGCCTCATCCCCGTGGTAAGGGACCAACATGATGAGGCTGAAGTACCTCAAGTCACACAACCTTGTGGTGTCGATGGACAACTGGACAGTCGTGAAAGCAGAAAAACCACAGAAAAATAGCATGTCAGCCGTGTTGTAGATTGATGACAAGTGCTTGTCTGTACTGGCAAAATCTGATAACAACATGCGGTTTGGTCTGAGAAAGACCAAACTTAATATATGCAAAGAAGAAAGCAACGACAACAATGAAGACGATCCAGAAAATATCGACCACAATATACAGCTGGAAAAGCTAGAAAAGCTCGACCTAGCTGAAGACAGCAACAAACTCGATGCCTAAAGCCGTACAGGTTAATCTGCAGGACTCGAAATCTGCTACAGAGAACTCGGATGTTTTCCTCCGAGAGGAAAACATCGACGCCATGAATCAGAGATACTGAAATGAAAGGTTTCCAAAATAACAATGTTAACCTATACTACACTAAATCACACGGTAAGCCAAGATCATGTATAGGCACTAGAAAAAAACATATAAAAGCTTTTCTGTGCTCTAACTTTAGTACTCCTTATTTTACAGTTGGAGTTTCAGAAATCGGCACTATACCTTGGGTCAGTGTACATGCCACATGACAAACCGGCGCCGCCAGATGAAGAGGCACAGACAGACTTTTGATGGGCTGCGCAAACGTCAGGAATGAGTTTTGGGGCAGTTCGGCGACGAATTATAGAGGTGAGTCGCTGTTCGATTTTATTGTAAGCTCCAACCTTAACAAATGTAGCGTAAGGACCACTCCAACCTTCAGTTTTCCGAGTTCGGAAAACTTCCCAGGTTGGAAATAGGTCTTAGATATTACTCTGTGCGCAATAAACAGCTCCCATATAGTTAAAAATTGGAGAGTACCAGAGAACTCCTTTTCGGACTACAGTTGGATTCTCTTCGATATCAATCCCAAGCATGAGAAACCGACCCCTTTTAGAAATTCAACAAGAGCAATCTGGTACACATTCAATAAAGTAGCCAGGCCTAAACTTCAACACATCAATATAACCAGAACTTCAAGTAGAGACTTAGATGAAAAAGTAAGAGTTTTCGAAGTTTCGTTGACGAAAGGATTTGAAGCTTCATGTCCAGTCACGTACAGCAAAACCACTTATACCGCTTAGTGGAATGAAAATTTAAGTCATCTTAGAAAAATTACAAAAGAAATCTTCAACATCTGCGATATATATATGAGTACTTAAAACCTTACAAAGACTGCCTTAAAGAATACAAGAAAGTAATCAGAGAAGCTCAGGCATAAGCTTGGAAAGATTTCTTTAGTGCCATAGAATCAACCAAAGAAATGACCAGTCTGATAAAGCTTTTCTCCAAAGACCACCCCTATCCTTCTTTCTTGAGGAAAGACAACGGAGAATGGACAAAATCCTCGGCCCGTACATTAGATTATCTCATAAACACACATTTCCAAAGCAACGCAGAATATATTGAGAACAATATTAATAGTGTAAAAAATGTCCAACTTGTCATCCAATACAATTAACCACATCGTATCACAAGAAAGAAGTCTATGGGCGATGAAAAACTTTGAACAATACATAGCAATCGGCCCAGATGAGACCTTCCCAGCCATGCTGTGGAATACACGAGAAACGACGATTCCGTGGCTGGAGGTCTTTTTCAAAAAAAATCTTATGGTAGGGTATATTACAAAGCTAAAGATTTCAGACCCATCAGTTTAGCCTTCTTTATTCTTAAAATTCTCGAGTGATTGTTTGATGTCTATCTCAGAGAGAAGATTACAAGCACAACAATTTCATTATCCCAATATGTCTACCTCAAAGGAAAATCTACAGAGACAGCTCTTCATGAAGTTGTAAGTACGATTGAGAGGAGCATAGAATACAAACAATTATCACTAGTTGCTGTGGTTATTAGTTGTTATAAATATCCTTACCAAATTCAACCGAAACGGAATTAAAGCAGTGGCGTATGCGGATGACATAGTGCTTATGGTTTCAGAAATTTTTCCAACCATAATCTGTAAGATTACAGAAGGAGCTCTGGGATTACTCAGCAATTTGTTCACAGACTGTGGTTTAAGTGTAAACCCGAGGAAAACTGAAGCGATGCTATTCACTAAGAGAACCAAGATACCAAACTTTAATCTCCGAAAATTAAATAACGTTAGTCTTATGCTACCCCCTGCTTAGGTGTCATCTTAGATCGCAAACTCAGCTGGAGGTCCTATGTAGGGTATAGGGTAAAGGAAGCGATTATAGCACTTTACACGCATAAGAGAATGTTGTGTAAAAATGGGGTCTCCAATCAAAACTATCTAAACAAACTAACATATGCGGCACTAGTCTGATGGCCCGTAATAGAAAGGAAATACAACCAAACCAAGCTAAAACAAGATACAAAGAACAGCGTGTATCTTAACCACAAGAGCGCTTAGCTACAGTACTACTGAATCGTTTAATGTACTAACACATCTATTACCATTAGACTTACATATAAAAACAATCGCTACTTGCAGCGCGGTGAGACTCAGAGATATACATAGGAAGCTGAACAACAAGATTGTACGGTCACAACAAGATCCTCCTATAGGGACCCTCACTGCTAAAAAACAAATCAGATTACACAGTCCCCGGTCTTAACTTAAAAAATGAGATTACCGTACGTTTTCCACCGAGAGCCGAATGGAAGAAATGATAAGTGATTGATACATTCGACATTGAAATTTACACTGCTGGTTCTAAGATGAACTGTGGTGTTGGGGCTGGCCTCTGTTCGGAGCCGCTCAACATATCCAAATCAATTCGATTTTCTGATTATGCCAGCGTGTTCCAGGCAGAACTACTACCAATCAGAGAAGCATGCAAATCACTAAATTACTACAAAGAAATTGGTGCAAGAGTAGCTATCTTTTCAGACAGACAAGCAGCTATTAAGGCCTTAGATTTCAATTCCATTTCATCCAAGTTAATTTTACAGTCCAGAAAGGAACTAGAGCTGGGTTCCTGGTCATAGGAATATAGAGAGCAATGAGATGTCCGATGAGCTAGCGAGAAAAGATTTGGCACTAGACAGATCAGAAGCACCGGCGGTCGCTCCCCTTTTTAACACAGTGAAAACATCCATTGCTTCGCACTACTCTGCTTTATCCGAGAGAAGGTGGAGGCAAATAAATTCGTGTAGTACTACTACAAGAAAAGCATGGCCGTGGTACAACATCCAGAGGACAAACTACCCGTTAGGATGCTCTCGGCCAAAAATTTTACTTAACTGCAACCCTTGCAGGTCACTGGAAATTAGGGGATCACGCACCCAGACTTAACCTCCCTTTCAATCCCATTTGCAGAAGCTGTGGAGCGGAAGGGGTGAAAGAAAGCGTCTTCCACTATTAACGTGAATGTCCAGGTCTAGTTAGAGCAAGATTTCGCTCCTTCGGCAAGCCCTTCTTACACCAAATTAATGAAATCTCAGGCATAGAGATAAACGAAGTGGATCTGGCATACATACGCATACGCACGAGATGCCTTTGAACACTGGAAGTAAGGTGCATCAAATTTAAAAAAATTCCAAATTTCGTTAAAACGATTCCGCTCTCAATGCCATTAAAAGGTATATACAAGAAGTGTTGAGAGGCGTTCATTACGGATGCAGAAAATATTGCGAGTTATCTCCAGTTATTGAGGGAACAATGGGTTCGTTTTAACGTTGCTCAAGACGCTGTAGAAATTTCTTGTAGTGTCGATATTGTTGAGCTTGAAGAAAATGTGCATATTCAAGCCGATACGGGGTACTCTACATCTTCAGCTAACTTTAGCCGCGTGCAAAATTGTCGTACTAAATCGCAAGATAACTCCATAAAGGCATCTGTATCCGCCAGTAACTCTGCTTTATCGGACGGACAAAAGTTGCAGGGGTATAAGGTTATTCGTGTAATTGTGGAAGTTCATCCTCGCGCGTTGGCCGATGTTAAAAGGGATACGCTAGACAATTCTGACGCAATCAAAGGTGTAAATAACGCGTTAATATTTGCGCGCTTAAAGCGTTAAGTCGTCCGATAGAGTCTTGGGATGATTGGTTGGTGCATGAGGTGGGGGGTAAATTGACATTCGAGACGCGTAAGCAGTGGGAGTTATCACTCATTATTGACGAACCTCCGTCCTTTGAACAACTAGTAACACTTTTAGAGATAAAATATCGATCGCTAGCGATGTTTTCGTTGTCGACAATATCGGTATCAATTAAAGTCTAAACTGCATCAGCCAGCACGTTGACAAATGTGTTTCACGCGGTATCAGAATAGAATACCGTGCGTGCATATTGCAGTGGACAGCTCTGTAAGAGAATTAAAAAAGTATTTACCTAGACAGCCTGCTTTGATTTGAGCTAGGGCTGAACAATTGCAAAGGAAGTGTTCAACTGTTTCTTCCTCTTCCTCATCTCTATAACTTCTGCAATATTCATGGGAGAAAACTCCTAGCCTCGAGGAATAGCAGCCAAATAGCTATTGACCAGTTATACAAGCTACGACCTTCGAGATATCATCTCTTGTTTATTTGGGGCCATACTAGCCTAGCTGTTACACATGTACCTTTATATCTCCATGACCTATTGGTCTCTTGGATAATGTTGTTTTTGATGATTAGTTTACTCGTGGCCAAAGGTATTCCAATGGTTATTTTATCACTGAGCAGTTGAAGAACAGTAGCTTTTTTGGCTAGCTCATCAGCTTTACAATTTCCCTCAATATCTCTGTGCCCCGGAGCCCAAATAAGACTGACCTTGAATACGACACTAATATCATTTAGGGCTGCCCGGCATTCCTGTGCAACCTTCGGACCTTAGTATAGCTACATTCATTGGTTTAATGGCCGCCTGTCATTCCGAGAACATATTTATAGTCGTTTTTGTTACGGCATGCCACTTATTTTATAGCTAGAACCTCTGCCTGATAGGCACTGCAGTAGTCTGGTAGTCGACTGTGTGGTCCTTAAAGCGCCAGAGATGCATAAAAAACTGTTCTTTGGACCTTGCTGATGATTTTAGTGTAACTCGGCTTTTGAGCAGATGGCCACCGTACAAGTATTCCATATATTAAGTTTGGCCTAACTACAGAAGTATAGAACCAATGTGTAACGTGAGGTGTTAGTCCCCATTTAATACTGACCGCTTTTTTGCAAGTATGTCATTGAAAGGAATCTTCTCGCCCTTAAAAATTAGCGGGGAGATTATAGGCGCACTATGTTTCTTTGTAAATTCAGAATTATTTCAATTTTTGCGGGGCTTATACCGAGTATCCTGCTCTCAGTCCAGCTTCTAAGTGTGGCCATGTTAGAGCGCAAAATATTCATAAGGGTGTTAGGATATTTGTCTTTAACGGCAATTGCTAGGTCATCTGGGTAAGCAGTAACGTGGCGACCCCCTCATTCCAGGGTCTGCAATAGGGAGTTTACCGCCAAAATCCAAAGAAGAGGGGAGAGGACTCTACCTTGCGGTGTGCCTCTGCAGACCTGTCTGCTTAGAGTTGTGCTGCCTAATTTAGTCATTACCTTTCTTCTGACAAGTATAGCTTCTATCAGGACAACAACATGTGGTTCAACTCTTTGTCTAATAAACTTTTTTCCACCAATCCGACGAGCGAGTGTAAGGCCGTTTTTGTGGATTTCCCTTTAGTAATGGCATGTTGCGCCGAGAAGAACCTTTTTAAAGGTACAACGCCCCGTATATATTCATCCGTTATTATCTCTAGGGTATTGTAGAGAAAAAAACGTAAGACTAATGGGTTTGAAGTCTTTGGAGTTAGTGTGTGAGGATTTACCTACCTTGGGTATGAAAAAGACTTTTGTCTCCCTCCAGTCTAGCGGAATGTGGCCTATGTTAAGACAACTGCTGATAATAATTGTAATAAACGGAGAAATAATGTCCCGTGATTGATGCAGTTCATGAGAATAGATACCGTATAGTCCCGCCGATTTACCTTCTACTCAAATATGAACGAGACGGTATCAATAAAACGGTCCGCGGATGACATATGGCAAAAATAAATTTTTTGTTCTTTGGTAGGACTGTTGTAAGCTTACATGGCAAATTTCAGCGTGATATGTCACATAGTTTGTTTTCTGTGCTACTGTAAACAAGTCAAGCTCGAGTGTTGTCATGTATGAGAAAAGCACAGAAGCAATAGAGACATCCACCGAACAAGTTGTCCCTCGGATCCCGACATTTACACACACGTTACATACATATATATGTAACAGTAATATAGTTTCACTTAATAAAGCCAATAAATTCAATACATAACACTGGCGACGAGGATGGGATATGTACAATAATACATAATAATAAAAACAACATACACATATACTATATATACGTACGTATTGCGCGTAGGCCACTCGAAAAGTGAAACAAAGCATAACGACAAAACCTACCGGCGCACAACAACAAGGACATTGAATGTGCAGGAACCGTTTGCAAATACAAAAATGCACTGACATACACACAACCTTGTGTTAAGTCGCCTTATTCGCAAAGAATATTTTGAGGTCATAAAAATTGGATCAGACAACAAAAAGTCGCAAGTCAGCTCTCGTTGAGAGCACATGGATCGTAACGGCAAGCAAATAAAAAGTAGCAGTGATTCGCATTCCTCAACTGATAGCAGCACATTCACTGTGAAGACGGAACGAGTTATTTTGCAAGAAGTCAAACGAGTCAACATGGCTGGAGTTGGGAACTTGGAACCATTTGATTTAAATCATCCAAATAAATGGTCAACGTATATGGCGCGTTTCGATTTGTTCCTTCTGGCCAATGATGTACAAGAGGAAGGTCGTCAAAAGGCAGCATTCCTCACATTGGCCGGAGCGCCACTCTACGACCTCTTGGCATCATTGGCGTCACCAAAGCAGGTTAGTAATCTGAATCTTCCCGATATAAAAACGATTCTAACCAACCATTTTTCACCACGTCCATCCGAAATTGCGGCCTATTATCATTTTCACAAACGTTATCAATATCCGGACGAGTCTGTCAGTAATTACATCGCAGCATTGCGCACATTGGCAGTGGACTGCAACTTCGGTACGGCGCTCGACCGCATGCTTCGCGACCGTTTTGTGTGTGGCATGAAGGACGAAGTACTGCAGAAAAGCTTACTGGCAGAAAAGGATCTAACAGTGCAAAAGGTTATCGAACGTGCACTTTCGAATGAGGCAGCAGCCATCAGTGCTATGGCTATGAGGCACCCCAGCGAACCAGTTAATGTTGTCAACGACAATCGTTTTCGTACACGAACAAAAAACGCCGTCAACAGAAACCAGCAGCTGTCATGCAATGGTTGTGGTGGATCACACCCTCGTAAGCAGTGTCCATATCGTGAATCACTTTGCAACGCATGCGGAGTCAAGGGGCATCTGCAGCGAGCCTGCCGCAGCGCGTCAAATGTCAATTCATACAGAGCGTCTTCATCCAACTCAACAAATGCTCGTTCAGGTTCAATGCGGAAAAAATCATCTCGTCGAGAGAATGTCAATCAGATCACGCCCTTGGTCAATCAGAAGAAGTCGATCTCAGTTACGATTAATGGCAGCACATGTATTTTTGAAGTGGATTCTAGGTCGCCTGTGACCATCATGACGGAATCTACGTTCAATAGCGTCTGGTCCAACAGAAGGCCAAATCTTTCCAAGTGTGATTTGGATCTTAGCGATTACCAACGCAACCACATCCCAGTCAAGGGGATCATCGATGTGTCAATTTATTACAACCGCCGTAAAATTTACAACTTGCCGCTAATCATCGCAAACAGTGGTGGCTCTAATCTTGTTGGTTGTAACTGGTTCGATGCACTGGGCATACGTAAAGAAGGAGTTTTTGCCGTCAACAGTGGTCTCAGCATCAAAGCCATTCTGAAGAAATACGATCATTTATTCTCAACAGATCTTGGTCGCTACACAGGTCTTTACAAATCGATTCGGCGGTGCCGCCCGTGAGACTGCCTCCACGCCGTATACCCTTCGCCATTAAGGGGCCCGTGGAAGAAGAAATCGATCGCTTATGTTGTCAAGGTATTTTGGAGCCTGTGGAATACTCCGATTGGGCAACGCCAATAGTGCCCGTGGTAAAAAAGGATGGTTCCATCCGTATATGCGGTGACTACAAATCGACGCTGAATAAGGCAATTAAGCCACACTGTCATCAAATTCCAGCCGTTAGCACGCTTTTGGCTTCGATTGAAGGTGGATCGATTTATGCAAAAATTGATTTGGCACAGGCATACCAACAGCTCGTGGTTGATGAGCGTTCGTCACTCCTGCAAACCGTGTCAACGCATAAAGGCGCATTCAAGGTAACCAGGCTGCAGTTTGGCATCTCATCAGCACCCGGTATATTCCAAAGCTGCATCGAAAACGTTTTGCAAAACATTCCTGGCGTCTTGCCGTACTTTGATGACATCGTGGTCATGGGTAAATCGGAAGATGAGCTCGCAAATAGACTGGAACAAATATTTGTACGTTTCGACAAGGCCGGACTACTTTTGCGCAAGGACAAGTGCCAATTCAGTGTGCCATCTATCGAATTTTTGGGGTTTAAACTGGACAATCTTGGTATACGACCCTCACATGACAAGATCAAGGCCATTCATGAAGCACCATCGCCAAAGGACAAGAAGCAACTCCAAGCGTTTCTGGGCTTACTCAACTTTTATCACGCCTTTTTACCCAACAAAACAACAATCGCTGAGCCGCTTCACCGCTTGCTCGACAAAAGTGCTCGATGGTCTTGGAAAGAGCAACACGAAACAGCTTTCAATACGCTTAAAAGGCTGATCGCATCAGAGAATGTGCTTATCCATTACAATGAGAACTTGCCGTTAGTGCTCACTTGTGACGCATCGCCGTACGGACTCGGAGCAGTTCTCAGCCACAGGTTAGCAGACGGGTCGGAGAAACCCATTGCATTCTACTCAAGGACGCTGTCGAAGGCAGAACGAAATTACGCACAGATAGATAGGGAAGCAGTCGCCCTCGTCTCTGGGGTGAAAAAATTCCACAACTACTTATATGGCACATTTTTTACGCTTGTCACCGATCACCGTCCACTCTTGGGAATTTTCACCACATCAAAACCGGTCCCCAACGTAATTTCGAACACAATGCTTCGTCGATCAATTTTTCTCAGCGCGTACAACTTCAATTTGGTACACCGCGCTGGTCTTAGAATGGGCAATGCAGACTTTTTGAGCCGTTGTTCAATGCTGTCTGAAGCAGAGTCTACGACGACCGAAGACATTCTCATGATAGAAATATCGGCAAAACCAGTTGTCAGCGCGCAGCTGATTGCCTCTCAAACTTCTAAGGATCCGGAGCTCTCCAAAGTTTTCAACTGGGTGTTAAGGGGGTGGCCCAGCAAAATCAACCGCTCCGATAAGCTGTACCAATACTTTTGCCGTCGAACTGAACTCAGTGCAAATAGAGGATGTTTAGTTTGGGGAAACCGCGCTGTAATTCCGTCTACTCTTCGAGGGTCTATTTTGAAAACTCTTCATGCACCACATCCTGGCATCGTCAAAATGAAGGCCGTTGCTCGAAGTTATGTTTGGTGGCCGAACATCGATGCGGAAATCGAACTCGTTGTGAAGAGATGCAGTTCATGTCAGCAAAATCGCAACGATCAACCCCAAACAACAACGCACCACTGGGAATCTGCAAAACGTCCATGGTCCCGCCTGCATGTGGATTTCGCAGGTCCTTTTCGAGGCAAATTATTCTTCATACTCATCGACTCCTACTCTAAGTGGCTTGAAGTGACCGTCGTTAATTCAACTTCGTCAGCGGCCGCTATTAAGGTGTTACGCCAAATATTCGCCACGCATGGGCTACCTGATGAGCTCGCGTCGGACAACGGAACAGCTTTCACATCTGAGGAGTTTAAGAACTTTATGAATTAATTTAATTTCATCCTTCTACAAACGGGCAGGCGGAGCGAATGGTTCAAAGTACCAAAAATTATTTGAAGAAAGCAGAGCCTGGCATAAACATCGATCTCAGCCTGGCTAGATATTTGTTCAACCAACACACCACCCGGCACTCAACAACGAACCGCTCGCCTGCAGAGCTACTGTTCAATCGTGAGCTGAAAACTTATTTCGACAAAATTCAACCTCACGAAATAGTTTACGGTAAGGTCACTGACCCTGTCAGTACTAAACCTTTTATTTCAGGCAGTCCAGTATGGGTTCGTAATCATTCGACGGGCCCGAGATGAATCGAGGGCCTGGTGGAAAATCAGACTGGGCCTATATCTTATGAGGTTCGGTTGAACGACTCTAGGGTCATCAAACGACATCAGGACCAGCTTCGTAGTCGGGTGGCATCAGAAGATTCCGACTGCGAAATACTGTCAACCGAAGACGTCGAAGCCAGCACAATCCAATCATCTGATGAAGTTGATTCAAGTACTTCTGGTCACGTCGTGGAGACTCAATCGCCAGGGCCATCAACGAATCTACAGCCTGTCGCCTCGTCATCGCCAAGACCGGAAGAACCGCGCAGATCGAAGCGCGACCGACAGGCCCCACAATTCTACTCCGCCTCTGGGTGTTAAGGGGTGTCATGTATGAGAAAAGCACAGAAGCAATAGAGACATCCACCGAACAAGTTGTCCCTCGGATCCCGACATTTACACACACGTTACATACATATATATATAACAGTAATATAGTTTCACTTAATAAAGCCAATAAATTCAATACATAACAAGTGTGTTCTTCGAATTCTCTTTTATGACTTCAATTGTCTCAAAATGTTTTCCACGGAGCGGCAACTTGAGCTTGGGAAACCGGAAAAAGTCACATGGAACCATATCAGGCGAATACGGTGCTTGCGGAACGATATTAACATTATTTTTGTTCAAATAATCGCGAACAATACGTGATGTGTGAACTGGTGCATTATCGTGATGCAAGAACCATGACTTGTTGTCCCACAATTCCTTCCTTTTAAGACGAATGTTCTCGCGCAAACGCTTTAAAACGCTTTAAAATGTCTAAAAATAATATTTAGCGTTAACCGATCGGTCTTGCGGAAGGAACTCCGAGTGCACCACACCTTCGTAATCGAAAAAAACAGTCAGCATAACCTTAAGTTTTGAGCGACTTTGGCGTCGTTTTTTGGGTTGATGTACGGCCCTCTTTGAACGATTTGTACCACTGGAAAACATGTGCACGCGATAGAGCAGAGTACCCATAGGTTGTCTGCAACATTTTCAAGGCGTCTGAAGCCGAAATTTTGTTGGAATAACAAAATTTCAAACAAATTCTTTGAATTTCCATCGTTAAATTCGAAGAACACACTCGAGCTTGACTTGTTTACAGTAGCACAGAAAACAAACTATGTGACATATCACGCTGAAATTTGCCATGTAAGCTTATAACAGTCCTACCAAAAAACAAAAAATTTATTTTTGCCATATGTCATCCGCGGACCGTTTTATTGATACCGTCTCGTTCATATTTGAGCAGAAGTATATGTAATAGCTGAAACTTGACCAGAACCAACGAAAACGAAAGTAAGCAGCGAACAATTGAGTCTTTGCTCAAACACTATGTGTATTGTCAAAAACAATTTTTTGTTTTTTTGAAATATATTGAAAATATTACGGCTCATTAAGAAACCACAGTTTTGTTTGCTTTTTATGTTTTGTAAAAATCCCGAAAACAAACCGAAAAATATTACTCGCAAGCTATTTGGCAGCAAACACGTTCCTCTACTTCGGATCCCACAGTATCCTTCATTTCATAGGCAGTATATGTATATGTATAAGTATATATGTATGGTTTACTTGCATATAATAAGAAGTGGATACACAAGAGCCAATAATTGAAGCCCTTGTAACCATTGAGACGATTATTAACAACTGTATTAATCTCGGTCAATCACAAAGCCATTTTTTTGCTTCAATTGCTATTTATCATGGATTGGTTTGCTTCCAGCTTCCACTTCCCTTTGGCAGGCCACGCAGTTGCAGGCCATTCCTATTTCCTACGATGTTCTATATAACGGTGGATAATGGTGGTGATGGTTGATGAACCGGTGAGTTGAAGTACAGCTTCAAAGTAAACGAATTTCTATATGTTTTATTTTTTATAGTTTTTTTTTTTTTGTATATAGAAATATTTTATTTTATATATTTTATGTATATAAATATTTTATTTCTACTAGCTTTTTTGTTTTGAAAGATATGATTTTTTGTTTTTTAGGGGCTCACTGTCCCTGCACTTTTCCAGTCACTGCACTAGTTTCTGTTAATAAATGCATATATACATATGTATATTCGTTTAGTTGTCTGTTTTTTTTTTTTTTTTGTGAGACGACTTTTGTTTTTGTTTGTCAACCCACCGCGCAGGCAATATTCTTGTTGCCCTATTAATTAGCACTTATATTTTGTTATATGGCCGGTGTCTTGGTAGTTTTATTTATTAAATAACTAGCATTACCCAGTGGGCTTCGCACCACCATACATAAAATGTTTTTTTTATATTGAATCGTCTGGCGTGCTCCCCAATTGGTGTTTTATCGGCTTTTATTATGATTTTGTGGCCATCGGTGGGCATCAGATCGAGTGCCACTTTGAACAATTTCACCAATTCATTGTGTTGATGGAACATTGTTTGCAATTCATTCACGATTGATCTTCTCGTATTCGTCGAAATTGCACAGCGCTGATCTAATTCACGATTATCATCACCAATAAAATATATTTGCAAAAATTTATGGTCACCATCTGGGAATGGTAGCAAAGACCCAGCTCTATGGTATATTTGACCTTAAATCTATAAAGTTCGAGAAATATATATAGATAGCGGATCTGAATTTTTAAAAACATCGAACACAGGGACGGCACATAAATTAAATATGATATTGTTTATTCCAAGCGAAGTAATAACCTTAAACGTCGGCATAAATCCATATCTTACTCGTATAAATTTTGAAACTCCAAAAGATGTCATTTGAAAGCATGAATTGTATTTTTTAATGTTTAAGAGAAAATGCTTCGACGTTGGTGAATTGCCAAAAACCAATGAATGCAAAGGTTCTGGCGGAAGTTCTAGCACCGGCAATTTGACTTTCCCACCAGCACAGCACATACCGGGCGATTCGTTTCTGAATTTAATTGCTTTGCAATGTCTACATTCTACATTCCTTTGGCCAATGTAGGCATGCATGGTGTAATCAATGGTGGCATCGTAATTGAAAGCCGCTCGTTCCATTTGACGTATATCATAAACGGACGTACGCCCACGACGGTTTCTTGGTGCTTCACTATTAACCGACTGGTTTCTCCGTCTGTGTCGTTGTGTTTTCACTTCATTTCGTCGAACACGATCTTCTTCACTTTGTGATCTTCGGTTTAACGCTGTAGCATTTGATTGACGTGAACGTCTGCCAATGTTTGCTCGTCTTGCACGTGGCATTCTTTCAGCACAGTATATTACTAATTGAATGTAAAAGCAAAACATTGAAAATTATTTCAAGAAACAGTATATTACTAATTGAATGCAAAACATTGAAAATTATTTCAAGTCATTTTGGACGAAAATATATAAAAATAAATTTAATTCAAAGTTCAATGTGTGTACGTGGTTAAAACAAACACTGACCAAAAGTATGTCTGTTCGCAATGAGAGCACGATATAAAAGAACTCAAAGCACATAAGAGAACTGTCAACTGAATTCCAACGACAGCAAATTAATATTAACATAATACACTTACAACCACAACCGTACAACAGAAATGCTCATAAGCGGCTGTGTATTTGTTGTTGTTTTTCCCATACAGGCATTTCGTATGAGAGGAAACCATTACTCACATAAAATGTCATAACTCAGGAACGGCTGCACCGATTTCAATCAAACTTCACACAAACCACTTCCTCAAAGATAGAAAAGAACTCTAAAATTTTTGTGTCAATCGGTTCGGCGGTTCTTGAGTTATAAGATTACCAAGCAAATGTAAGGGGGCGTCCATAAATTACGTGAGGTGTTTTTTTACATTTTCTGTTCCTCCCTTCCCCCCTGGTGAGATGTCGTGAGATTTTATTCAACCCCCTCCCCCATCCCCCAATCTCACGTGAGATTTTTCAAAATGTGGGTTTCTTATGTAAACGCGTTGGATTGTTATTGTAAAAAGAAAAAAAAAATTTGCTCCGTGCTTTTATTTACGACTATTTAAGACTAGTAATCAATATTGCTGAGAGTTATAAGTGTAATAAAAATTTAACAATAGAAGACTTAAATCGTAACTACTGCGATTAAAAAAAAATATCTACTCTAATTCAGTCCATGGAGAATCATGCGCGGTTTCAAGAGAGACTATTGGGACCAACATGTCCATATGATTTTCAGTAAAATCATCTGCTCCTTCAACTTCGTTCTGATCTAGCCACTCTAAGCCGTTGACGCTTGCGCACAGTAACTCATTAGCTCGTCTTGTGACAATCCGTGAGGGTCGCACTTTGCGAAACATACGCGCTTGCTTAGCTGGTCATGTTCTTTAAAGTCCGAAATTGTCAAACGTCCATCAACCTGAGTGATAGGGTATTGAGGTGGCAGAAAACGGTCGTGAATAATCATATGCAGATCACTCCGGCGTGCGCTGCAGCACTTAGGTCAAGCTCCATATGCAGCTTAGCAATCTGTTTCTTCATAGTATCTTGTGCTAGAGTGGGACGTACGTTGGATGGTGTAGTGCTCGACATAGATTCATCCACATCATCGCTGATCACAAGAAGCTGATTTGGAATTATGTGAAAACAGTGAAGGAAATGACCGCGCTAATATTTTGTAGTTATGATTTTAGCATATTTTATCAAGAATTTCACTGTTTCAGTTTTTTTTTATGCTATTAAATGTAACAATAAACTTTATATAAAAAAAGTATTTTCTTAAAAACATATATATTTAACCTACCTTTTAAAGGAATGCTAAAGTAGACCGAACTTTTCTCTCAGTGGATTCCCTGAGAAGCCGTTCAATCTCATGTTTAATGTGATGTATTAACTCTTCTTTCTTCGGGAATTTTTGCTTCGAGGTATTTCATAATTTTATCACATCGTCGTGGCAGGACTTCTTCGCCTTATAGACGTATCTTTTGACGTATGCGTTATAAAAATCTGGATAACTCATTTTAAATTAGTAAGAGCATGCACTGAGTCGAGTAAAACATTTACAATAATAAACAAAGAAGGTTGGAACCTGTCCGTGTGTCGCTGCCACTCAGCTCGTACGCTCTTGTTCATTGAGTCGCGCGTTCGGCTGATAGTGGCGCGAAAACAAACGACGGGCTACACTGTACTGTAAATTCAGATTAAATTGAGCTATTTGGTATAAAACAAATATGGTGGTTTGACAGTAGTAATGTATAACGTCGAAGTATGAATGAAATTATTTTCTTTCGAACGAATTAGTGAATGATCTTAATCATACTACGATTACGCTTAAGATTAAATCTTAAGCATGTTCAATCTGGATAATGGACCAAAATAGTATAATTGTTTTTGTTTCAATCAGAAAAAAAATTGCGTGATATTTGCCAAGACCCCCCCTCTCTCCAACGTAAGATTAGATGAGATTTGACTCGAGCCCCTCCCCCCCTTAAACATCTCACGTAATTTATGGACGCCCCCTAACTTCTTTATATATATATATATAGATTATCTTGTAGCTATACACGAATTGCCAACTTGTGGTCTTTTGTCACTTTAACTTTGTTTTTTACCACTTTCGCGCTACTATTTGATTACGTGATTAACAATTCAAAAGTGTTATTCTTTATTAAGTTGTACCCTTATATTACTGCTTAAAACTAAGATTAAATAAATAGCGGTAACGAAAGAACAGTAAGTGGAGAGTTAGAGAGAGTATAGGTGAGCAAATAGGTAGGTAAATATTTAGAAATAAGAAGAACGGAAAGCTGTAGAAATAAAGTTAATGATCGAAAGTGAATAGCGAAAAGTAAAGAAAGTGCGAAACAGTAATGTATGATATTTATATAATAATATTAATTACTTAAAAGTTCAAACAAATAATGTATATACATATATATAAAGTTCAATATTTCTATCAGCTACTTAACATTATTTTAAATTTATCAAATTCAATTTCAATTTTAAAATTCTTTCAAAGACGCCATGCAACCTAGGCACTCCTAGGCACACACTTCCCCGGAACAACCTGGTGGAACAAAACGACTTCGCTAATTACACGGTGCTACAATGAATCAGAACTTTTGAAGTGACATGATGAGCACTGTATATATAGATCTACCCGAGAACGACGCAGAATCGTGTTCAAAAATTTTTTAACACCTTCCAATCTTTTATTTATCGTTAAAAACCGATTTAGGGTGTTTTCCGACACTTAAAAATTCGTAGCTCGTCTGCACTTTATCCGATTTTCAATCTTGAAATCAGTAAACTGAAATTTTGTTCACTACTTTCATATTTGCGAATTTAATGCGGTTCTCCGTTATTATTCGCGAAATACGTCTTTAATTAAGTATATTTACTCATACCTG
The DNA here is from genome assembly GCF_027943255.1 of Anastrepha obliqua. Taxonomy (NCBI): domain Eukaryota; kingdom Metazoa; phylum Arthropoda; class Insecta; order Diptera; family Tephritidae; genus Anastrepha; species Anastrepha obliqua. Next base: position 60,747,330 of record NC_072897.1, read on the forward strand.
TGCCCATTCCGAAACTAGCAAACACTATTTCATCAAAATTGAAAAGAAATGTTCCAAGTGAAGAACGTTTTTTTAGAAATTAAATAAAAACAGAACATTCTCGTGTTGAACAGAGACCGTAGAAGAATATAATAATTTCAAAAAAAAAAAGCATAACGCAAAAAGTAACGCAATTTGCTGATTTACTTCCGCAATTTTCTGACTTACCCAGACGCAGTATTACCAGAGAATGTTAATGCAATGAGAAGGTGCAAATGTTACTGTAAGCTTTTTTTAGTACAATTGAGATCTGAAAGATTTGTAATAAGGTCATTGAGCACACCGAGTTTATAGACATCTCACTGACTTTTGCCCACACAAAAATTAGAAACACCACACATCTTTCACCTCAGCACACAACACATTTCTCACCTCGACATTAAACCAATTAAATTTGTACTATTTTCGTATTTTTGAAATAATAAGCGAATACGTAAAATTTATTACATAATTTTTTTTAATTACATAAAAAAAAACGAATTTAAAAAAAAAATTAATAAAAAAAGGTTTGCACTGGGAATTGAAATCGAGTCTAACATGTGGCGAGGAAAAATAGGCGGTGCATTTATTTCTTCGACTGCTTATTTTTTTACCATTTTGTTACTTTTGAAATGATAAGCGGATACATAAAATTTATTAAAAAATTTTTACGATTACATTAAAAAAAACACATTTAAAAAAAAAAAAAAAATTGGCGCCGAGAATTGATGCCGAGTCACATGGGGAGGATAAATACACAGTGCGTTTATTTCTGCGCCTGCGTTGTGAACCAAGGTTTTGTACATGCGCGCGACGCGAATTAATTTTAATAAAGTTCTGAAAGTAATTCATGAAGTTTTTCATTACATACATTCATAAATGAACGTATACTTTATATGTACATAAATGATGGTATATGACAATATACATACATAATATGTATGTACATGTCAATAGGAGGTATTTGCATTAAGAAAAAAAAAAACGGTTTAAGATAAATCAACACTTATTTTATATTGTATGTCAATTTATACATAGCTTATGTATTCGACAGCATTTACATACATATGTAGGTATGTACATTTGTATATGAAAAACAATAATGCATTTCCTTTCATACATATGTACATATGCATGTATGCCCAAATAACCTTGACTTATGTATGTACACAAGTCACAGCACATCACATTCTTACAAGACAAATACACATACGCACTAGCGAGTTTCTTCCTAACAAGTGCAAAAACAATTCTGCTCTATGTATGTATATATACCGGCTTTATGTCCTAGCATATATACATACATACCATATATACCTACTTGCCTTCTAAATTTCCTACAAAATAATTGTATTCATATGTTACTACATCCATGCACGTTCATACATTCATGCATATGTATATGCGCGAGCACAGCGCTCCCTTCTTGCTTCCGTGTACTTTTGTCTTTCACCAGTCGATATTCCTAATATTGTACTTACAAAAACACGATATGTACTTTGATAGACGCAAAAGCAACAGCAAGCGCAACGCCATGGCCGCTTTGCCACCGCACATTCTAAAATGTTCTAGAACACAACAAAAACACATACCTCACATGCGCATGTCGCCCAAAGCTAAAATCTAAGCCTAGCGACTAAAAACACAAAATACATTCGTAGACGCAGTCGCAGCGGCCATGATTCTATCAGCGACTGCGCTGAACAATTTAGAACAAAAACAAAAAGTTCATTCATAAGTTAGAGCTCATATTTCAATTTCATTCATAAAGCGAGCCGCCCATATGCCAATTTTCACGCCCATTCGAAAATAGTCAATATTGGAATATTTCGCATAGAATTATTTGCCAATATTTGATAAAACTCAAATTTTTGTCATGTCGAGTGGCCGCGGCTCCGTATGTATGTATGCACCCTTATATGTATGTAAATATGTCTTCTAACTGTGCGACAGTCGCGAGTTAATGCGACTTCCAGCGAATCACACATTGCTGTCCGCAAAGCCGCATATATGTACTTTATGATCAGAAAGTACCGGGAATGTTTAAATTAAACAAAACAGAGTTAAATTTAAGGCAAATTTATATTATCTCCTTCAAAATATGACCCGTCTGAAGCAACACACATGTGCCAACGTTTAACCCAGTCCTCCAAACACCCTCGGCAGGCCGATTTGTATTCTCTTTGATCAGTGCGATGGCGCGTTATCATCATGCAAAATCTGAGAATTGTTTGTTCACATTTCCGGCGGTTTGGAACACACAGCATCTCTCTAAGGTTTCAAAACGGATAAATAATATTCTCTATTGACTGTCTGGCCCGATGGAAGGTACTCATGGTGGACTATGCCTTGGCAATCGAAGGAAACAGTCAACATCACCTTCCCGGTTCTTTTTGCTCATAGAGTATACATATCCCATCTTTTCACTGACGGACAAGAAGACGGTCGCAGTTGTTGTTTTTTATATGCATACATTTTGCTCTCGTTGAAGGTTTGTATATATTTGTATACAAATGCGTGTATGTGCGTTTGGCTTTCTGGATGCATCCATGGATATTAGAGTATTTTCTCATCAATATGTGTATGTAAGTAGTTCAGATTTGACTGAAGAGATTAAATATAGGAATGTATATTCATATGATTGCCTTTATGGCTGTTTTACATATAAATTAATTCAAAAGAAGTATGAATAATGTTATATAGAAAATAAATTTCTAAATAACAGGTATTAGAAAAACCTGAATACACTATTTTAAATCAATTCTAATTAAACCAAATATAAAAAATGAAATAAAAATATCGAACAAAAAACTGTGTACAGGATTTGAACCTGAGTCAAATATGGGACGATGTACCGCATATACGACACGTCTTTCACGATTGCCCTAATCTATAATTATTAATGAAATTTTCTAAATCACTCATTTATTCGATTCGCAGTTTTAAATGCACATATTCTGCGTTAGTTGAAAGTTTGTATGCGTAATTATATGCATATGTATGTGTGTATGCGCGTTTGGCTTTCTGGACGGATATTAGAATGATATTTTCTCATCAATATATTTTGGATTTGATGAAATAGATTATAGACATATGTACATATTTTCTGTTTTGATTGATTTATATAAAAATCAGGTCATATCCAGTATGAACTATTTTATACCGAAAAGAAATTCCATTTATAAAATACAAAAAACAGTATTTTAAAGAAATTTTAATTAAAATAAACTCAAAAATTTTACCAAACTTTCCTGGTTTGAATTGTAAAAAAAAAAAATGTGCAAGAAAAAAAATATGACTTCAGGACTTGAACCTGAATTAAATACGTGCAAAAACACAAAACGAATAATTCCGACGACTTTAGCTTCTGCACCACAAATTAACTACCGCGCGGCCTTCTTAATCGCAAATTTATTCGCTTCGATTTCCTTAGTAGTGTGCCGAAAAATCTTATGAACGTCCTCAGTAGTATGGTAAACGCAGAAAATATCTGAATTCTTGGCCTAGCGTGGTAAGTAAATATAGAAACCCTCCACTCGCGTGGTAAATATCTGCAATTCCGACCTCTTCAGGAAAGTTGAATTTGAAATGACCTTATTATGAATCTATAAATTAGAACTCGAAAAAAGCTCTTTTAACATTTGCAAATGTTACTGTAAGCTTTTTTTAGTACAATTGAGATCTGAAAGATTTGTAATAAGGTCATTTAGCACACCGAGTTTATAGACACCTCACTGACTTTTGCCCACACAAAAATTAGAAACACCACACATCTTTCACCTCAACACACAACACATTTCTCACCTCGACATTAAACCAATTAAATTTGTACTATTTTCGTATTTTTGAAATAATAAGCGAATACGTAAAATTTATTACATAATTTTTTTTCAATTACATTAAAAAAAAAACAATCGATTTTAAAAAATAAAATTTATAAAAAAAAGTTTGCACCGGGAATTGAACTCGAGTCTAACATGTGGCGAGGAAAAATAGGCGGTGCGTTTATTTCTTCGACTGCTTATTTTTTGACCATTTTGTTACTTTTGAAATGATAAGCGGATACATAAAATTTATTAAAAATTTTTTTACGATTACATTAAAAAAAAAAATTTAAAAACGAAAAAAAAACATTTGCACCGAGAATTGATGGCGAGTCACGTGGGGAGGATAAATACATTAAACTAATTAAATTTTTAATATTTTCGTATTTTTTGAAATAATAAGCGAATAAGTAAAATTTATTACATAATTTTTTTTAATTACATAAAAAAAACGAATTTAAAAAAAAAAAAATTAATAAAAAAAGGTTTGCACTGGGAATTGAAATCGAGTCTAACATGTGGCGAGGAAAAATAGGCGGTGCATTTATTTCTTCGACTGCTTATTTTTTTACCATTTTGTTACTTTTGAAATGATAAGCGGATACATAAAATTTATTAAAAATTTTTTACGATTACATTAAAAAAAAAACACATAAAAAAAAAAAAAAAAATTGGCGCCGAGAATTGATGCCGAGTCACATGGGGAGGATAAATACGCAGTGCGTTTATTTCTGCGCCTGCGTTGTGAACCAAGGTTTTGTGCATGCGCGCGACGCGAATTAATTTTAATAAAGTTCTGAAAGTAATTCATGAAGTTTTTCATTACATACATTCATAAATGAACGTATACTCTATATGTACATAAATGATGGTATATGACAATATACATACATAATATGTATGTACATGTCAATAGGAGGTATTTGCATTAAGAAAAAAAAAAACGGTTTAAGATAAATCAACACTTATTTTATATTGTATGTCAATTTATAGTTTATGTATTCGACAGCATTTACATACATATGTAGGTATGTACATTTGTATATGAAAAACAATAATGCACAAGCGCAAGAACATCATCTTCCTTTCATACATATGTACATATGCATGTATGCCCAAATAACCTTGACTTATGTATGTACACAAGTCACAGCACATCACATTCTTACAAGACAAATACACATACGCACTAGCGAGTTTCTTCCTAACAAGTGCAAAAACAATTCTGCTCTATGTATGTATTATGTCCTAGCATATATACATACATATATACCTACTTGCCTTCTAAACTTCCTACAAAATAATTGTATTCATATGTTACTACATCCATGCACGTTCATACATTCATGCATATATGCGCGAGCACAGCGCTCCCTTCTTGCTTCCGTGTACTTTTGTCTTTCACCAGTCGATATTCCTAATATTGTATATTACTTACAAAAACACGATATGTACTTTGATAGACGCAAAAGCAACAGCAAGCGCAACGCCATGGCCGCTTTGCCACCGCACATTCTAAAATGTTCTAGAACACAACAAAAACACATACCTCACATGCGCATGTCGCCCAAAGCTAAAATCTAAGCCTAGCGACTACAAAAACAAAATACATTCGTAGACGCAGTCGCAGCGGCCATGATTCTATCAGCGACTGCGCTGAACAATTTAGAAGAAAAACAAAAAGTTCATTCATAAGTTAGAGCTCATATTTCAATTTCATTCATAAAACGAGCCGCCCATATGCCAATTTTCGCGACCATTCGAAAATAGTCAATATTGGAATATTTCGCGTGGAATTATTTGCCAATATTTGATAAATCTTAAATTTTTGTCATGTCGAGTGGCCGCGGCTCCGTATGTATGTATGCACCCTTATATGTATGTAAATATGTCTTCTAACTGTGCGACAGTCGCGAGTTAATGCGACTTCCAGCGAATCACACATTGCTGTCCGCAAAGCCGCATATATGTACCTTATGATCAGAAAGTACCGGGAATGTTTAAATTAAACAAAACAGAGTTAAATTTAAGGAAAATTTATATTATCTCCTTCAAAATATGACCCGTCTGAAGGAACACACATGTGCCAACGTTTAACCCAGTCCTCCAAACACTCCCGGTAGGCCGATTTGTATTCTCTTTGATCAGTGCGATGGCGCGTTATCACCATGCAAAATCTGAGAACGGTTTGCAACACACAGCATCTCTCTAAGGTTTCAAAACGGATAAATAATATTCTCTATTGACTGTCTGGCCCGATGGAAGGTACTCATGGTGGACTATGCCTTGGCAATCGAAGGAAACAGTCAACATCACCTTCCCGGTTCTTTTTGCTCATAGGGTATACATATCCCATGTGTCAAGTGTGCGCAGAAGCTTGTGTTCTGGGTTTGTTAGAATGGTGGTAGTTTGTACATATATTTAAACACATATGTGAGTATGCGCGTTAGGCTTCCTGGATGGATATTAGAATATTTTCTCATCAATATGTGTATGTAAGTAGTTCAGATTTGACTGAAGAAATTAAATATAGGAATGCATATTCATATGATTGACTTTATGGCTGTTTTACATATAAATCAATTCAAATGAATAATGTTATATAGAAAATAAATTTCTAAATAACTGGTATTAGAAAAACCTGAATACAATATTTTAAATCAATTTCAATTAAACCAAATATAAAAAATGAAATAAAAATATCGAATAAAAAACTGTGCACAGGATTTGAACCTGAGTCAAATATGGGACTACGTACTGCATATACGACACGTCTTTCACGATTGCCCTAATCTACAATTATTAATGAAATTTTCTAAATCACTCATTTATTCGATTCGCAGTTTTATATGTACATATTCTGCGTTAGTTGAAAGTTTGTATGCGTAATTATATGCATATGCATCTGTGTATGCGCGTTTGGCTTTCTGGACGGATATTAGAATGATATTTTCTCATCAATATAATTTGGATTTGATGAAATAGATTATAGACATATGTACATATTTTCTGTTTTGATTGATTTATATAAAAATCAGGTCATATCCAGTATGAACTATTTTATACCGAAAAGAAATTTCCATTTATAAAATACAAAAAACAGTATTTTAAAGAAATTTTAATTAAAATAAACTCAAAAATTTTACCAAACTTTCCTGGTTTGAATTGTAAAAAAAAAAATGTGCAAGAAAAAAAATATGACTTCAGGACTTGAACCTGAATTAAATACGTGCAAAAACACAAAACGAATAACTCCGACGACTTTAGCTTCTGCACCACAAACTAACTACCGCGCGGCCTTCTTAATCGCAAATTTATTCGCTTCGATTTCCTTAGTAGTGTGCCGAAAAATCTTATGAACGTCCTCAGTAGTATGGTAAACGCAGAAAATATCTGAATTCTTGGCCTAGCGTGGTAAGTAAATATAGAAACCCTCCACTCGCGTCACTCGCGTGGTAAATATCTGCAATTCCGACCTCTTCAGGAAAGTTGAATTTGAAATGACCTTATTATGAATCTATAAATTAGAACTCGAAAAAAGCTCTTTTAACATTCGCTCCTTCTCATCGAAGAAATAAACGCACCGCCTATTTTTCCTCGCCACATGTTAGACTCGAGTTCAATTCCCGGTGCAAACTTTTTTTTATAAATTTTATTTTTTAAAATCGTTTTTTTTTTTTTAATGTAATTGAAAAAAAAAATTATGTAATAAATTTTACGTATTCCCTTATTATTTCAAAAATACGAAAATAGTACAAATTTAATTGGTTTAATGTCGAGGTGAGAAATGTGCTGTGTGTTGAGGTGAAAGATGTGTGGTGTTTCTAATTTTTGTGTGGGCAAAAGTCAGTGAGGTGTCTATAAACTCGGTGTGCTAAATGACCTTATTACAAATCTTTCAGATCTCAATTGTACTAAAAAAAGCTTACAGTAACATTTGCACCTTAGAAACACCACACATCTTTCACCTCAACACACAACACATTTCTCACCTCGACATTAAACCAATTAAATTTGTACTATTTTCGTATTTTTGAAATAATAAGCGAATAAGTAAAATTTATTACATAATTTTTTTTTTCAATTACATTAAAAAAAAAAAAAACGATTTTAAAAAATAAAATTTATAAAAAAAAGTTTGCACCGGGAATTGAACTCGAGTCTAACATGTGGCGTGGAAAAATAGGCGGTGCGTTTATTTCTTCGACTGCTTATTTTTTGACCATTTTGTTACTTTTGAAATGATAAGCGGATACATAAAATTGATTACAAATTTTTTTACGATTACATTAAAAAAATAAAAATTAAAAACGAAAAAAAAAAAATTCCACCGAGAATTGATGGCGAGTCACGTGGGGAGGATAAATACATTAAACTAATTAAATTTTTACTATTTTCGTATTTTTGAAATAATAAGCGAATACGTAAAATTTATTACATAATTTTTTTTTCAATTACATTAAAAAAAAAAACGATTTAAAAAAAAAATGTATAAGAAAAAGTTTGCGCCGGGAATTGAACTCGAGTCTAACATGTGGCGAGGAAAAATAGGCGGTGCATTTATTTCTTCGACTGCTTATTTTTTGACCATTTTGTTACTTTTGAAATGATAAGCGGATACATAAAATTTATTAAAAATTTTTTACGATTACATTAAAAAAAAACACATTTAAAAAAAAAAAAAATTGGCGCCGAGAATTGATGCCGGTCACATGGGGAGGATAAATACATTAAACTAATTAAATTTTTACTATTTTCGTATTTTTTTAAATAATAAGCGAATACGTAAAATTTATTACATAATTTTTTTTAATTACATAAAAAAAAACGAATTTATATTAAAAAAAAAAAATTAATAAAAAAAGGTTTGCACTGGGAATTGAAATCGAGTCTAACATGTGGCGAGGAAAAATAGGCGGTGCATTTATTTCTTCGACTGCTTATTTTTTTACCATTTTGTTACTTTTGAAATGATAAGCGGATACATAAAATTTATTAAAAAATTTTTACGATTACATTAAAAAAAACACATTTAAAAAAAAAAAAAAAAAAATTGGCGCCGAGAATTGATGCCGAGTCACATGGGGAGGATAAATACACAGTGCGTTTATTTCTGCGCCTGCGTTGTGAACCAAGGTTTTGTGCATGCGCGCGACGCGAATTAATTTTAATAAAGTTCTGAAAGTAATTCATGAAGTTTTTCATTACATACATTCATAAATGAACGTATACTTTATATGTACATAAATGATGGTATATGACAATATACATACATAATATGTATGTACATGTCAATAGGAGGTATTTGCATTAAGAAAAAAAAACGGTTTAAGATAAATCAACACTTATTTTATATTGTATGCCAATTTATAGTTTATGTATTCGACAGCATTTACATACATATGTAGGTATGTACATTTGTATATGAAAAACAATAATGCACAAGCGCAAGAACATCATCTTCCTTTCATACATATGTACATATGCATGTATGCCCAAATAACCTTGACTTATGTATGTACACAAGTCACAGCACATCATATTCTTACAAGACAAATACACATACGCACTAGCGAGTTTCTTCCTAACAAGTGCAAAAACGATTCTGCTCTATGTATGTATTATGTCCTAGCATATATACATACATATATACCTACTTGCCTTCTAAACTTCCTACAAAATAATTGTATTCATATGTTACTACATCCATGCATGTTCATACATTCATGCATATATGCGCGAGCACAGCGCTCCCTTCTTGCTTCCGTGTACTTTTGTCTTTCACCAGTCGATATTCCTAATATTGTACTTACAAAAACACGATATGTACTTTGATAGACGCAAAAGCAACAGCAAGCGCAACGCCATGGCCGCTTTGCCACCGCACATTCTAAAATGTTCTAGAACACAACAAAAACACATACCTCACATGCGCATGTCGCCCAAAGCTAAAATCGAAACCTAGCGACTACAAAAACAAAATACATTCGTAGACGCAGTCGCAGCGGCCATGATTCTATCAGCGACTGCGCAGAACAATTTAGAAGAAAAACAAAAAGTTCATTCATAAGTTAGAGCTCATATTTCAATTTCATTCATAAAACGAGCCGCCCATATGCCAATTTTCGCGACCGTTCGAAAATAGTCAATATTGGAATATTTCGCGTGGAATTATTTGCCAATATTTGATAAATCTTAAATTTTTGTCATGTCGAGTGGCCGCGGCTCCGTATGTATGTATGCACCCTTATATGTATGTAAATATGTCTTCTAACTGTGCGACAGTCGCGAGTTAATGCGACTTCCAGCGAATCACACATTGCTGTCCGCAAAGCCGCATATATGTACCTTATGATCAGAAAGTACCGGGAATGTTTAAATTAAACAAAACAGAGTTAAATTTAAGGAAAATTTATATTATCTCCTTCAAAATATGACCCGTCTGAAGGAACACACATGTGCCAACGCTTAACCCAGTCCTCCAAACACTCCCGGCAGGCCGATTTGTATTCTCTTTGATCAGTGCGATGGCGCGTTATCACCATGCAAAATCTGAGAATTGTTTGCTCACATTTCCGGCGGTTTACAACACACAGCATCTCTCTAAGGTTTCAAAACGAATAAATAATATTCTCTATTGACTGTCTGGCCCGATGGAAGGTACTCATGGTGGACTATGCCTTGGCAATCGAAGGAAGCAGTCAACATTACCTTCCCGGTTCTTTTTGCTCATAGGGTATACATATCCCATGTGTCAAGTGTGCGCAGAAGCTTGTGTTCTGGGTTTGTTAGAATGGTGGTAGTTTGTACATATATTTAAACACATATGTGAGTATGCGCGTTAGGCTTCCTGGATGGATATTAGAATATTTTCTCATCAATATGTGTATGTAAGTAGTTCAGATTTGACTGAAGAAATTAAATATAGGAATGCATATTCATATGATTGACTTTATGGCTGTTTTACATATAAATCAATTCAAATGAATAATGTTATATAGAAAATAAATTTCTAAATAACTGGTATTAGAAAAACCTGAATACACTATTTTAAATCAATTTCAATTAAACCAAATATAAAAAATGAAATAAAAATATCGAATAAAAAACTGTGCACAGGATTTGAACCTGAGTCAAATATGGGACTACGTACTGCATATACGACACGTCTTTCACGATTGCCCTAATCTACAATTATTAATGAAATTTTCTAAATCACTCATTTATTCGATTCGCAGTTTTATATGTACATATTCTGCGTTAGTTGAAAGTTTGTATGCGTAATTATATGCATATGCATCTGTGTATGCGCGTTTGGCTTTCTGGACGGATATTAGAATGATATTTTCTCATCAATATAATTTGGATTTGATGAAATAGATTATAGACATATGTACATATTTTCTGTTTTGATTGATTTATATAAAAATCAGGTCATATCCAGTATGAACTATTTTATACCGAAAAGAAATTTCCATTTATAAAATACAAAAAACAGTATTTTAAAGAAATTTTAATTAAAATAAACTCAAAAATTTTACCAAACTTTCCTGGTTTGAATTGTAAAAAAAAAAATGTGCAAGAAAAAAAATATGACTTCAGGACTTGAACCTGAATTAAATACGTGCAAAAACACAAAACGAATAACTCCGCCGACTTTAGCTTCTGCACCACAAACTAACTACCGCGCGGCCTTCTTAATCGCAAATTTATTCGCTTCGATTTCCTTAGTAGTGTGCCGAAAAATCTTATGAACGTCCTCAGTAGTATGGTAAACGCAGAAAATATCTGAATTCTTGGCCTAGCGTGGTAAGTAAATATAGAAACCCTCCACTCGCGTCACTCGCGTGGTAAATATCTGCAATTCCGACCTCTTCAGGAAAGTTGAATTTGAAATGACCTTATTATGAATCTATAAATTAGAACTCGAAAAAAGCTCTTTTAACATTCGCTCCTTCTCATTGCATTAACATTCTCTGGTCGAAGAAATAAACGCACCGCCTATTTTTCCTCGCCACATGTTAGACTCGAGTTCAATTCCCGGTGCAAACTTTTTTTTATAAATTTTATTTTTTAAAATCGTTTTTTTTTTTTTAATGTAATTGAAAAAAAAAAAATTATGTAATAAATTTTACGTATTCCCTTATTATTTCAAAAATACGAAAATAGTACAAATTTAATTGGTTTAATGTCGAGGTGAGAAATGTGCTGTGTGTTGAGGTGAAAGATGTGTGGTGTTTCTAATTTTTGTGTGGGCAAAAGTCAGTGAGGTGTCTATAAACTCGGTGTGCTAAATGACCTTATTACAAATCTTTCAGATCTCAATTGTACTAAAAAAAGCTTACAGTAACATTTGCACCTTAGAAACACCACACATCTTTCACCTCAACACACAACACATTTCTCACCTCGACATTAAACCAATTAAATTTGTACTATTTTCGTATTTTTGAAATAATAAGCGAATAAGTAAAATTTATTACATAATTTTTTTTTTCAATTACATTAAAAAAAAAAAAAACGATTTTAAAAAATAAAATTTATAAAAAAAAGTTTGCACCGGGAATTGAACTCGAGTCTAACATGTGGCGTGGAAAAATAGGCGGTGCGTTTATTTCTTCGACTGCTTATTTTTTGACCATTTTGTTACTTTTGAAATGATAAGCGGATACATAAAATTGATTACAAATTTTTTTACGATTACATTAAAAAAATAAAAATTAAAAACGAAAAAAAAAAAATTCCACCGAGAATTGATGGCGAGTCACGTGGGGAGGATAAATACATTAAACTAATTAAATTTTTACTATTTTCGTATTTTTGAAATAATAAGCGAATACGTAAAATTTATTACATAATTTTTTTTTCAATTACATTAAAAAAAAAAACGATTTAAAAAAAAAAATGTATAAGAAAAAGTTTGCGCCGGGAATTGAACTCGAGTCTAACATGTGGCGAGGAAAAATAGGCGGTGCATTTATTTCTTCGACTGCTTATTTTTTGACCATTTTGTTACTTTTGAAATGATAAGCGGATACATAAAATTTATTAAAAATTTTTTACGATTACATTAAAAAAAAACACATTTAAAAAAAAAAAAAATTGGCGCCGAGAATTGATGCCGGTCACATGGGGAGGATAAATACATTAAACTAATTAAATTTTTACTATTTTCGTATTTTTTTAAATAATAAGCGAATACGTAAAATTTATTACATAATTTTTTTTAATTACATAAAAAAAAACGAATTTATATTAAAAAAAAAAAATTAATAAAAAAAGGTTTGCACTGGGAATTGAAATCGAGTCTAACATGTGGCGAGGAAAAATAGGCGGTGCATTTATTTCTTCGACTGCTTATTTTTTTACCATTTTGTTACTTTTGAAATGATAAGCGGATACATAAAATTTATTAAAAAATTTTTACGATTACATTAAAAAAAACACATTTAAAAAAAAAAAAAAAAAAAATTGGCGCCGAGAATTGATGCCGAGTCACATGGGGAGGATAAATACACAGTGCGTTTATTTCTGCGCCTGCGTTGTGAACCAAGGTTTTGTGCATGCGCGCGACGCGAATTAATTTTAATAAAGTTCTGAAAGTAATTCATGAAGTTTTTCATTACATACATTCATAAATGAACGTATACTTTATATGTACATAAATGATGGTATATGACAATATACATACATAATATGTATGTACATGTCAATAGGAGGTATTTGCATTAAGAAAAAAAAAACGGTTTAAGATAAATCAACACTTATTTTATATTGTATGCCAATTTATAGTTTATGTATTCGACAGCATTTACATACATATGTAGGTATGTACATTTGTATATGAAAAACAATAATGCACAAGCGCAAGAACATCATCTTCCTTTCATACATATGTACATATGCATGTATGCCCAAATAACCTTGACTTATGTATGTACACAAGTCACAGCACATCATATTCTTACAAGACAAATACACATACGCACTAGCGAGTTTCTTCCTAACAAGTGCAAAAACGATTCTGCTCTATGTATGTATTATGTCCTAGCATATATACATACATATATACCTACTTGCCTTCTAAACTTCCTACAAAATAATTGTATTCATATGTTACTACATCCATGCATGTTCATACATTCATGCATATATGCGCGAGCACAGCGCTCCCTTCTTGCTTCCGTGTACTTTTGTCTTTCACCAGTCGATATTCCTAATATTGTACTTACAAAAACACGATATGTACTTTGATAGACGCAAAAGCAACAGCAAGCGCAACGCCATGGCCGCTTTGCCACCGCACATTCTAAAATGTTCTAGAACACAACAAAAACACATACCTCACATGCGCATGTCGCCCAAAGCTAAAATCGAAACCTAGCGACTACAAAAACAAAATACATTCGTAGACGCAGTCGCAGCGGCCATGATTCTATCAGCGACTGCGCTGAACAATTTAGAAGAAAAACAAAAAGTTCATTCATAAGTTAGAGCTCATATTTCAATTTCATTCATAAAACGAGCCGCCCATATGCCAATTTTCGCGACCGTTCGAAAATAGTCAATATTGGAATATTTCGCGTGGAATTATTTGCCAATATTTGATAAATCTTAAATTTTTGTCATGTCGAGTGGCCGCGGCTCCGTATGTATGTATGCACCCTTATATGTATGTAAATATGTCTTCTAACTGTGCGACAGTCGCGAGTTAATGCGACTTCCAGCGAATCACACATTGCTGTCCGCAAAGCCGCATATATGTACCTTATGATCAGAAAGTACCGGGAATGTTTAAATTAAACAAAACAGAGTTAAATTTAAGGAAAATTTATATTATCTCCTTCAAAATATGACCCGTCTGAAGGAACACACATGTGCCAACGCTTAACCCAGTCCTCCAAACACTCCCGGCAGGCCGATTTGTATTCTCTTTGATCAGTGCGATGGCGCGTTATCACCATGCAAAATCTGAGAATTGTTTGCTCACATTTCCGGCGGTTTACAACACACAGCATCTCTCTAAGGTTTCAAAACGAATAAATAATATTCTCTATTGACTGTCTGGCCCGATGGAAGGTACTCATGGTGGACTATGCCTTGGCAATCGAAGGAAGCAGTCAACATCACCTTCCCGGTTCTTTTTGCTCATAGGGTATACATATCCCATGTGTCAAGTGTGCGCAGAAGCTTGTGTTCTGGGTTTGTTAGAATGGTGGTAGTTTGTACATATATTTAAACACATATGTGAGTATGCGCGTTAGGCTTCCTGGATGGATATTAGAATATTTTCTCATCAATATGTGTATGTAAGTAGTTCAGATTTGACTGAAGAAATTAAATATAGGAATGCATATTCATATGATTGACTTTATGGCTGTTTTACATATAAATCAATTCAAATGAATAATGTTATATAGAAAATAAATTTCTAAATAACTGGTATTAGAAAAACCTGAATACACTATTTTAAATCAATTTCAATTAAACCAAATATAAAAAATGAAATAAAAATATCGAATAAAAAACTGTGCACAGGATTTGAACCTGAGTCAAATATGGGACTACGTACTGCATATACGACACGTCTTTAACGATTGCGCTAATCTACAATTATTAATGAAATTTTCTAAATCACTCATTTATTCGATTCGCAGTTTTATATGTACATATTCTGCGTTAGTTGAAAGTTTGTATGCGTAATTATATGCATATGCATGTGTGTATGCGCGTTTGGCTTTCTGGACGGATATTAGAATGATATTTTCTCATCAATATAATTTGGATTTGATGAAATAGATTATAGATATATGTACATATTTTCTGTTTTGATTGATTTATATAAAAATCAGGTCATATCCAGTATGAACTATTTTATACCGAAAAGAAATTTCCATTTATAAAATACAAAAAACAGTATTTTAAAGAAATTTTAATTAAAATAAACTCAAAAATTTTACCAAACGTTCCTGGTTTGAATTGTAAAAAAAAAATGTGCAAGAAAAAAAATATGACTTCAGGACTTGAACCTGAATTAAATACGTGCAAAAACACAAAACGAATAATTCCGCCGACTTTAGCTTCTGCACCACAAACTAACTGCCGCGCGGCTTTCTTAATCGCAATTTTATTCGCTTCGATTTCCTTAGTAGTGTGCCGAAAAATCTTATGAACGTCCTCAGTAGTATGGTAAACGCAGAAAATATCTGAATTCTTGGCCTAGCGTGGTAAGTAAATATAGAAACCCTCCACTCGCGTGGTAAATATCTGCAATTCCGACCTCTTCAGGAAAGTTGAATTTGAAATGACCTTATTATGAATCTATAAATTAGAACTCGAAAAAAGCTCTTTTAACATTTGCTCCTTCTCATTGCATTAACATTCTCTGCTGCTATGACTACATCTAACATATCAGCATATCAAAACTTATAACGCAAGCTTACCTAATGCAAACTGACCAAAAGAAGCTTTCATGACACAGCAGAGCTGTTGCAATTTGCTGGTATTCATGTAAAATTTAATGAGTGTGAAAAATCATCACTCTTGAATGATCACGACCTATTAAAACTTAGCATAAGTGCATCTAACCTAACCTTACCTAACCTTAGTTAAATTAAGCTAATATTCACAATATAATATAAGTTATTCAAGGTTACGTTGAGTTTGGATAGGTTGGCATTGCAAACTGCATAATCAAAATGACTTCCTTTTGCAATGCAGAAAAGCAGCACAATGGATTCGATTGTCTCACATTGTGCACGGTTGGATTGATTTCGATAACATTAGGTTAGGTAATACTGCGTCTGGGTAAGTCAGAAAATTGCGGAAGTAAATCAGCAAATTGCGTTACTTTTTGCGTTATGCTTTTTTTTTTGAAATTATTATATTCTTCTACGGTCTCTGTTCAACACGAGAATGTTCTGTTTTTATTTATATTAATTTCTAAAAAAACGTTCTTCACTTGGAACATTTCTTTCAATTTTAATGAAATAGTGTTTGCTAGTTTCGGAATGGGCACAGGTATGAGTAAATATACTTAATTAAAGACGTATTTCGCGAATAATAACGGAGAACCGCATTAAATTCGCAAATATGAAAGTAGTGAACAAAATTTCAGTTTACTGATTTCAAGATTGAAAATCGGATAAAGTGCAGACGAGCTACGAATTTTTAAGTGTCGGAAAACACCCTATATCGGTTTTTTAACGATAAATAAAAGATTGGAAGGTGTTAAAAAATTTTTGAACACGATTCTGCGTCGTTCTCGGGTAGATCTATATATACAGTGCTCATCATGTCACTTCAAAAGTTCTGATTCATTGTAGCACCGTGTAATTAGCGAAGTCGTTTTGTTCCACCAGGTTGTTCCGGGGAAGTGTGTGCCTAGGAGTGCCTAGGTTGCATGGCGTCTTTGAAAGAATTTTAAAATTGAAATTGAATTTGATAAATTAAAAATAATGTTAAGTAGCTGATAGAAATATTGAACTTTATATATATGTATATACATTATTTGTTTGAACTTTTAAGTAATTAATATTATTATATAAATATCATACATTACTGTTTCGCACTTTCTTTACTTTTCGCTATTCACTTTCGATCATTAACTTTATTTCTACAGCTTTCCGTTCTTCTTATTTCTAAATATTTACCTACCTATTTGCTCACCTATACTCTCTCTAACTCTCCACTTACTGTTCTTTCGTTACCGCTATTTATTTAATCTTAGTTTTAAGCAGTAATATAAGGGTACAACTTAATAAAGAATAACACTTTTGAATTGTTAATCACATAATCAAATAGTAGCGCGAAAGTGGTAAAAAACAAAGTTAAAGTGACAAAAGACCACAAGTTGGCAATTCGTGTATAGCTACAAGATAATCTATATATATATATAAAGAAGTTAGGGGGCGTCCATAAATTACGTGAGATGTTTAAGGGGGGGAGGGGCTCGAGTCAAATCTCATCTAATCTTACGTTGGAGAGAGGGGGGGTCTTGGCAAATATCACGCAATTTTTTTTCTGATTGAAACAAAAACAATTATACTATTTTGGTCCATTATCCAGATTGAACATGCTTAAGATTTAATCTTAAGCGTAATCGTAGTATGATTAAGATCATTCACTAATTCGTTCGAAAGAAAATAATTTCATTCATACTTCGACGTTATACATTACTACTGTCAAACCACCATATTTGTTTTATACCAAATAGCTCAATTTAATCTGAATTTACAGTACAGTGTAGCCCGTCGTTTGTTTTCGCGCCACTATCAGCCGAACGCGCGACTCAATGAACAAGAGCGTACGAGCTGAGTGGCAGCGACACACGGACAGGTTCCAACCTTCTTTGTTTATTATTGTAAATGTTTTACTCGACTCAGTGCATGCTCTTACTAATTTAAAATGAGTTATCCAGATTTTTATAACGCATACGTCAAAAGATACGTCTATAAGGCGAAGAAGTCCTGCCACGACGATGTGATAAAATTATGAAATACCTCGAAGCAAAAATTCCCGAAGAAAGAAGAGTTAATACATCACATTAAACATGAGATTGAACGGCTTCTCAGGGAATCCACTGAGAGAAAAGTTCGGTCTACTTTAGCATTCCTTCAAAAGGTAGGTAAAATATATATGTTTTTAAGAAAATACTTTTTTTATATAAAGTTTATTGTTACATTTAATAGCATAAAAAAAAACTGAAACAGTGAAATTCTTGATAAAATATGCTAAAATCATAACTACAAAATATTAGCGCGGTCATTTCCTTCACTGTTTTCACATAATTCCAAATCAGCTTCTTGTGATCAGCGATGATGTGGATGAATCTATGTCGAGCACTACACCATCCAACGTACGTCCCACTCTAGCACAAGATACTATGAAGAAACAGATTGCTAAGCTGCATATGGAGCTTGACCTAAGTGCTGCAGCGCACGCCGGAGTGATCTGCATATGATTATTCACGACCGTTTTCTGCCACCTCAATACCCTATCACTCAGGTTGATGGACGTTTGACAATTTCGGACTTTAAAGAACATGACCAGCTAAGCAAGCGCGTATGTTTCGCAAAGTGCGACCCTCACGGATTGTCACAAGACGAGCTAATGAGTTACTGTGCGCAAGCGTCAACGGCTTAGAGTGGCTAGATCAGAACGAAGTTGAAGGAGCAGATGATTTTACTGAAAATCATATGGACATGTTGGTCCCAATAGTCTCTCTTGAAACCGCGCATGATTCTCCATGGACTGAATTAGAGTAGATATTTTTTTTTAATCGCAGTAGTTACGATTTAAGTCTTCTATTGTTAAATTTTTATTACACTTATAACTCTCAGCAATATTGATTACTAGTCTTAAATAGTCGTAAATAAAAGCACGGAGGAAATTTTTTTTTTCTTTTTACAATAACAATCCAACGCGTTTACATAAGAAACCCACATTTTGAAAAATCTCACGTGAGATTGGGGGATGGGGGAGGGGGTTGAATAAAATCTCACGACATCTCACCAGGGGGGGAGGGAGGGACAGAAAATGTAAAAAAACACCTCACGTAATTTATGGACGCCCCCTTACATTTGCTTGGTAATCTTATAACTCAAGAACCGCCGAACCGATTGACACAAAAATTTTAGAGTTCTTTTCTATCTTTGAGGAAGTGGTTTGTGTGAAGTTTGATTGAAATCGGTGCAGCCATTCCTGAGTTATGACATTTTATGTGAGTAATGGTTTCCTCTCATACGAAATGCCTGTATGGGAAAAACAACAACAAATACACAGCCGCTTATGAGCATTTCTGTTGTACGGTTGTGGTTGTAAGTGTATTATGTTAATATTAATTTGCTGTCGTTGGAATTCAGTTGACAGTTCTCTTATGTGCTTTGAGTTCTTTTATATCGTGCTCTCATTGCGAACAGACATACTTTTGGTCAGTGTTTGTTTTAACCACGTACACACATTGAACTTTGAATTAAATTTATTTTTATATATTTTCGTCCAAAATGACTTGAAATAATTTTCAATGTTTTGCATTCAATTAGTAATATACTGTTTCTTGAAATAATTTTCAATGTTTTGCTTTTACATTCAATTAGTAATATACTGTGCTGAAAGAATGCCACGTGCAAGACGAGCAAACATTGGCAGACGTTCACGTCAATCAAATGCTACAGCGTTAAACCGAAGATCACAAAGTGAAGAAGATCGTGTTCGACGAAATGAAGTGAAAACACAACGACACAGACGGAGAAACCAGTCGGTTAATAGTGAAGCACCAAGAAACCGTCGTGGGCGTACGTCCGTTTATGATATACGTCAAATGGAACGAGCGGCTTTCAATTACGATGCCACCATTGATTACACCATGCATGCCTACATTGGCCAAAGGAATGTAGAATGTAGACATTGCAAAGCAATTAAATTCAGAAACGAATCGCCTGGTATGTGCTGTGCTGGTGGGAAAGTCAAATTGCCGGTGCTAGAACTTCCGCCAGAACCTTTGCATTCATTGGTTTTTGGCAATTCACCAACGTCGAAGCATTTTCTCTTAAACATTAAAAAATACAATTCATGCTTTCAAATGACATCTTTTGGAGCTTCAAAATTTATACGAGTAAGATATGGATTTATGCCGACGTTTAAGGTTATTATTTCGTTTGGAATAAACAATATCATATTTAATTTATGTGCCGTCCCTGTGTTCGATGTTTTTAAAAATTCAGATCCGCTATCTATATATATTTCTCGAACTTTATAGATTTGCTACCATTCCCAGATGGTGACCATAAATTTTTGCAAATATATTTTATTGGTGATGATAATCGTGAATTAGATCAGCGCTGTGCAATTTCGACGAATACGAGAAGATCAATCGTGAATGAATTGCAAACAATGTTCCATCAACACAATGAATTGGTGAAATTGTTCAAAGTGGCACTCGATCTGATGCCCACCGATGGCCACAAAATCATAATAAAAGCCGATAAAACACCAATTGGGGAGCACGCCAGACGATTCAATATAAAAAAAACATTTTATGTATGGTGGTGCGAAGCCCACTGGGTAATGCTAGTTATTTAATAAATAAAACTACCAAGACACCGGCCATATAACAAAATATAAGTGCTAATTAATAGGGCAACAAGAATATTGCCTGCGCGGTGGGTTGACAAACAAAAACAAAAGTCGTCTCACAAAAAAAAAAAAAAACAGACAACTAAACGAATATACATATGTATATATGCATTTATTAACAGAAACTAGTGCAGTGACTGGAAAAGTGCAGGGACAGTGAGCCCCTAAAAAACAAAAAATCATATCTTTCAAAACAAAAAAACTAGTAGAAATAAAATATTTATATACATAAAATATATAAAATAAAATATTTCTATATACAAAAAAAAAAAAACTATAAAAAATAAAACATATAGAAATTCGTTTACTTTGAAGCTGTACTTCAACTCACCGGTTCATCAACCATCACCACCATTATCCACCGTTATATAGAACATCGTAGGAAATAGGAATGGCCTGCAACTGCGTGGCCTGCCAAAGGGAAGTGGAAGCTGGAAGCAAACCAATCCATGATAAATAGCAATTGAAGCAAACAAATGGCTTTGTGATTGACCGAGATTAATACAGTTGTTAATAATCGTCTCACTGGTTACAAGGGCTTCAATTATTGGCTCTTGTGTATCCACTTCTTATTATATGCAAGTAAACCATACATATATACTTATACATATACATATACTGCCTATGAAATGAAGGATACAGTGGGATCCGAAGTAGAGGAACGTGTTTGCTGCCAAATAGCTTGCGAGTAATATTTTTCGGTTTGTTTTCGGGATTTTTACAAAACATAAAAAGCAAACAAAACTGTGGTTTCTTAATGAGCCGTAATATTTTCAATATATTTCAAAAAAACAAAAAATTGTTTTTGACAATACACATAGTGTTTCGGAAAAAGTCACATGGAGCCATATCAGGCGAATACGGTGCTTGCGGAACGATATTAACATTATTTTTGTTCAAATAATCGCGAACAATACGTGATGTGTGAACCGGTTTCCCAAGCTCAAGTTGCCGCTCCGTGGAAAACATTTTGAGACAATTGAAGTCATAAAAGAGAATTCGAAGAACACACTCGAGCTTGACTTGTTTACAGTAGCACAGAAAACAAACTATGTGACATATCACGCTGAAATTTGCCATGTAAGCTTATAACAGTCCTACCAAAAAACAAAAAAATTATTTTTGCCATATGTCATCCGCGGACCGTTTTATTGATACCGTCTCGTTCATATTTGACTAGAAGTATATTTCAGTATTTATCGCTTTCGTTTTTGTGCTGACAAACTTCCTAAACCGTTTTAGTTTTCCAAAAGCCACAGGCTAAAGCAGCGAACTTCAATCTCAAACATGTGTAAGCCAAAGTCGGCTATTTCAAGTCTCTCTGCAAGTAAAGAGATGATGGACTTAAAGTCTTTAAAGCCCCAGAGAACTATTGCAAAAAACAGTATAGTGCGCATAAAAACGGGTCTCATTGAAAGGACCATTTAGCCAGATCCAATCGAATTGGAGTGCCGACTCGACATATTGAACTCCTACAGCGGAAAGTTCATGAAGTGTTAGTCGAAAATTGAGGAAATCGACGAAGAAGATATTTCCCGTGGAGAGTTAGAGGACTTAATTGTAGAAACAAAGTTCATTAATAAGTCCATTCTGGCGAAAAATAAATTGCCAATTGCCATCTTTCATTACACCTCACAGTTCGCGATTACAAAAAAAATCGTTACCTAAATTCAAAGGAGAATATTCCGAATTTAAATCTTTATGAGTCTGTTAGAGATTAGTGCACAATGATCCCACAATCCCCGATATGGAAAAATGTAATCATTTAGTTTCATGTCTATCCGGTGAAGCCTTAGGCACAGTGAAGCACAGTGAATGTCGGAAGAAAATTATTTTTTAATATAGTGTGAAAACTTTTTGAATTGTCAAAAATCCAAAGGCCTTCTGCGTCATCTTTCCGATCAATGATTGATACAATGCCTGCAGTATATGACTCCCTTTTATCGCTGGGTGACGATAAGCTTATTTAAAATTCGATGTTGATTCACATAGTCATGACAAAGGTTGAGCTCACTATTCGGTCAAAGTGGGAGGAGCAACTTGACAATGATAAGCTGCCGCTTTGGGCTGAGTGTGAAGCTATGCTAAATAAGAAATACTAGCATTTATCAGCTGAAGAAGCTTCCTCATCCCAACGAAGGCCAAACAAGGAAGATTCGCGACAGAAAACAAAAAATCAACAACTGCAACACTCAAAGACAACAATGGATAGGTAGGTAGATAAGATGGCAAGAGTACCCCAGGTACGCTACAAGTAGCACTTACGTGCCGTTTTGATACCATAAAGTGGACCACTACCTGTGAAAGGATTAAGGGAGGAGATAAGACCGTCTACAGCCATCCAGTGCTGTTGATGTAGCGGAGGAGAGAAAAGGGATCTAGGCTGGAGAATTTCATCAAATCATCCCCAAAGGGGACGCTGAGGAATCTCAAGCGACTAGCCGCCAAAGCCAGACATCTGCAGAGAAAGTGTTCCACAGTCTCTTTCTCTGTAGGATCCCCACAGCTTTTGCAATGGGGGTTGTACGGAATTCCAAGCTTCTCCGCGTGAGTACCGATCACCCAGTGGCCAGTGATCCCCGCAATGAGTTTGGAAATTGAATGGCGGGGGGTTCCCATCACCTTAAGCGTTCTTTTTATATCGTATTGAGGCCATAGTGCTTTTGAAATGGCACACGATGAGACAGACCTCCATCTGTCTTGCGCTTTTCTTAGAAAGAAGTTGTGTAGTTTCCCTTTAACGACGGCCAAGCGGATACCGATGTCTGAGAAGAGGGCAGCTGGATTCGGTTCTGCCGCCCCCTTCCTGGCAAGCTCATCGGCAATTTCATTTCCCTCTATATTCCTGTGCCCAGGAACCCAGATGAGGGAAATGTTTCCTGCACGTTCGAGGCGTTTAAGTTCCTCCTTACAGGAGTTCACGAGAAGAGAGCTGCAATACGGCGACGACAGTGCCTTGATTGCAGCTTGGCTATCGGAAAAAATATTAATGTCTCCCTCCCAACAGCGATACCGAAGCATTTTGCATGCCTGCAGGATCGCGAAGACCTCTGCTTGAGAGACGCTCTTGTCTCCGGCAGTTTATAGGAGACCGAAATGCTGGCTGATTTAGAGTAGATCCCCGCTCCCACTCCAGACTCCATTTTGGATCCGTCAGTGAAAACAGAGGCATCTATATCCGCAATAACTCTCCCCTCTTTCCAATCTTGACTGCTCGGAAAGACAGCCCTAGCACAACCCTCAAAGCACAGTTTGCGGATGGAGAGGTCGGTGCGAATATCAGAGAAGGAAGGGGAGATCTGCTTCAAGATGCTGCTATGCCCTACAGGGAGTTGTCTCTAAAGGCCAAACTCCTTCAGTCTAATAGCACTCTGAGCAGCAATGGATTTAACCTGCAGATCCACAGGAATTGAGTGGAGAATAACGTTGAGCGCAGCGGTGGGACATGTTCTACAGGCACCAGTGATGCCCACACATGCAGTTCTCTGCACTCTCTCTAATTTAGTGAAGTTGTAGCTCTTCTGAAGAGCTACCCACCAAACTAGGCAGCCGTATGTCAAAATTGGCAGAACCACTAAGTTGTACATCCAAAGTACGACACGTGGCTTGAGGCCCCATTTTTGCCGAACATAGATTTACAGGCGTAGAAGGCTATATTAGCCTTCTTAACTCGATTTTCTATGTGCAGCTTCCAGTGGAACTTGGGGTCAAGTATTACACCAAGATACTTGACTTCCGACGCAAGTGTAAGACACTGGTTGTTAAGTCTAGGAAGCTTAAAAGGTGGAGGCTTGTATTTTCAGGCGAATAGCATCAACTCCGTTTTGTCAGAGTTGACTCTGAGACCGCTACTGGCGGCCCAACTACTAAGTGTAGCCAGTGCACCTTCCAAAATTTCAGCCATTACTGATGGGAAGGGACCTGAGATTATCAGGACCAAGTCTTCAGCATATGCTACCACCTTTGGTTTTCTTCCAGCTAGCAGGAACGTGGTTCAGCGAGATACACGCCGAGAAGATCTTTTGAAGAACGGGAACCACCACGGTCTTAGTCTTCTGAAGCATTACTGGCATGATACCATCGATGCCTGGAGATTTGAAAGGGGAAAAACTCTCGATTACCCAGTTTATTCTGTTGACGGACAAGACCCGTGTCAGGGACATCACAGGTAACCCCTCCTGCCGGTTCGCGTCTTCGTTACAGACCGGATCAATAGAGTTTTCCGGGAAATGGGCATCAATAAGGATTTTTAAGGATTCGCCTGCAGATTCAGCCCACTCCCCGTTCTCTCTTTTGACAAGAGTTTTACAGGAGTGGTCCTTGGATAGGATCCTGCTGAGTCTGGCCGAGTCTCTTACGGATTCGATGGATTCGCAGTACTCTTTCCAAGAGTTGCGCTTCGCATCTCTAATGGCTTTCTTATAAACTTTCAAAATCTTCCGGTAATCTTGAAAGTTCCTTAATTGGTAACATTTGTTGAAGACTCTCCTAACCCTCTTTTTCAAGTCGGTCAGCGTCTTGCTCCACCAGGGAGGAAAGTCTTTCTTGCTAAAGGATACTGGACAGGCCACTTTGAACGCAGTCTGATAGGACCCTTCTAAGTGTCTAACTTGCGTGTCCAGTTGTTCCTTAGTGGTAGTCAAGAACTTACTCCTATTCAGCTTCTTGCAGAAAACCCTGTGGAAAAGAGACCAGTCTGTTCGTTTAGGGTTCCTGCGGGGTAGCAAGGTCTCCCGAACGAAATCAATTTCGTAGAGGATCATCCTGTGGTCCGAAAACGAGTTCCTCTGGGAGACCGTCCAATTTTCAACCCTAACAGCAGATGAGTTTGTAGAAAGAGTGATATCAAGAACTTCCTCCCAACCACTTGATGTTCCCGATGCCGGGAAGACAAAAGTTGGAAAGTTGCCCTTGTTCCAGATAAGTAAAATACGGCTTAGTATGAAATCAAACAGAGACTCACCCCGTTCATTGATCTCGCTGCTGCCCCAAATGGTGTGTCTGGCATTCGGATCGCATCCGATCAGGATGTTCTCCTTCTTGGGCTGGAGAGTATCCACTAGATGTTGCAACTCCTCAGGAGGCGCCGATCTGTCGTGGGCCATGTAGGCAGACACCAAGCAGAAGCAACTGCCACTGGATGGTTCCACCCTGACCGCAGTCACATCCGGTGAACTGAAATTAGATAGCAAAAAGGCATGAATTGTGTTCCTTACTAGGATACAGGCCCTTGGCTAACCATCAGTTTGGACATTAAAAAGGTCATAGGATCTGTCCCTCAGTCCCATGATTTTTTGCTGCCAGATCCAAGGCTCCTGTATCAGGCAGACATCGATGTCCTCCTCCCGGAGGGTGACTCGTAGGTTATCTGTGGCTAGTTTGGAATGACGAAAGTTAATTTGTAATACTTTTGACAAACTGTTCAAAAGTGTTACTTACCTTTACGACTGCTCCCCCAGTTCAGAATCTGCGTCCGTCCCAGACAGCCGAGATCGTCGAGCAGCTTCTTGGTGTCATCCCCAATTTCTCCAAGTCATCGTCCGGGGCGACAGAGGCGGGAAAGACCTTCACTTTGGCCAACCTGAGGCCAAAGCGAAGTTTGAACTGCTGTTTTTCGAGTGCCTCCAGCGACTCGTTGTTGATCAGCAGTAATATGGCTGAGCTATGCTGCTGAGTTTCTTCTACTTTGATGACAGACCAGTCATCCATAGGAACCTCAGGATTCTGTAGCTTGAGACACGGGACAATTTCCGATCTCTCCAGCTCCATTTTCGGCAACCAGATTCTGGCTCGTGGTCGCCTGGGAATTTCTGAGGCGGGATGAGCTTTAGCGAAAGCCCTTCCCAGGCGTTGCTAACCGTAGCAAGGCTCTTCTCCAGAAACTCTTTCGAGTACTTATTGGCACATTTTCTCACCCTACAGCCTCGACAGATTTCACCCGAGTCGAAGAGAGGTGCTGGCCCTTTTTTATCCATGAGGAGTCTGACGACCATACCCCATAGCCGTCCCTCAATGGCATCCCAAAGGGGTAACACCGCTCTTCCACTATTGGTTTTTGCGTCCACGAGGGCAACTTGGAGATTATCTCTGGCCACCTCACTGTAAGCCGCCCTCGAGGCCGCGCCTGCCGCACTGGTTGAAGGGCCGCCAGCCCCCTGGGTTGAGGAGAATTTGCTCCTTTTAACCACACGTCCACTCACAACCGTTTAGCCGAGCTCCGTGCGGGTTTTGGTTGTTGTTGTGGTTGTTGTTGTGGCTGGTTTAATTTTGCTGCGGACGCGGCCTCGTACTCTCTGATCGCGGCCTCGTACTTCACACGGTCCTCAGCGTCCCGCTCGTGCGCTTTACCGGCTTGTTCATTCTTGGCAATCTTTGCCAGAATGAATTTCGCCCTTAGGTAGCGCGCTTTGAGCAGGGTACCGGACGACTTCTTATTCTTCCTCTTTTTGGTGACCTTCGCAGTGGTCACCGGGGCATTATTGCCAGGGGTCACCTTGGCGGCCTTACCAGAGACCCCCAAGGAAACCCTTCCAGAGGCCGCCTTGATTACCTCACCAGAGGTCGTCTTGGTAGCCGACTGGAGAAGGCTTGGTCTTAGAAGCGGGGTGCTGTGTTTTGCACCGCTCGAACATGGCTCGACGATCGTTTCCTGGCTGGAGGCCAGAAGATTGTCCTCGGTGAGAGTGCCCAGCACACTCTCCGTTAACTCCTTAACTTCTTCTTTTGTTTTTGTATTTTTTTTAGAATCCATTAGCTTTTTGGTCCCACGAGTAGGCACGGAAGGGGTGGTCCGCCACGGCAGAGCCGGCATGCCGTGGTAAGGCACTTAATACAACCGACCTAGCCTGGGCATCGGAGGGGACCGTTAAAGACTGGTTATTTAGACACTACCAGCCATGCAGCTCTCGGCACGGGTACCTCGACACCTTAGCTTAAAGTGCTGACAAGGTTATACCGCCTTGTCACCGGTTGACAGAGCCTCGTTAGCGAAAACAGGGAGTACTAAGTCCAGGGCATCAGGTCCTGGACAGTGGGTAGAGGTTGCCAATTGGAGAGGAGTGGCTATATTGTTCGCATCACTTTCCCATCTAACAACCCCCCCCCCAACAACATTTTGAATTAGCGATGAAAATAATAAATTATCGGAAAATAACGTACTTCCCTCAAGTTTGCCGAAATTAACTCCTTTGCTATTACGCAAAAATTTGCACCTTGTGAAGGCATATATCCGGTTCCTACATTTTCGTAATCGCCGGTCCAAAGGCACTGGTAGCGCTTCTGCGAGAAAAAATATGGCTGGTAAAAGCTCGAGAAGCCTGTAGTCGAACTGTAAGAGAATGCATTCACTGTTTTCGTTATAAATAAAAATTGCAAGGTCAGATCATGGGCAATCTACCCGCCGATCGACTATTTCCTCAACGGTCCTTCACAATATGTGGGGTAGATTATTGAGGGCCCATTCACAGAACCTTAAAAATTCGCGTTTGCCCTCCCGTGAAAATGTATAGTGCCATTTTCGTGTGTTTCGCTTCAAAGGCAGTTAATCTAGAACTTGTAACTGATTTAACTGCTGATACATTTTTTTCTTTCTCAAAAGGTTCATTGGGCGCCGAGGAATGCCAGCCAAAATGTACTGCGACAACGCGAGGTGCTTTATGGGAGCAGAGAGGAAACTGAGGGAGCTTCGGGAAGCCTTTCTAGCACGGATGCAGGAGATTCTCCAATAAGCCGCCGACGAAGGATTCATCTTCGCCTTCATACCTTCGAAGGCACCCCACTTCGGTGGCCTGTGGGAAGCAGCAGTGAAGTCGGCCAAACATCTGCTGGTGTGCACCGTAGGCAACGGGCTGTTAACCGCCGAACGCTTCACGTCGAAATGGAATCAGTATTGAACTCGCGACCGCTCGCACCACTCAGCAACAACCCCAAAGACGGCGAGGCACTAACGCCGGCACTTCTACTAATCGGTTGCCCCTTGCGAGCTTTGCCATCGGAGAAGGTACCCGACAACCCCAGCCACTGGTTAGAGATATGACAGCTTGTTTGCTCTCTCAAGGAACACTTTTGGCGCGCGTGTTCGAAGAGTCACCTTCAGGAGCTTCAGCAGCGCAACAAATGGGGGCGGGTGCAGCCCAATGTCCGCCCAGGCTAGCTCGTCGTCGTCCACGAAGAAAACGTGCTACCACAGCAGTGGGTGATGGATCGAGTAACGGCAACCGTTCCCGAAGCGGACGGGGAAATTCGCGTCGCAGATATCGCAACTAGGTCGGGTGAAGTGAGACGCCCTATCCACAAACTCGCTGTATTATCGATGGAAAATGAAAATTGAAGGCTGTTCGATTCCTTCAAGGTGGCCGTTGTCAAGCCAGGTTCTGGCAAACATCGTAATTAATAAAATAAAACATAATAAATTAAAATTAAAATTGAATTTGATAAATTAAAAATTATATTAAGTGGCTAATAGAAATCTCGTTTGAACTTTTAAATAATTGAAATTAAATAAATATGTAAATATGTAATGGGCGCCGTGTCCGAATGGGCTCGTGCGTGACTACCATTCGGAATTCAGAGAGAGAACGTCGGTTCGTATCTCAGTGAAAGATCAAAAAATTAAGAAAAAGTTTTTTCTAATAGCGGTCGCCCCTCGGCAGGCAATGGGAAGCCTCCGAGTGTATTTCTGTCATGAAAATGCTCCTCTTAAAAAAATATCTGCCGTTCGGCTTGCGGAACAACATCAAGACGCACACCACAAATAGGAGGAGGAGCTCGGCCAAACACCAAAACGGGTTTACGTGCCAATTATATATATATATATATATAAACTATACTTAAGCTTAATATTAAGTTATATATATAAATATAATATATATATATATATATATTACTTTTTCGCACTTTCCTTACTTTTCGTTATTTACTTTCGGTCATTAACTTTATTTCTACAGCTATTTTCTTATTTCTATTTGCCTACCTTTTTGCTCACCCATACTCTCTGTAACTGTCTACTTACGTTTCCCCTATTCCTCTAGTCTTAGTTTTAAGCAGTAATATAAGAGTAGAATTTAATAAGGAATTTCACTCTTGAATTGTTTATCGGACGTGTGCGGTGTTCATTTTTAATCACGCAAACAGGCAATATTAGATTAATTTCGGGCTATAAAGTTTTTAAATAATTTAAATATCTCCACAAATTAGTGAAGATTTTTCACTCACCCCTACGCTTTTTTCCGCTCGATTTATAACATTGTATACTGTCTGACGTATTACCGAAAACATTTCAGACAATTCGTGAACACTTTTACCCAAGTGGTAATTATAATATAATAATTGCGTAATATCAAAGGATATCTCTTGGTAGGTACCTTAAAAAGGCAATATTTAAATTTGAGGCCGAATAAACCAAAATTTTTGACTGAATTGTAAAACGAAGCATCAAAGTGATCGTTGCACAACAGAGATAACGGTGAATCGAAGTTAATCATGGAACACACAGAGAACGTTAATGATAGAGAGAAGCCTAACAACCTACGAGCAGTGTGAATTGTCAAAAATGAAGTGTAACCGCGAAGACTTTTCACCTCGCCTAACTCGACAGCAGAGAAGTTCTTAACCGAGCTGAATGCAGTGAATTCTGTCTTGAATTTGAATTTGAAGAGGTCGAGCCAAGGAGCACCAGGAGATTTGGTGGCTCCTAAAACATTCAGGCTAAAAAGCCCATTGTATTTAAAGCTCTGGAAAGGGGGTAGATAGTCAAGGAGTGAGGGAGAAAAGTATCAGAGAAAGAGATAGGAAAGAGTAGAGACAGAGATAGAGATAGTTAGTCCTGTGAGAATTTTCCAGATTCTTTGGCAAATCTGTATATATCCTTCAGTTTTAGAGAACGAATATTACTCGTTCCCACGACATCGGAACCCAATACTCGTAGTCGCGCTCTAGCAAAGGCAGGACACTCACAGAGAAACTGCTCAGTGCTATCCGCCTCCTCCAAGCATGACAGGCATACCGGGTCCTCGATGATTCCAATGGTGGTCATATGCTGACCCCATGGGTTGTGTCCTGTAATGATGCCGACCATCAACCGAATATCTTTCCTTCTAAGTTTTAGTAGAAAGTTTGACAGTTTTCTGTTCGGACTTGTCACAAAACACTTTGCAGTTCTGCAGCGTTCTAGACCGGACCATCGCTCTTTATGTAGATTGCCTACATAATCGTTGATCCAATTCTTGATTCCTGCGGCACTGATTCCGATTATTGGCTCTGGCCCCTGTGGGGGCATCGTTTCCTTGAACACCGGAGTGTCCCGGAACCCATATAAGTACAAGCCTGTTTTGCCTTGCGACAGAATTGAGCTTCTTCTTACATTCTTGAACAATTTTTGAGGTTTGCTTCGCGTTCTCCAGGGCCTTCAATGCACTCCAATCTGTTTCCCGCTCAGGAAGATAAGGAAAACCTTATCGATTCCCTTGTCACTATCCGACTAGCAATATACCAGCTGTACCTAGAGGTTCCACCGTTGCCACCGTCATTGTTCATGTCACTCTCAGCTTCAGAGAGAGTTCTACTACCCGGGAAATGGGTTTCGAGTAGAGCATTAAACGTTTCCGATTTGGAAATGGTGTATGAACCATCAGGTTTTCGAATGGAATCCAGCCTTACTGAGCGGTCTAAATGAAGGACCTTACAAAGTCTCGCTGTTTCCCTCATTTCTTCGACGTTACTGCAGAAATTTCTATAGTATTCAAGTTTGGCTTGCCGTACTTTTTTCTTATCTTCTCTCTGTGTAAATCGATGATTGGCCCAGTCCTCTTCTGTTTTGGTCTTCAAGGCCTTATTAAGAAGTTTCCTGGACCGTACACGAAGTTTCGACAGTTCAGGGTTCCATCAAGGAACCGCTTTCCCCTGTCTGCTTTGCCTGAGTGGATACAGTTCCTCAAAGCAATTGATTAAAGTACCTTCTAATTTCTTAGTAGCATCTTCAATCATTTCTGCTGATTTGAGTTTTTTCAGGTTTGGTAATCGCTCTGTTACAAGCTCACCATACCTGCCCCAGTCCACATTTCGAGGATTCCTACCGGAAGGTATTGATATTGTGTCAATTCTCAGTCGGAATTCGATAAGACGATGATGAGAAAGAGAGTCCTCTTCCAAAACTCGCCATCGGTTGATTTGATTTCCAACTGACCTATTGGTAAGTGTTAAATCAATCACCTCTTGTCTCCTTCTGGTCACAAAAGTTGGTTTGTTACCAGTGTTTCGGATGACCAAATCGGATGACAGGATAAAATCCAGTAACTTGGGACCTCTGGGGTTGCATTTGCTTCTTCCCCACACAATGTTCTGTGAATTTGCGTCACAGCCCACTATTAGCCCCAGATTATTGGATTCTGCGTATTTGACCACTTCTCTTAGCTACCTCGAAGGAGGTGGCTGTAAAGAGTCGTAGGGTAGGTAGGCCGAAACTATGATAGCTTCGACACTGTTCCCACTTTTCAAGTACTTTATTTTTGCAGCAACGATATCTCCGGAGCATAGTTCTTTTAACATCGTGTGTTCGATCAACCTCGACATAATAATAATAGCTCGCGGTCTCACATTCCCTTCACAATGAAGTATTTGTCCCCACGACATAGCACTTAGACCACAGATACGCTTGTGACATACCCATGTTTCTTGTATAAGTATTATGTGTGGGTTTGTTTGCAGTTTTGCATGCCTACGGCACAAGAGAGCCGTAGACGCTTTGCTATGCTGCAGGTTTATCTGTGTAAATATTACTTCAGTCATGAGACTGAGTATATTTACGCTTTGTCCTCCACCTTATCCTGGACACGGAACTGGATCCGCCCCAGATGTAGGTGAGGATGGCACGCGTACTTCGACTTAAGCACCTTGAGGGACCCAAGATCGATACCCAGTACCAGGTGGGAACCCGCCTCCGAAGTGGTAGCGGATTTCTGCCTGGTGCACGAGTATACTCTCCAGAGAGTCGTGTCAAGATCCTTATTCTGAACACGGATGCGTTTGAGGAGTTCTGCTGAATTACAGGAGGGACCCGGAATCCAGACACTCGCTCATACCAGCCTTTCTTGGCTACTCTCAACAAGAATGAACTTGCTGTTTTCGCAGGCTGGAATCTTTGCTATCGCTTTTTCTAGCCATTCTCGGGAAAAAGCATTGGAACAGTGCACCTTTACGATGCCGTCCACGACGCTTTTCCCCTCGGTATGTATCTCCACCGTCATTGCCTTTGCTGCCATTCTCGCGAATGATTCGCCAGACGTTGACGGAAGAGTGTCATTCGACATTTGAGGTCCCTTAGCCTCTGCCTTGTCAGGCAAAGGTTTGTCTGCCTTGGATTGGGTCGAGGATGCAGGCATTTCCGAATTCAGTCTCTCGACTTTCCTCTTCTTTGCCTTTCTCCTCTTCCCGGTCGTTGGCACAGACCCTGTTTCGTTTCCGGAAGAGCGCAGCGCTACAGAGGAATCCTCTGTTCTACCACGCTTTCCCATTTCCGTTACAGGTGTCGAAGTTGACGGAGCTTGAGTCCTTGCCTTAGCTAGTGCTTCGGCTTGCCTCGCCTTCTGTCTTCTTCGTTTGATCTGCCTTGCGGTTAGACCAACACCTGCGCTCGAATCTCCAATAACTTCGGTCTTTTTACCGGTACTTACCTGATTCACACCAGGTTTGACCGTTGTCAAAGACTTACTCGGTACCAGAGATCCATCTGAGTCTACTGAGAGATTGTCCGCCATGTCCACATCCTCCACAACTTGTTCAGTTGCTTCAGATCGTTTCGACGGCGGTGTATCGCTCACACTCACTCGGCTCTCCATTGGCATAGCCAATGTGCCATGTTTCACCACTAGTAGTGCGCTTCCTCCGGAACCCTGGGTGTCAGTTCCGGTCATAGGGGAATGTGGGGTTCGGGCCTGCACATCCGATGCCCGAGCCGTCGATTGCTCGACGGGAGGATTTCCCAGAAGTGGGTTACCTCGTGCAGAGAGATCCTTGTTTAGCCTCCACATTGTAGGAAAATGCATTTTATACCTCCTGCCAGGTTGTCGGTACGGTACTCTCCACATAGTACTTGGGCGGCCACCAATTCCGCCGTTCCGCGGTTGAGTGGATACCCAATTCCTATATGGAGCTGCCCTCTTAGTTCGTGGTAAGTTAATCTCCATAGAAAGGGGTTAACTCGCCACTTAAGCCTCATCCCCGCGGCAAGGAGACCGACATAAATTCTGTCTACTGCAGGCCAAAAACGGAAAACAAATCCAAACAATCGGTAAAAATGCCAGATCATATGCCAATTAAACTGACACTAAACATATGTACATAGATAGAGCGCAGAACGAAATGGAAAATACAAGCCTGCTACCAAAAGTAATGCTTAAAGAAAACTTGACAGTGTAATAAAAATGTCTGTGCTGAAGACAACAGCGGAAAACACTAAAGCCGCTTTCAAAAGCGCTTGGTTTAATATGAAATGTTTAAATGCAAGGAAGCTTTCCTTTAAATATTGAAATGATCTCAGAAAATCCAACCAAGCAGACGACAAGCACAAACATTTGCAGGCAAAGCAATTGTTTAGGAACACATGCGAGAAAGCGAAGAATGATTATTATGAAGAACTGGAAAAGAGAATCAATAAAACCGCAAATTCAAAAGAATGGTGGAGCCTTATCACAGAAATAAGAGGAGTATCATTTAAAGTTGGTGCAGATATTACGACATCGGTGTTCAAAAACTATTTTCAAGCCTTATTAAATCAGCCCCAGTTAACAAAAGATATTCATTATGCAGCTGCTTTGCATACAGATACGGAGCTTGATAAAGATGTAACAATAATCGAAATCCAACAAATAATTAAAAATGCGAAAACAATCAAAGCACCTGGAGAAGACAGAATACATTATGAGCTAAAAAAAAAAGAAAATGCAAATATAGCAAGTAATTATCGGAGAATATCCTTTATGAACTGTATCGCAAAAGTTTTAATGGAATTGATTAATGCAAGACTTACAAACTGTATGGAAAACATTAACATGCCCACTGAATTTCAAGCCGCCTTTAGAAAAAACTACTCAACGGTGGATAGCATGTACAATCTATAGTACATTTAAAGTTCAATGGAAACAAAATGGTTTATGCATACCTTGTAATTTCGAAGCGGTTTTCGACAGGGTACCCAGGAGGCCATTAATTTACAAATGACAGATGGAACTATCAAACAAAATAACAAATCTGATTGAAAATATGTATTCGAATACGAGAACAGCAGTTTGGACATAAAGGGAAGTATCAGATTACTTTGAAACCGGAATGATCTACATACATGGCTGTTTAAAAGGTGGTCTACTGATTGATGGAATAAATGTACGCCTTCTTCTATATGCTGATGATATTGATTAAAAAATTAGAAATATATTGCGCTGAGTGGAACATTGAAGCAAATTTTTTGAAATCTGGTTTTTAGAAAAAGTGGTCAACTAGCCAAGGCAGAAAAATTGTGGTACAAAGGTGAGGAAATAAAAGTGGTAGCAGAATAT
Organism: Anastrepha obliqua; assembly: GCF_027943255.1. Lineage (NCBI taxonomy): Eukaryota > Metazoa > Arthropoda > Insecta > Diptera > Tephritidae > Anastrepha > Anastrepha obliqua. Next base: position 60,782,857 of record NC_072897.1, read on the forward strand.
AAATATCTTGGTGTCTTTCTCACATCCAAAATGGCGTTTTCTAAATATGTGCAGGCCAGAAATAATTCAGCAAAAGCTAGCATTAATTGTACATACATCTGATACAAAGCTAAATGGAAGCTCTTTCAAGCTGAGTGTAGAGCCCAAATCTGGGGTTATACGCTGTTCGAAGAAGTAAATAAACTTCAGCGTTATTTTATTAAAGAATTTTCAAATTACCTGATTTCACCCCGAATGATGCAATAACGCTAGAAACTAACCTAGAAGATAGCTACTTATATTCGTTAGAACTACATATGAAATACATTTGGAAAACTATCTATGAATACAACAGCAGTAGGCTCCCGCACAAACTTACACAGTGCATATTACGAAAAATCGTGTTTTGGCTCAAACAACTCAATGACTTAGGTAAGGATTCGGCCTAAAGCTTGAAGAAAACATAACTGCTACGGACTGGCAGGATCGCTGTATCCGGCTTTTATCAAACATTAAACTAAAAAATTTAAAAATACAAAACAAAAAGCATTGTCAAACACGACACGAATATATAAACACTTAGAGCACTCAAAAGGAGAATCATACCTTAGAGAAGATATGCGGCTACGTGGAAAAAATTTGCACAATATGCAACTCAAACGAAGAAGAAGATATGTATCACTTCTTAAGAAAGTGCCCTGTACTGAAGGAAATCAGACAAAGATACTTAAATGCAGCTAACGACGCGGAAGTAATACTATATATATACTTAATTACCAAAATTAGAGGACACTAACTGGTTTCATATACTCAGCTTGGCACTATAGATATGTTCTTATATCAGAGTTCAATTATTAATTAATTTAAGAGCTGTGACATCATTATTGTCACAAACAGTTTTATTTACTTCTTTATTTACTTTAATATATTAATTGAATCAAATCAATTATGAACCCTCATTTTTTATAAATTACTATTTATTACTACTGCAATCGGTAAAAATTTCAACAGATTGACGCGTGTGTGGCGCAGTTAGCAAACCGATTAAAAATTTACAAAAATGTTTGTGAACTTCCAATCGGTTGCGTATGTGTGACGCGAAGTCCAGGATTTTTCTCATTTCTTTTGAAATTTTGAAGTGTGCACATGAGCGGACAAATGACAACATTAAGCAAAACATTTATTGACGCGGGCCCATTGTCTTTATCTACTAGGGTCTCTCGTAATGTAATATAATTATATGAATATAATAATTATGTAAGTATAATTATATTTGTAATAAATAAATAAATAATTTTTGAGGAACTCAAAAATTTTTACAAAAGTCAACCATCATTGTGGAAAAATAAGAGCGGTGAATATAAAGACAGAAATGTAAAATAGTGGCAAATTTTATTAGAAAAATATAAGAAGTTGACAAAAACGCTAATATAGAAAGTGTGAAAAAAATCTTCTTCTCTCCTCTTGTTTTCAAACACAAACAAATAACATAAATGACCATTATTTTTTTCCATATTCGATGTTCACACAGCAACGCACAGCGCACATAGGTAGATTTAAGCTATTAAGGCGGCCATAATTGGATTTCAGAAAGTTGTCACAACTACAAAAAAAAGCACTCCCACAACTTGAAAATGGACCGAGGAACAATAATTCAACCTCCTACGGTCAATCCCATACTTTGCATTAGCTGTCAGTTAATCAAAATATAGCTATTTCTGAAAGGCACGAAATCGTATGTTTTAACGTGAATATTTACGGATTTAAGTTACCGAGGTGAGTAATCGTGATGGATGGATTCAGGTGAATATTATCATTTGTTAATGGTGTTTGTGATTTTAATAGTTATAAATGGATAAGTGGTGCCTATTTCATTTAGGGTATAATTTATTTTTGTTTTTTTGTGTTTTTTGGTTTTGATATATTTCCGGTTTGGTATATTTCCAAGTCCGTCCAAGTGAAAGTTAGTGCTGAACATGATACCTGGTGCAATTAGCTCGCCACGTGCATAAAAGTTAGCTGCAGATACTTGCAGATAGAGGGTCATATAAAGGGTTTGATACACGCTTGTCTAAAGTCAATATAAAAATTATTGCATTTGTTTTGATTTCTAAGCCAATTTTGCTTATCTTAGGTATTGCCAGCTCATCAGGCACTAGACAAGTAACTCGTCAATATCTCTACAATCAAATGTAAGGGCAGAATTTGACATCTTTGGAGGAAAAATTAGATTTCTTAGAAGATAACATTTAAGAAAAGCTTTTCTTATTTTAAAGCACAGCTTAAGGAAAAGTGGACTAAAGCCAGAAGAAAGGAGGACGCTTTTCTAAACGCTAACCAGTCTTGGTTAAATGGAACAATTGAAATTCCAAATAAGTCACATTTTCGCCCTGGCCGTCCATTGAAATCATTCGAAAAGTGTAGTGAGCGAAGTAAACGTAGGAAAACGGAAGAAGTCCGTTCCTTGGTAGAAGATACAGTTATTATACATGCTGCGCAATCCACTCTAATAGCAAAAGGGCAGAGGGACGCCTCGCGAATTCTGAAAGAAATCGCAGAATCACCATCGCGCGCAGCAAAATACAAAAGTGTATACAAAGAATCAACAAGCCCGGGGAGAGGTAATATAATATATTGACACCACATGCAGCCTTAGCTATGTTTGTAGAAGCAGACTTAACAAGGGAGCAATATGAAATAATTCGTAATATAAACCGTTATCTTTATCCCTGTTACGATCGCTTATTAGAAGCTAAAAAAGAATGTTACCAAACGCAAATACGGGTAACTAGTTCTTTCGCAGAAACTGACTTGCAAAGCCTCATCGATAAGACAATTATGCGCTTATCAATGTATTTAGAGGAGGTGCTCCTCACCGAAAGAAAGACGAAAGAAATTCTCTTACAATAATATGCAAGTGGGGATGCGATGGTTCCCAGCAACCTAAATATAAACAAAAAATTGAGGATACTTCTGGTTCGGTTGCCAACATTTTTCTTAGCTCTTTTGTGCCACTACAAATCACCTGTGGAAACGAAAACAGAAAAATTGTTTGGCAAAACCCTTCTCCGTCATCTCCTAGATTCTGTAGACCGATAAGATTTAGGTTTATCAAAGAAAGTATAGACGTCACGAAAGAAGAAATAAATTTTTTTTAATCCTCAGTAAACAACTTAGTTGCTTCTGAAATAGAGCTGCAAGGAAATAAATTTGTTTTCCGGCATATTTTTAAGATGACATTGATTGATGGTAAGGTTTACAATGCTGTCACCGATACCAGATCCACTAGTCAATGTTATTTGTGTAAAGCAACATCGAAAGACTTTAACAATCTAGACAAAAAGAATGCAGTTAGCCTAGATTCCCTTGATTTTGGACTATCCGTTTTGCACGCTAGAATAGATTAATCGAAAGTATTTTGCATTTGGCTTACAAATTGCCAGTGAAAAAATATAGAGCAAAGAGAACAGCTGAGGAAGAACTGTTGGAAAAAACCACTAAAGAAACCATTCAAAAAAGATTTCGGGATGAGTTAGGCTTACTTATAGACATGCCCAAAGCAAATTATGGTAACACCAATGATGGCAATACAAGCCGGCGATTTTTCGAAAACCCAAAATTGGCTGCAGATATCACAGGGTGTTGATTATGATTTCATTTACAGGTTTAAAATAATACTGGAAGCCATATCTAGTGGCTATGAAATTGATTCTGCTAAATATGATGAATATGCATTGGATACCGCTAAATTATATATAAAGCTTTACGCGTGGCATCCGATGACACCCACAATGCACAAGATACTAGTCCATGGCGCTGCTATAATTGAAAACTCATTATTACCAATAGGACAACTGTCAGAGGAGGCTCAAGAGGCGCGCAACAAGCACTTCCGGATGTATGGAGAAAATTATGCACGGAAGTTTTCTCATGAGGAGTGTAATCGCGACATATACCACCGATTGTTGTTAAGCTCGGACCCCTTTTTGAGCAGTATTTCAGTTCATCGCAGAAGAAAGAATAAAGCATCAAAGTCGTTTAGCCCAGACACAATTAAGCTGCTCGTACCCCTTAAATATGTGGACAAAAATGCGACAGAACTCCTTAATTCAGAAGGCGAAAACTAATAAACTAATAATTTCTGTATATACATATCTATTGTGCTTTTGGTGTATTTTTAACAAATATATCTCTAAATATTTTTCTATTATATTATATTGGGAGGTTGAATTAGTTTTAAAGGTGACACACAGATGGCGCTATTTATCACTTTATCGCGTTGGCAATACTGAATATATATTCATGACAAAGCCTCATCCCTAGGCTTTGTTTATCAGTATCTGTCATTTCGCTGAAGTATAAACAACGCAGTGTTTTCGTGCTCCGAGTATGTCAACTTTCGTGCCGTCGAAACGCAATTTGCGGGGACCTTTGCTTTTCTGCTTCAATTTGAAAAAAAATACAGCCCAAGCCCGTGAATTGCTGCAGGAGGCCCACCCAGACCATACTCCGTCGATTTCAACATGTGAGTACTGGTTTCGACGATTCAAAAGTGGTGATTTTCACACCGAAGACAAGGAGCGTCTTGGCCAGCCCAAAAAGTTCGAGGACGCGGAATTGGGGGAATTGGTAAACGAGGACTCGTGCCAAACCCAAGAAGAGCTTGCTCAATCATTGGGCGTTGATAAATCAACCGTTTGCAAACGTCTAAAAGCGATGGGAATGATCCAAAAGCAAGGACATTGGGTCCCGTACGAGTTGAAGCTGCGCGACGTCGAACGGCGATTTTTACGTGCGAATTGCTGATCGAGCGACAAAATCGGAAGGGTTTTTTGCATCGGGTGGTGACTGGCGACGAAAAATGGACCCACTACGATAACCCAAAACGCAAAAAATCATGGGGTTTGCCCGGCCACGCATCAACGTCGACGGCCAAGCAGAATATTCACGGCAAGAAAATCATGCTCTGCATTTGGTGGGATCAGGTCGGCGTCGTATATTTTGAGCTGCTCCAACCGGGCGAAACAATTACGGGGGATCGTTACCGACTGCAATTGATGCGTTTAAGCCGGGCATTGAAAGAAAAACGGCCGGAAACGGTAAAAAGGCACGACAAGGTTATTTTGCAACATGACAACGCTCGGCCGCATGTTGCTCAACCTGTCAAAAAATACCTTGGAACGCTTGGCTGGGAAGTGTTACCCCACCTGCCGTATAGTCCAGACATAGCTCCCTCCGATTATCATTTTTTCCGGCATATGAGTCTCGATTTGGCGGACCAGCGGTTCTCCTCGTACGAGGCTCCCAAAATATGGGTTGAGTCATGGATAGCCAAGCAGCGGCCAGAATTTTGGAGAAACGGCATCCGGAAATTGCCCGAAAGATGGGCGAAAGTTGTAGCTAGCGATGGGCAATACTTCGAATAAAATATTTTGTACCGTTTTTTCACAATAAAGCCCCAAATCTTCGAAAAAAACCTTTAAAACTAATTCAACCTCCCAATATATAAAACAATTTTTTCAAAATCGATTAAGGTTATACTATGCAAATACTAGTGAAATATGCGCTCTAGTTTTACTTTGGAAAAGGTCAAGATTTGTTGTATGAACTCAATGTGTAGCCCACAATAAGATACAAACAAGTGATGACAGTTCTTGTCATACTACAAGAAAAGGAGCTTTACTGCTAAGGTATTTTTCAGTGTTACCCAGGGTAATACATATACTTTTTGAAGTGAAAACTTCTTTAGAATCGTTGGGAGTGATTTGAGAAAAAGTGAAACGAAAAAAGCGACACTCTTGGCTACGAATATTACATATAAACGTAGCGACGAACTAAATAACTTTTAGGCCAGCGCCGACAGCATGGCGCGATAGCCGACCGGCTAGCAATGTGAGCTTCCGATCCAAAATTCTTGGTTCGAATCACAAGAAAAAAAATTTGTTTATACAGTTATTTTATTTTATTTTATGATATGTTTATGAGGAGCTTTTTTTCATGGCAGAAATACACTCGGTGTTTTGCCATTGCCTGCTGAGGGGTGAGCGCTATTAGAAAAATAGTTTTCCTTAATTTTGGTGTTTTCACCGAGATTCGAACTGACGTTCTCTCTGTGAATTCTGAATAGTAGTCACGCACCAACCCATTCGGCTACGGCGTTTGTTTAATTTTACTGATGCAAAAATGAGGAAAAATATATGAATAAAGTTTGCTTACTGTTTACACATATTCCAAAGGTGACGGAGAACCAAAAAAAAAAGTCGATTTTCAAACAAATACGAGTGCATATGTGTAATTGTGTTAGAGTTTCGGTCACGCCCCAGCAAAACCTGCGTGCATATGTGTTTGTAACATTCAAAAAAATGTAATTGTGTTAGAGTTTCGGTCACGCAGGTTTTGCTGGGGACGCTCATAATAGCAACCGCGTGTGCATTTTTATATTCGTAAATATTTTCATTTTTAAATATTTACCGCAATTATGCCGAAAAATAATACAGAAAAGTGTCGTGAATATCGACAGAAAAAAAAATCAATAAATAGCATCACGGAATTCATTCACGAAAATTTAATAAAGTATACACCAGAAGTATCGCGGATACTTAGAAAAGATTACAATAAAGTTCCAATGATTTTAAGTGGCGATTTTAACGTAAATTTTGCATTGGACACAGCGGTTCCTTTAATTGACGTTCTCAATACAACATTCAATTTAAAAATGTGTAACAATCGCACTGAATCGAAAACACGATCAAAAACAACCATTGACGCGGTATTTCAAAGATTGACAACATCGAAACCAAAGCATTTGTATCATATTTTATCTATCATAAGCCACTCGTATCATTTTTTGAAATTGAAAACATTGAGGATGAATAATAATAAAATGAAGAAAATAAAATATGAACTTTATAGCAATATTATAATGAACCTATAGTTATCCCGCTCCTAATGCTGCTTTCGTCTTATTCTCTCTCAGTTTGTTTTACGGAAGGTTTCACTTCTATCGTGTCTAACCGTTAGACTGGTATTTTTTTTAATTTAACCGATTAGTAAAACAAATTATTACAAATTTCTGGTTATTAAACAGTTTTAAGACGATATATGCAGTCAAATATTTTTGGCCGCCTAAATCTTCAAAATCTACCTATGTACAGCATGAAACTAAAATCGTCAACAAATCCACACGTGAGTGGCAAAGTTTCAACCGATTGTTTCGATTTGTTGTCCGTTTGTGGCCTGCATTGGCTCTGCGCGGTTTTTATGTTCTATATGAAATCAAATTTCCGACGGCATTTTGAAAGTCTTTTGAATGTGCATTTCTATGTTCTTTAGAACGAAATTTTTTTCAATTTTATGCATTTTCTAAATTGTATAACACTTTGAAAATCAAAATAAATTAATTAAAAATTTGATGAGATGCATATGCATATATGTGACAACTAAGCAAAAGTTCAATTCCATCTTTAATTCGTATAGTGACCATGACCTACCTCACGAGGCTTTGCCTTATTATATTTACATAAAATAATTAGGGAGTAAATACTCAAAGGATCGAATTCCTGCCTAAAAATGCTAAAACAATTATCTGTTGCATATTCCTATACGAGTATGTACATACATATATATAATATTTCTATTTGAATCTGCACAATTGATGCCCTAGCCTATGTACGAACATATTTGTATTCTGAACTCCCAGTAAAACTATGATTATTGATGCTTTCCATTTCAATTCAACCGGGCTATTCGGGGCATGTTCTTCGATTTCGATGTAACTCAAATATGTTGCTCTCTGGTCAAAATAATGAGACACGTATTTTTTTGTTCGCCCGAAAAACTTTTTTTTCAAGAGTTATCGGCAATTTTGTTTTTCGGCTCAAACTCGATTTTTTTAATTATATAAGAAACAATTTTTTTTAAATGCCCATAACTTAGTCAAAAATGAACCGATTTTAATAATTCTGGGTTCAAAATGATCGTCATTACTTACACGAGCGACTTCATGTAGAAACAATTGCAAAAAAGTAGTTAAAAATTTTTTATTTAGCAAAAAAGAAAAAAAAATGAAATTTTTTCGAAATTCAATATTTCAAAAAGTGTATTTTTGTTTTTTTATAACTTTTTCCAAATCAAGAGGACACCTCAAACTTCAATTAAGCTGAATGCCCAGTAGCTAAAATGAGTTGTTTTTGAGTAATGGATTTTTGAGTAAAAACCCTGTTTCGCACTTTTTGTTTTTTGCAAAATAAAACATTTTCAACTACTTTTTTGCAATTGTTTCTGCACGAAGTCGCTCGTGTAAGTAATTACGATTATTTTGAACCCAGAATCATTCAAATCGGCGTTTTTTTGACTAAGTTGTGAGTAATTAAAAAAAATTTCTTATATAGATTCTTTCCATTTCAATTCGAAAGGCCTATTCGGGACATGTTCTTCGATTTCGATGTAACTCAAATATGTTGCTCTCTGGTCAAAATAATGAGACACGTATTTTTTTTTCGCCCGAAAAATTTTTTTTTCAAGCTTTATCGGCAATTTTGTTTTTCGGCTCAAAATCGATTTTTTTTAATAATATAAGAAAATTTTGTTTTTAAATGCTCATAACTTAGTCAAAAATGAACCGATTTTAATAATTTTAGGTTCAAAAGGATCGTCATTACTTACACGAGCGATTTCATGCAGAAACAGTTGCAAAAACGTAGTTGCAAATTTTTTATTTTGCAAAAAACAAAAAGTGCGAAACAAGTTTTTTTATTTAAAAATTCATTACTCAAAAACAACTCATTTTAGCTACTGGGCATTCAGCTTAATTGAAGTTTGAGGTGTCCTCTTGATTTGGAAAAAGTTATAAAAAAAACAAAAATACACTTTTTGAAATATTGAATTTCGAAAAAATTTCATTTTTTTTCTTTTTTGCTAAATAAAAAATTGGTAACTACTTTTTTGCAATTGTTTCTACATGAAGTCGCTCGTGTAAGTAATGACGATCATTTTGAACCCAGAATTATTAAAATCGGTTCATTTTTGACTAAGTTATGGACATTTAAAAAAAATTGTTTCTTATATAATTAAAAAAAATCGAGTTTGAGCCGAAAAACAAAATTGCCGATAACTCTTGAAAAAAAATTTTTTCGGGCGAACAAAAAAATACGTGTCTCATTATTTTGACCAGAGAGCAACATATTTGAGTTACATCGAAATCGAAGAACATGCCCCGAATAGCCCGGTTGAATTGAAATGGAAAGCATCTATTAGTATTATATATACATATGCATGCTCATATAACCGCATACATAGGGCATTGTGGAAATATTTGCCAATATTTGGTGAATCGTGAATTTTTGTCATGTCGAATGGTCGCGGCTCCGTATATATGTTTGCACCCATATATATGTGTAAATATATCCGCAGCTGCTGTGCGTCAAGTGCGAACAGGAATGTATCATACAATAAGATGCAGAAAACAGCACAACTAGCTTATGAAAAAGTTCTGTCCTGAACAATTGTATACTAACAAAAATTTCGAAAGAATTATTTTTATTATTATTCTGATAGTCGGTAAATAATTAATTAGTATGTTACTTTACGTATGTAGTTCTCCAATTGATAAAAACTGCACAAAAACATACATACTATATGTATACAGCCGCAAAGTTAGAAACTTACACTGAATCCAGAGTGCGACTTTTTTTAATGTTACTGTACATACATTCAGCCTTAGGATGAATCCCAAAGTGGCAAATATTTAATATTAATATTTAATATTGTTGAACTATTATAATATTTTTCCTTATATGTTGAGTTTTTATTTCTAAAATTTATTACATTTGGCGGCCGCCGTAGCCAAATGGGTTGGAACTCAGGTTCGAATTTCGGTGAAACACAAAAATTAAGAAAAAGTTTTTTCTAATAGCGGTCACCCCTTGGCAGGCAATGGCAAACCTCCGAGTGTATTTCTGCTATGAAAAAACTCCTCATAAAAAATATCTGCCATTTGGAGTCGTCTTGAAACTTTAGGTCCCTCACTTTGAGGAAAAATATCAAGACGCACGCCACTAATAGGAGCTTGGCCAAACAGGGTGTACGCGCCACGCCGTACCCGAATGGATAAATGCGTGACTACCATTAGGAATCCGGAGGGAACGTAGGCTCGAATCTCCGTTAAACACCGAAATGAAGAACAAGTTTTCTCTAATAGCGGTCGCCCCTCGCCAGGCAATGTCAAATCTCCGAGTGTATTTCTGTCATGAAAAAGCTCTCATAAAAAAACCATTTGCAGTTTGAAGTCGGCTTAACACTGTAGGTTACTCCATTTGTGAAACAACATCAATACGCACGTCACAAATAGAAGGAGCAGCTCGGCCAAACACCCAAAAAAGGTATAAGCGCCGATTATATACTTGTATATGTATATAAAGAGGTGTTACAGGTGAATGGATTGCGCTATCGAGAGATGATTAACAATGTTTTTTGGCCGGAATTGGATGGTATTGATCTGGACAAGGTTTATTTTCAACAAGACGGCGCTACGTACCACAAAATCAACGAGACCATTAATCTTTTACGGATAAAGTTTCCGGACCGTGTTATTGCTCGACCACGGACTTAACGCCTTGTGACTTTTTTCTTTGGAGCCACCTGAAAGAGAAGGTCTACGCCAACAGCCCAGGGTCGATTCAAGACCTCAAAGATGGAATTCGTGAGACTATCGAGGACATAGGGCAGCCACTTTCCAATTTGCTTATGGAAAATTTCATGAAAAGGATATTGTCCTGTAAGCGTGGTAGTGGTGGTGGTTTTTCTTTGAATATAAAATAGCACCTCTTATTGAAAGCATTGCCCATCGCTGGCTACTACTTTTTCTCATCTTTCTGGTACATCTCGAATACCGTCGCTGTAAAACTGTTTATCTTTTCATGCTATCAACGGATCATTCCATTTTTTGATGTCTTCATATGAATGGAACTGCTGGTGAGCTAGACCATGTGCCATCGATCGGAACAGGTGATAATCAGACTACGCAATATCTGGAGAATATGGCGGGTGGGGTAGGTTTTGCAATTTCAGTGTTTCCAGGTAGGTTTTAACGGGTTTGGCAACGTGAGGCCGAGCGTTGTCATGCTGCAGAATCACTTTTTTATGCCTCTCCGCGTATTGCGGCCACTCTCGCACAGTGCTCGGTTCAAGTGAAGTCGATACCGATCCTCAGTGATGGTTTCGCTTGGTTTTAACAGTTCATAATAAATAACACCGACTTGGCCCCACCAAATACATAGCAACACCTTCAATTCAGCGTGTTCGAAGGTTTTTGGACTTCCTTCAGATGGACGGTCGTCAACATTAAAATCACCGTCTTTGAAGCTACGGAACCAATCTCGGCATATTGTTTCACTTAAAGCAGCATCTTCATGAACTGTTTGTAGCTCTCGATGCGTTTCGGCCGCCATTTTTTCGAATGAAAGAGGAAAATCAACACTTACCGCAATTGACGATTATTCGGCACAAAAACAGACATTTTCACAAAACCAAAAGTATATGAGTTTGTTTACCCTATGTCTAAGCCTGGTTTATTACGTTTAGGTTATGTTAGAATCGACAAGCACACACTACTGGCGGAACCTATTGACTTCTGGAACTTAGTTGCGTACCTAATATATGTGCATAATTTTGGATGATTTGGAAAAAATTTAAACATATTGATCATATTAAAAAGCAAGCCTATAGCGTTAATATTCTTTGTTCCTAATCACAAACGAATTCTACTCGACTGCTGCTAAATTTAAATAATTCAGTCTCTTGCTGTTAACTTTTGGTGAAAAATGTATCTGTGGTTATTAGTACTTGTGTGATGAGTATCCTTCAACGTTGCATGCGTTCCTGTCATTGAGATTTCTCTATACATTAACGTTCTCTGCAACACATTCTAAAGAAATTGAAAAGCAAAATGTAGAAACAGTTTATTGACAATGATGATATAGAGTGTTATTTGTGTTTGTTGCTTTAGTTGTTGTGTTTCCACAACATTAATTTAATTTTTATTTTTTTTAATTTTTCTTTTTTAATTAATTTCCCTTTAATGCTGTGAATAAATATAAATCAGTACAAAAAAGAGGTCAAAGTTAAATAAGGAGTGCAATTTTATTCCAATGAAGTGGAAAAATTGATTTTAGTTCCTATGTTAAAAGCCATTCTTGACAAAGTATATTTATTTTCAATCAAAGACCATCTATTTTCACACAGAAAACGATCAGAAGTAACAAGAATCGATAAACCTTAAAGTATTCATAGTAAAACATATTTCTCAAAAGCGGTAAGTTCTACACATGTATGTATAAGAACACAGGATTTATTTTAATCGAATGGTTCATAGGATTCAACAACTTCTAAAGACGCAAAAAATGTTATTCTAAGGGTTCAGCGTGACCACCATCCACCTCCGTAATGGTATAGTGGGCAATATCTTATAAAGGCGTTACATCTCTTCATAACCGTCATTTGCCGTAAAGAAAATGTTGACCATTTCGAATGAAAATTTTTACTTTTAATGTTTACATGATTAAATAAAACTAACGTCATTAAAAAAGGGATTATAATTTGATACCTATAATGGACTTAACTTGTAACAGAACTTATGGCAGGACTAGGTAGTGATCGAAATCAGAGGAATCAATGTGAGGGATTTATTTGGATTTTAACGTAACAAAATTCATAACAGTATGAATAAGACAAGGTAAATATTTTAATGGCGGCCGCCATAGCCGAAGGGGTTCATGCGTGATTACCATTCGGAATTCACAGAGAGAACGTTGGTTCGAATCTCGGTGAAACCAAAATTAATAAAACCAGTCGCCCCTCGGCAGGCAATGGCAAACCTCCGAGTGTATTTCTGCCATGGAAAAGCTCCTCATAAAAATATCTGCCGTTCGGAGTCGGCTTGAAACTGCCCTCCCTCCATTTGTGGAACAACATCAAGACGCACACCACAAATAGGAGGAGGAGCTCGGCCAAACGTGCGCGCCAACTATATAGGTATACACATAAATATTTTAGTGGCAAATAGGCCACATGTATTTTCAATTTTGTTGATTTCCTTTTCTTTCATCTTCCACTTCTTAGATTCAACTCTTAATTACATTTTGAAGGGCCAAAGCCTTTTAGTGTAATGATCACTTACCGTGTGGAGTTTGCAACATTTTCCAAAAATGGCATTGCTATCGGAAGAGATTTGGCCCATTCTTTTGCAACATTAAAAGGAGCCATAGAGGTTTCTCTACCTTTTTCTAAACTCCGAATCTATTAATAAATTCGGGATCACAACTTTATAAAGTTTATTTATAGTATGTCTTACCGCTGCTATTTCCTCCAAGCGTAGTCCTTTTCCTCAAAGTTTTTGTTTTTTTTTTCCTCAGTTTTTGCATTATCCGCGAACAATACATCTTTATACATTTTTAAGTCTGATATGCATCTTTAAAATTAATTATTAATATACAGAATGTATTAATATACAGAAATTAACAGTATGAAGAAGTTATAAACGCAAAACTCACCAAATACAATAACATAAGATGCACCATCGAGATAAATGAATTTTAATAAAACAAGCAGTTTTGCGTTATGGTGAACACATTTTCTTTGCGGCCATGGAACAACACATCTCTTTCAAATTAAAATGTTCTGTTTTAAATAAGGCCTCTTTAGTTGATACAAATGACCAATTACCCAAATGGCGAATTTATTAAAGGTTTTGACATCCGCAAGTCTGACAACAGCTCCCTTCCCAATACAAAACAAACGAACAACACAAGAAAAAGGAGGAGAAAATAAATTCGGTAATATTCGAATGTGTGAGATTGAAACTAAACAAACTAATAAAAACAAAGTGCCGAGTATTAAATTGTGAAAGCACAAATTAAATAAAGCCTCCAAATGCAGTTTGTTTGCGTCTTCATGCGAAGACGCCGTGGATGAAAACATGTGTGTGTGCGTATAAATTCGCAATCTCTTACTTTTTCATTTTAGGATTGTTTTCATGACGAAGTACTTGTGTTAAAAAAATTTTGTGTTTCTATTCATATCTTCAGCAATTTATGAGAAGCACAGCGTGGTCTTGCACTTTCAATTTGGTTTTTTCATTTGTGAGTCTGGCATTTAACCAAGCAAATTGCTTTGATTTTCAAGATGCCTGCATTGATAGTAAATTTCTCTGGCCAATGAAGTATGTTTGTATGCGTTCTGGTGATGAGTATGCAAATCCATATGCAGCGCCAGCTATGCGGATTTGATACAAGTACCTGAACCAAATATTAATTACAAATTGCAAAGTCAATTAAGACCATATGCTGCTGGCTACCGAAAAGCTAGTGGACAAAGGGATGCTATCAAAATTCTCGACTTTGCTTGCGTAAGCGTCAAACTAATTAGAAGAAAGATATATATGAATTTTCTATGTTTTCTTTCATTTTGTATGCCTTTTGAGATGCAAAACCAATTCTAACACGAACATGACATTAATTTTTCCCGAGTCGTAAATCAAAGTGAAAATACTCCCTTCGTGGAAGTTTAACAATATGATTTAAAGACAAGCATACATGGTAAAGCCAAGTATACTGAAAGTTGAAACTTGTATTTATCACATATGTACGTATGTACCATATGTATGTATATACCATACATGTTTTTCCCTAAAGGCTATCCATTGTGCAGATCCATAAGTAAAACACTCAGTTGGTCGCCAAAAATTGCCCACAGCTGAGATCACCTGATTTCAAAACGATCCTCTCCGTAACATGTGTCGGGGTATGTCGGGGTATGTCCGATTCTGTAGAAATTTGTAAATTGCCAATTAATTTGAGTGTATCTGGGTGCTGAATTTGTATTGCTGAATTCCTCCTGGATATTTTCCGGGCTGGTAGTTATAAAAAAACTATGCTTTTATACTGATGTTGGCGCGGTTAATCGCTCCTGCATTGTCTTTCTTTCGCTTTTTAGAATGTAAGAGGACAATGCAGGGATGTGTTTGTTTGAAATAAACATCTCGGGCGCCTTGCAGCATCTTGGAATAAAAGTGGTTAATTGGGCATAAAATAAGTGGCATTATAACTGAACAATTGCTTACGATATTGAATTGCTTCGGCGAGCATTGTTGACCGATTGACTGCGTTGTGTTGAGGATGTTTTCATTTTTATCGCTTGTGAAGTTTCTTGAGATATTCTACTTTCCATCTTTTGGAGAAATGTTGATGGAAGGCCTTTAATTTTTTCCATTTGTTTATGTTGCTTAGATTAATAACTTTTAAATTAGGTTCGGCTTTTGTTAATAATACGGTACCTTTTAAAAAGTGTGCTGGGGTTCTAAGATTCTAAATTTATTGGGTCACCATTTGAGCGGATTAATGGAGGAGAATTCAGGGTTAATAGCGTAGCTGCATAGTTCCTCGAAAGTAAATTCTTGGGTTTTTGACACCTTTTTTAAATGGGTTTTGAAATTTTGTACACCCTCGTCCCTTGGTCCGCCCATGTGCGGAGCCCCTCAGGGGTTGATGTGCCAATTGATGTTTTGGTGTTCATAATTGGTTCGGTTACTTGGGTTTTGAAAAATTCTCGGCGATCTTTGAGTAATAGTTGGAAAGCTCTTACGAAATTTGTTCCGTTGTACGAGTAGAAATCGGCAGGATATCCGCGCTTGGAGAAGAAACATGCACATACGGCGTACGTCGTAAGATTTCTGACAGGTTCGAGATGTATGGCCTTAGTTATGAAGCAGACGCGTGTAAAGACCAATTAAATTTCTTATCTCATACTGTCCGCTCAAATTAATTCCTATGGTGGCAATGGACGGATTAAGGTTATCTTCTCAGCTGGGAAGGTCGTCATTACTTGTGTGTGTTGTGTCTTCTTGTACAATTTACCAGTTTTGCAGTTGTGGATCATTAAATTTATGAGGGTTCTTAATTTTGGTATCCAAAACGCTATTCCCATGAGTGCGTAGATCGGATCAGTAGCTTTGCGCTTTGGGTGCTATAGGGTAATAAGATCGGATGTCGCTCGTTATATGATAGTGCGGCGGAATGGCTTAATCGTCCATCTTCTTCGTTGTTCCTTTCTCGTGCTAATCGGCGCCAGTTGGACACACAAAGCCAAGTCCTTCTCCACTTGATCTCTCCAACGCAGAGAAGGATTTCCCCTTTTATCTACTTCCACTAGCTGGTACCGCATCGAATACTTTCAGAGCCGGAGCGTTTGTATCCATTCGGACGACATGAGCCAGCCAACGTAGCCGCTGGATCTTTATTCGCTGCGCTATGTCTATGTCGTCGTAAAGCTCATACAGCTCATCGTTTCATCGCCTGCGATATTCGCCGTTGCCAACGTGCAAACGTCAAAAAATCCTCCGCTGAATCTTTCTCTCAAACGCTCCAAGCGTCGCTTCATCGGATGTTATCATCGTCTACGCTTCTGCGCCATACGTTAGCATGGACATGATGAGAGCCTTCTAGAGTGTTGGTTTTGTTCGTCGAGAGAGGACTTTACTGCTCAATTGCCTACTTAGTCCAAAGTAGCACTTGTTGGCAAGAGACATTCTACGTTGGATTTCAAGGCTGACATTGTTATCGGTGTTAATGCTGGTTCCTAAATAAACTAAGACTTTTACCACCTCGAAATCATAGCTGTCAACAGTGATGTGGGTGCCGATACGCGGGTGCGCCGACTGTTTGTTTGATGACAGGAGGTACTTTTTTTTCTCCTCGTTCACCACCAGACATATACGCTTTGCTTCTTTATCCAGTTTGGAAAAGGCAGAACTAACAGCGCGGTTGTTAAGGCCGATGATGTCAATATAATCGGCATATGCCAACAATTATGCGCTCTTATAAAAAAATGTGACTGAGCGACTAAGTTCTGCGGGTCGTACGATGCTCTGCAACATCAGGCTAAAGAAGTCACACGACAGCGAGTCACCCTGTCTGAAACCTCGTTTGGTATCAAACGGCTCGGAGAGGTCCTTCCCAATTGTGACGGCGCTGCTGGTGTTGAGCAACGTCATCTTGCGTAGCCGTATTAGTTTTGAGGGGATACCACACTCAGACATCACGGCATACAGGAAACTCCTTTTCGTACTGTCGACTGCAGCTTTGAAGTCGACGAAAAGATGGTGTGTGTCGATTCTCCTTTCATAGGTCAATTCGAAGATTTAGCGTATTGTGAATATTTGGTCGATGGTAAACTTTCCAGGTCTAAAAGCCACAGTGATAAGGTCCAATCAGTTGGTTGATGGTGGGCTTCAGCCTTTCACACAATACACTCGCCAGAACCTTATAGGCGATATATAGAAGACTAATCCGCGGTAATTGGCATAGACTGCAACGATTGGGGTATCAGGATCTTCACATTCTCTTTGACATGCGCAGCTATCACTATTTAACAGGCTCGAGAAGTCTTCCCTCCATAATTAAAGTTTGCTCTGGATGTCAGTCACCGGTTCGCCATCTTTGTTCTTACAGAAAAACGCGGTCTTTATTCCTATTGGCCAGCATCTTAAGCTCCTCGCACTCACGTATTTCGGCTTCTCGTGATAATACGACTCTCTTCCTTTCTTAGCTCTCGGGAGCGATTCCATATGGCTCGCGTTGCGCCCGATCGCAGCGTGGCTCTATAGGCAGCATTTGTTCCTTCTGCGGCAGCATGACATTCCTCGTCGTACCAGCTGTTTTTTCGTGCTCGCCGGAATCCGATTTCTTCTTTGGCGGCGGTACGTAGAGAACGCGCAGTGTTGCTCCATTGCTCCTGCATGCCGGTTTGTTGGGCAGTACTCTTTAAGAGCAGGGGTTAGAGTCGAGTGGGGAATCTTCTGGCTGTCTGTTGTGATTGCAAGTTTTCGATGTTGAACATTCTTTGCGTAGTTAGACGACGTTTTTGCTGGACGTACAAGAAACGTACATCATCCATTAATCCGCATTATTATTTTTGAGTCCAATGACGGGTTCAGGGTTAGTAGTGAACTTTTGTTTCGGGTCAGAGCATCATATTCTTCTGGGTACGGAAATAAGTCTCCGCCCTCGTAAAACAGGTGTCGCCACTGATACTATTTTTGTATTCGCTCGAGAAATATACTGGTGACATTCGTTTGAAGCGTAGAGATTCCTTTTATCTGATGTGAAAAATGTCTACGTTCGTTCCGAAAAAACAGCATTTAAGGGAAGTCATGCTTCATTATTACCTTTTAAAGAAAAGTGCAGCTGAAACGTGTCGTATATTGATCTAAATTTACGGTAATCACGCTCCATCAAATACAACTTGAGTGTGGTTTCGACGCTTCCAAAGTAGCAATTTCAAAGTGAGTGATGAAGATCGCGAAGGAGCACCGAAAAAATTTGAAGCTACTTAACTACAACAATTACTGAATGAAGGCGCATGTCGAACGCTTGATGATATGTATAAAGAGTTGGATGTTGACAGATCAACCGTCGGTAAACGTTTGCATGCGATGGGAATGGACCAGAAAGCAGGTAACTGTGTGCTACTGGGATATCGAGAAACGTTTGGTTACGTGTGAGACGCTTCTTGAACGGCAGAAAACAAAAGGTTTTCTGCACCGCATCGTCACTGGCGATCAAAAATGGATCTCCTTAAACTATCTGAAACCATTACTGGCGATCGTTACGGAGTGCAGCTAATGCGTTTGAATCGAGCTCTCAAAGGAGAGCGACGATAGACATGACCAACTGATGCATGACAACGTCAGGCCACACGTTGCTAAATCGGTTCAGAAATATTTAGAAGGACTGAATTGGGAAATCTTGCCCACCTGTCTATACTGTCTGGAAGATGGAGTAAAGTCGTTTAATTGTTTAAATAATTCCCAACTTTAGCAAAGAGAGAACGGAAACTTATTCCCATACCCAATAATTTTTTTGGGTCATAATAATTAACCTTATTCGCTTTAAATTCACTCGAAGTTATGTCTTCGATATCAAAGAAGAGAAAAAATTGTTTCTTATAGCGGCAGGTATTAGCTAACCTCCGGGTGCGTTTTTGTTATGAAAAAAGCCCTTCACAAAAACCATTTGCCATTCAGAGTCAGCTTTAAACTGTAGGCTTCCGATTTGTGGAAGGCACACGCCACAAATATGAGGTGGAGCTCGGCCAAATACCTAACGGAAGTGTGCACACCAATTACATAGGGTTATTCAATAGGGGCGCTTCAACTTTTTTCCGATAGCGAGGGCGAACGACGCAATATTTTTTATTTTTCGCTTGTCATTTGTAAACTTCATTAGTATACATTTCATCATGGAACGCTACACACTTGAGCAACGATTGCAAATCGTGCAAATTTTTTATGAAACTAATCGTTCTGTTGCTACTACTTTAAGAGCATTACGACCATTTTACGGTCCATTTAACAAGCCGTCCCGTTTTGGGGTTATGTGAAGTCATTGGTCTACAGTATCAAGCCGGCGACGATTTGTGAGCTCAGAGCCAATATTGAACGCGAAATTGCTGGAATTTCGGCCGATTTATGCAAAAGAGTGGTCGAAAATTGGGTTCAACGATTGGACTTCGTAAAACGTGCACGCGGTGGTCATGCAAAAGAAATCGAATTTCATACTTAAATGTATATGTTCAAACTCGATAATAAAAAAAAAAAATTAGTTAAAAAAGTCAAACCGTTTGTGTTTTATTCAAAAAAGTTCAAAAGTTGAAGCGCTCTTACTGAAAAACCCTATATATATTTTTTTATTTTAGGTAGTATATGCTCATGGGTAGTTACGGGTTTGATTTTAGCTGTAGTGCTGTATGGTTTTTGGCTTGTTCGAATCTTAAGCATTTGGGTCCGTGCCGTCATCATCGTCTTGCCCAATACGCGGGATGGTCATGCCTTTCGAAATGGTGTCAGTTATTGACTCCAAATTTTTCCGTGGTTGCGGTGACTCGGTGAGACACGAATTTACTCCAAGAACATGGTGGTTTTTTTAACCACGATAGAACTATAGTTGAGTCCGTCCAAAATAGCTTCTTCATTGCTCTAATGCTGAGTGGGGTAGGGTAGTGGCAACAAGATAAGCTTGTCGAACGGCTCCACACAGTTCTAATTTTGGCAGTGATGTGCTTTTAATTGGGGTAACTCTGGTTTTTGAAACTAACAGGGCAGTCCATACTTTGATTTCGATTGTTACTTGAATATAAAGGGTTGAGGCATAAACTTTCTCGGAGGCATTAGAAATTTCATGAAATTCCATGGTTGCTGACATTGAGAAATGGGTTTATCTGGATATTTCAATATTATTTGACGTTTCGTGGTCTTGTACGAGATTGAGCCATAGATGAAATGTGAGTGGTTTAAGACTTTCAACCAAGTCGGATTTATCAAGCCACACTTCTTGCATAATAATTTTGCCGTTATAATTACAGGAGTGAACCAACAGAGGGAGTCAAATAGTTCTGCTAAAGCTAATGAATAGGTGGGTTTTATCTCGATTGGTTTTGGTGTTCTTGAACTCCGCAATATTCAGTGATTCCTTATGTAATTTGTGTTCCTAAGTTCCTTACGGACTATAAAATAGATACAAACAAAGACCTCACGACTAGAGTCTTATATGTAAGTTCTTAAAAGTAAACTTAGAGTAAGAAAATCAAAGTCTAAGGAAGAAGAATAAGCATTAAAATGAGCCATATGTATATAATTGGCACGTACACCCCTTTTGGGGGATTGGCCGAGCTCCTCCTCCTATGTGTGGTGTGCGTGTTAATGTTGTTCCACAAAAGGAGGGACGCACAGTTTGAAGCGACTCCGAACGGCAGATATTTTTTATGAGGAGCTTTCTCATGACAGAAATACACTCGGAGGTGTCCGACGGAGTGGCGACCGCTATTAGAAAAAACTTTTTCTTCATTTGGATTTTTCACAGATATTCGAACCAACGTTCTCTCTGAATTCCGAATGGTAGTCACGGAAGCTAGCGTCCTCCTTAAAGGAGCATTCATTCCATAAACAGTTTTAGCAATACCCACAAAAAACAATTCATTACAACGGAAAATACGTGAGGGAACATTAAAATAAATTTAATGAGCAGATACGGTCAATCTATTAAGCCCGCACATTGACAAAACACATAGATAACAGACCACTCCTAGATTCCAATTATATCAGATTTATTAATAAGCAACGAGAGCGAGAGAATGGGGTCAGCGAATTTCCTTGAGTGCAAAGCAAAGCGCCCAAAAGTTCTCTGAACAGACTCTAATCTATTAATATAGACTGCATGAAACGGTCTCCAAACAAATAGCGCGTTTTCTAACCTGGACCGAACTAAGGACGAGTACAAGAGTTTGAGAGTATAGGAATCAGAAAACGAAGAACTATTTTGACGAATACAGGCTAACATTCCAACCGATTTCGAAAGAACAAAGCTTATGTGGGTGGTGAAGTCAAAATAAACACCCAGGTTTTTTAATTCACTAATAGATTATAGCGGCGAGTTTGAGATGAAGTAAGCTATTGGAACAATATTGAAAGCTTTCGCATACGAAGTATAGTGACATTTATTAATGTTAAGGAAAAAACGATTAGATTAGATTATGGAGTGCGCTCCAACTATATTATTCAACTCGCGCTGGAGAATGGATTAATCTTCTGGACATTACATAATAAAAAAACAGGGAGAAATATTGTTAATGAAGAGGTTAAATACTAGCGGATCTAGGACACTACCTTGGGGAACACAAGACGAAGCAACAAAAGCATAAGACGATAACTTATCAAGTCGAACGACACAGTGCCAATTATCAAGATAGGAAATTAGCCCCTTAAAATTAACCCCTTAAAAAATTGAGAGTGAAAGCTGAAACCCTCAAGTTTAGCTGTTAATATTGAGTGAGATACGCTATTAAAAGCTTTAGAAAAATCTGTGTAGATTGCATCCATTTAGAAACCTGTTTCAAATGTATCCAAACAATCCCTCATAAAGACAGCTAAATTCGTTAACCTAGGTCTGCTCAGAATAAACCCATTTGATTAGGACATATCAAATGTTTAACAGCAAAGTATATTTTGTCTTTGACTATAGTATATACTCAAATAATTTCGAATCTGTAAATAGCTTGGAAATCTTCCTATAATTTTCAATATAATTTTTATTGCCGCTTTTAAGGATAGGCGTAATAAAAGTTAATTTCCAGTCATCAATAAAAACTCCAGCAGAAAGTTGAAAATGTGCTTTAAAGGCGTAATCAAAGAAGGACAACTTTTAACTAGAATAACTGATAGACCATCAACATCGGTAGTAGTGGATGGCTTAAGCTGATTTGTTCCAACAATGACATCCTCGTTAGTCACATTTAATTTCTCAAAATTGATGGAAGTATCGAAATTAGACAGGATTTCTTAATGAGTACCATAAACTCAAATCCGTATTATCTGAATTAGCTGAGACCTCTTTTAGATGAACGGAAGTAGGTATATTTGAGCACTTTTTCTTATGCAACTCCAAAAGGACTTGGGATTACATTTAACATTGCTCTCTACATTATGAATATTACTTCTATACAAAGTCTTATTGAGCCTGTTAAATTTACCTCTGTAAAACACACACCGCTTACGAAAATCAGAATCATTCGAATGCTTTTGTTTTTTATAAAACTTATTCTTCAAGTTCCTTAGTCGTTTGAGTTCTTAAGAGAACTACGGCCGCTTCGAAGGTTTAGTATTTAACATTGGGATATGACTCACGCAAGTGTCAAGTTTTACAGATTTCAAAATATCGTAATAGGCAGCCACATCCAAATTTTCAAATTGCCAATACAAAACAAATTTTCAATGAGCGGAATTAATACCAAGGCGAATCTTTTCAAGGTGATACCAATTGTACAAAAACAAAAAGTTAAATGTATTTTGTTTTTGTTTTTTTGGCACAAGTGTCAAAAAAATTTTTATTTCGAAGGCGAGATGGATTGTAAATAGTAAATAACCGCAAACAAAGTTTTTCGAGTGTGGCGTAAAATTGTTCGAAGTACATTTATGTTATTAATTGTAAAAATAATTAACAACTAGGATTATTATTTATACCTGACCAAGAAGTTGCAGCATTGACATACATATAATAACAAAGTGCTCAATTTTGTTATTAAATGAAAATGGAGACCAGGTAAAACGAAATTTGCGGAAACATAGGTATAAAACTACATTTTGAGTTTTATTAATATCTTGCAGACACAAATTATACATGTCAACCATCATCATCAACAATTTACTAGAAGTACAGCTTTCAGTTTGGATTCAACATTTGTGGGTCTGCGTTGTGGTGATGTGCATGTAAATGCAAGTAAGCTAGGGAATACTTACCTCTGCTTTCATTTAGGTAATATTTCCACCTATATGCAGCTCCTGCTATCAGGATTTCATAACTCCAAATGGGAAAGCTGCCGAAAAGTTAGTGAATAAAAGAATGCTATCAAAATTCTCGATTATTTGAGAAAGTTTGACTTACCTTTACGGGTACATATTGCAGCCGATTTCAAGGAACGCATGCACGGTAAATCGATTCTCTATGTAACACATAATTTAATTCGCTAATAGAGTAGTATTCTTTTTAATTAAGTTAGATTTTAGATCGTTTTTCTTGTTATTCTATTAATATATTATCTTATATAAGCACGAAGGAAATAGTCAGTAAGAACCTTTGTGTTTTTTGACTAAAAATTTAAATAAATAAATAAAAATCCAACTCTAGTCAACGTTGAAACTTGTTTTTATCACATACTCGTACATTTATATTTAATATCGTTAAAATCATAATTTATCACATACTATGTACTGGTATATGGAGGATGGTTCCATGTGTAGAAGTCCACGCAAGTGGGGAAAGTTACTGATCGCCATTCACTTGGGAATGGCCAGGACGATTCTTCTGCATATGGTTCAAGCAGCTCACAACGGCCGGGATTAGCCCACGTATCCTCTGGGTAGCTTCCGAACATCCGTTTGGGAGTGAGCTAACGTGAGAAGGCGAAATATTCCAGGATAGCTGGTTGTGCGTTGGGCTTGGGACCCGCCACTTAAAAATCGCCCCCAATGAAAAGTGTAAAAAAGCCTCGGATGAGACCTCCCTATACTGATGACGACCCCTGCAAACGATCTAAGGATTATGATTTGAGGGCATGCACCTGCAATGTCCGGTCCCTTAATGGGGAAGGTGCCTCTGCCCGGCTGGTTGATGTCCTCGTGAGAGTAAAGGCTGACATCACTGCCATCCAAGAGATGCGATGGACGGGGCAAGGTAAGAAAACTATAGGACCTTGCGACGTCTACTACAGCTGCCATGTAAAGGAGCGCAAATTCGGTGTCGGATTTGTTGTGGGAGAGAGACTTCGTCGCCAAGTACTGTCGTTCACTCCGGTGGACGAGCGTCTCGCAACAATCCGCATCAAAGCCCGTTTTTTCAACATATCGTTAATTTGCGCCCACGCCCCGACGGAAGAGAAGGACGATGCGACCAAAGATTCCTTCTATGAGCGCCTGGAACGTTCCTATGAGCGCTGCCCCCGCCACGACATAAAAGTCGTGCTTGGCGACTTCAACGCCAGGGTGGGCAAGGAGGGAATTTTTGGTCCCACAGTCGGAAAATTCAGCCTGCACAACGAAACATCCGGTAACGGACAGAGGCTGATCGACTTCGCCGGGGCCCGAAACAAGGTAGTCTGCAGCACCAGATTCCAGCATAAAAAGATACACCAAGCTACCTGGCTGTCTCCTGATCGAAAAACGCGAAACCAGATCGATCATGTTGTGATAGATGGAAGACACGCTTCTAGTGTATTAGATGTACGCACGATCCGAGGACCCAACATCGACTCGGATCATTACCTTGTTGCAGCCAAGCTGCGCACACGCCTCTGTGCAGCAAAAAACGTACATCTACCTGCGCAAAGAATGTTCGACATTGAAAAGCTGCAATCACAACAGACAGCCAGAAGATTCGCCACTCGACTCTCACTCCTGCTCTCCGAAAGCACTGCCCAACAAATCGGCATGCGCGAGCAATGGAGCCACATTTCTCGTTCCCTACGTACCGCCGCCGAAGAAGAAATCGGATTCCGGCGAGCCCGAAAAAACAATTGGTACGACGAAGAATGTCATGCTGCCGCAGAAAGAAAAGATGCCGCTTATAGAGCCACGCTGCGATCGGGCGCAACGCGAGCCATGTGGGATCGCTACAGAGAGCTGAAAAAGGAAGAGAGACGTATTATCCGAAAGAAGAAACGAGAGGCCGAAATACGTGAGTGCGAAGAGCTTGAGATGCTGGCCAACAGGAACAACGCCCGAAAATTCTACCAGAAAGTTCGGCGGCTTACAGAAGGTTTCAAGACCGGGGCGTTTTCCTGTAAGAACAAAGACGGCGAACTGGTGACTGACGTACAGAGCAATCTTAAATTATGGAGGGAACACTTCTCGAACCTGTTAAACGGTGACAGCTGCGCATGTCACAGAGAAAGTGAAGATCCCGATACCCCAATCGTTGACGACGGAATTGTCGTTCCGCTACCCGATCATGACGAGGTGAGAATAGCGATAACGCGGCTAAAGAACAACAAAGCCGCGGGCGCCGACGGACTGCCGGCTGAGCTATTCATGGCGGCGAGGAGCTGGTAAGGTGCATGCATCAGCTCCTATGCATAATATGGTCGGATGAAAGCATGCCTGCCGATTGGAATTTAAGTGTGCCAATTTGTGCCAATTACCGCGGGATAAGTCTTCTAAATATCGCCTATAAGGTTCTAGCGAGCGTATTGTGTGAAAGGCTGAAGCCCACCATCAACCAACTGATTGGACCTTATCAGTGTGGCTTCAGACCTAGAAAGTCCACCATCGACCAAATATTCTCAATACGCCAAATCTTGGAAAAGACCCATGAAAGGAGAATCGACACACATCATCTTTTCGTCGACTTCAAAGCTGCATTCGACAGTACGGAAAGAAGTTACCTGTATGCCGCGATGTCTGAATTTGGTATCCCCGCAAAACTAATACGGCTATGTAAGATGACGTTGCTCAACACCAGCAGCGCCGTCAGAATTGGGAAGGACCTCTCCGAGCCGTTTGATACCAAACGAGGTTTCAGACAGGGTGACTCGCTGTCGTGTGACTTCTTTAACCTGATGTTGGAGAGCATCGTACGAGCCGCAGAACTTAATCGCTCAGGCACAATATTTTATAAGAGCGTACAATTGTTGGCGTATGCCGATGATATTGACATCATTGGCCTTAACAACCGCGCTGTTAGTTCTGCCTTCTCCAAACTGGATAAAGAGGCAAAGCGAATGGGTCTGGTGGTGAACGAGGACAAAACGAAGTACCTCCTGTCTTCAAACAAACAGTCGGCGCACTCGCGTATCGGAACCCACGTCACTGTAGACAGTTATAATTTCGAGGTTGTAAAGGACTTCGTCTATTTAGGAACCAGCATTAACACCGATAACAATGTCAGCCTTGAAATCCAACGTAGAATCTCTCTTGCCAACAAGTGCTACTTTGGACTAAGTAGGCAATTGAGTAGTAAAGTCCTCTCTCGACGAACAAAACTAACACTCTACAAGGCTCTCATCATGCCCGTCCTAACGTATGGCGCAGAAGCTTGGACGATGACAACATCCGATGAAGCGACGCTTGGAGTGTTCGAGAGAAAGATTCTGCGTAAGATTTTTGGACCTTTGCACGTTGGCAACGGCGAATATCGCAGACGATGGAACGATGAGCTGTATGAACTTTACGACGACATAGACATAGCGCAGCGAATAAAGATCCAGCGGCTACGTTGGCTGGGTCATGTCGTCCGAATGGATACAAACGCTCCGGCTTTGAAAGTATTCGGTGCGGTACCAGCTGGTGGTAGCAGAGGAAGAGGAAGGCCTCCTCTGCGTTGGAAAGATCAGGTGGAGAAGGACTTGGCTTCACTTGGTGTGTCCAACTGGCGCCGGTTAGCACGAGAAAGAAACGACTGGCGTGCTTTGTTAAACTCGGCCAAAATCGCGTAAGCGGTTCTAGCGCCAATTAAGAAGAAGAAGATGTACTGGTATATGTAAAAGAAAACACGAAATAAAATGGTATTCTTAAAACACAAAAGAAACAAATAATCTCTTTCTGCACAGTTTGGATAAAGGACATAATTAAAATGTCGAATTTGCAAATTTTATTTAAGTTTAAAGGTTTAAAACCTACATTTGCGTTGTTCATTTCAATTGCTTTACCTAGCTTATAGACTTCATATTGGCTCTGACTATGGAGTTACAAGGCTAGCGCTATAATGATATGATTTTTTAGCTATTATCTTTTTAAACAGTTGGTTTAAACAGCTGACGCACGTTTCGTGTTTTGTTTCACTATCAGACATCTTCAGTTTGGTCTATAATTTAACCATGAATCGTCTTACAAACGAACAACGCTTGCAAATCATTGAATTTTATTATTATAAAAATGCGTGTTCTGTTAAGAAAGTTTATCGCGCGCTTCTTTTATTTTATGGTTTAATCGGCCCACTGAAGCGGCTATTGGAGCTATTGTGACTAAATTTAGAACCAAGTTTCATTATAGGACATCAAACCACCAACACGCTTACGTAGAGTGCGAACTGAAGAAAATATCGCAGCTGTATCGGCCAGTGTTAATGATGACCATCAATTATCGATTCGTCGCCGTTCGCAGCAATTGGGTGTCTGTTACTCAATAACGTGGAAAATTTTGCGAAAGGATTTAGGTGTGAAGCCTTTCAAAATAGAGCTGGTGCAAGAATTGAAGCCGAACGACCTACCCCAACGCAGAATTTTTGGTGAATGGGCTCTTGGACAGTTGGCCGAAGATCCACTTTTTTATCGAAATATTGTGTTCAGCGACGAAGCTCATTTTTGGATAAATGGGTACGTAAATAAGCAGAATTGTCGATTTTGGGTCAGTTAATTTTCTAGGAGTGTCATTTTATCAACAAATCTTACTGACGATTTCATTAAGAAAAAGTCTATGCGTGATATTTTACATTTTTCATATAAACTTTTATTAGAAATTATTTTCGGAAAAGTACCACTTCTGTAAAATTAGCGGTTGAGACCGCTTCAAATTCTTAAGACACATCGTTCATATTGTCTTAATCTCTCCATTTGGTTCGACGAAATGTTGAACCATTTGGATGAAGAATTGAAAATATTTATTTTAATGCAGTTCGATAGGCCTAGCCTTCTTACTAAATTACAAAAGCTAAAGAAAATTTGTTTGTTTTTGTCAAAATGAAATCTACATGTCTTACAAAGGTAAATTTGCTATCCAAAATTACGCTTAAGTACCTCACATAAATGAGTATATGTGCAATAATTTTAATATTATATATACTAGCAAACCCGGCTCGCTTCGCTAAAATAGAATAGATATGGTTTAGAACAGAAAAGATATGGTTTTCATATTATTTATTCCTTTATTCTTTATTCAAGCGATTTGGCATAAACAATATTTTTTGTTTTTCTATTTGTTTTTGAGTAAATGTATAATGTTGTTGGCTTCCCAACACGTGAACAGCCAACGTATAGTTGACCATGGGTGAATACTGGTTCTTCTAAATTCATCCCGCATATTTCTAAAGTTTGCCCTAGTGATTTATTGATAGTTATTGCAAATGCTAAACGAATGGGCAGATGTAAACGCTTGAATTCAAATCGCAATCATTGGAATTCTTGGTATTAGAACGTCTTCATTCTTGAATTTGCCAATTAAAATAGTTGCTTGGATAACATTATTCATCAATCGTTTGACTACTTAATTTTGTTCTTGACGTTCTTCTGATGTCGCGTTATTCCGGGCATTTCTCTTGCGCCTATTATTATTTGTCGAACGACCAATATGATTATGTGATTGTCTTGGCATTTGTACTGTAATACACATGATTGTAATTATGGTATTCTGAGATTTTAAAACATGTTTTTTTTTTCAATTTTGTGCATTATATTTTCGATGCATATGTGTTTAAAAGCCCAAGTCTACATGGTCAGGATTATTTTATTTTGTTGTGATTTTCTTAAAGTATCCCTTTTCTTCTGAAAATTGTTGGCAATTTGCATGATAAGGCTATTAATTCTTTTGCATCCTTTCTTTTGTTTTTTCACTTTTTTTACCATTTTTTTCACTCATGGTGTATCGTAGCTTATAAATAAATCCACAAAACATAATTTCATTTGAACATTCGGATTTCACATTAAATTCTCAAATTTCTTAAGAAATTATTCACTGTTCCAAAATCCACTGCAAAAAAATTCACAAAAAATGTTTACACTTTGCACTTACGTCTTCTCCTTATGGCGTCCAAATCAGAAAGAACTATTGACACATTGTAACTCACACTGTCAATTTGAGAGTTCAGTTCCCCCAAGCGTTAAAAAAGTAAACGACATTATGGCTGGTTCAAAAGAACGCTGTACGCGTTGCCGGTGTTCCGATTTATAACCAAACTTTACGAAACCCATTTTCAATACTTACTTAACAATGTGTGTAAGTTTGGTTTAATTCGGTGCAAAGACACGGCGGGTCCACGTTTTGGCATATATTTCGAGACCCTAGTCATCAATAGGTATGAAAATTACCCCGTATTAAAGCACTTATTAACAGCTTTTATTTGATACCCATATTGTACATACACAACCAAAGGTTACCCGGGTCCACGTTTTGACCTATATCTCGAGACCCCAGTCACGGAGGAGCATGAAAAATACTCTGTATTAAAGCATTCACCAACAGCTTCCATTTGATACCCATATTGTACAAACACATTCTAGGCTCCACGTTTTGGTCTCTCTCTCGAGATCCTAGTCACGGAGCGGCATGAAAAATACTCTGAACTAAAGCACTCACCAACAGCTTCCATTTGATACCCATATTGTACATACACGTCCGAAGGTTACCCGGGTCCACGTTTTAACCTGTATCTCGAGACCCTAGTCATCAATAGGTATGAAAATTACCCCGTATTAAAGCACTTATCAACAGCATTCATTTGATATCCATATTGTACAAACACATTCTAGGGTCCACGTTTTGGTCTCTATCTCGAGACCCTAGTCACGGAGCGGATGGAAATACTCTGAACTAAAGCATTCACCAACAGCTTCCATTTGATACCCATATTGTACATACACATCCTAAGGTTACCCGGGTCCACGTTTTGACCTTTATCTCGAGACCCTATGTACCAATAGGTATCCAAACTATACGCAAACCATCTTCAATAATTCCTTAAAATGTGTGTAAGTTTGGTTTAATTCGGTGCAAAGACACGGCGGGTCCACGTTTTGGCATATATTTCCAGATCCCAGTCATCAATAGGTATGAAAATTACCCCGTATTAAAGCACTTATCAACAGCTTTCATTTGATATCCATATTGTACAAACACATTCTAGGATCCACGTTTTGGTCTCTATCTCGAGACCCTAGTCACGGAGCGGATGGAAATACTCTGAACTAAAGCATTCACCAACAGCTTCCATTTGATACCCATATTTTACATACACATCCTAGGCTTACCCGGGTCCACGTTTTGACCTATATCTCGAGACCCTTTCTACCAATAGGTATCCAAACTATACGGAAACCATCCTCAATACCTCCTTAACAATGTGTGTAAGTTTGGTTTAATTCGGTGCAAAGACACGGCGGGTCCACGTTTTGGCATATATTTCCAGATCCCAGTCATCAATAGGTATGAAAATTACCCCGTACTAAAGCACTTATCAACAGCTTTCATTTGATATCCATATTGTACAAACACATTCTAGGATCCACGTTTTGGTCTCTATCTCGAGACCCTAGTCACGGAGCGGATGGAAATACTCTGAACTAAAGCATTCACCAACAGCTTCCATTTGATACCCATATTTTACATACACATCCTAGGGTTACCCGGGTCCACGTTTTGACCTATATCTCGAGACCCTATGTACCAATAGGTATCCAAACTATACGGAAACCATCTTCAATACCTCCTTAAAAATGTGTGTAAGTTTGGTTTAATTCGGTGCAAAGACACGGCGGGTCCACGTTTTGGCATATATTTCCAGACCCTAGTCATCAGTAGGTATGAAAATTACCCCGTATTAAAGCACTTATCAACAGCTTTCATTTGATATTCATATTGTACAAACACATTCTAGGGTCCACGTTTTGGTCTCTATCTCGAGACCCTAGTCACGGAGCGGATGGAAATACTCTGAACTAAAGCATTCACCAACAGCTTCCATTTGAAACCCATATTTTACATACATATCCTAGGGTTACCCGGGTTCACGTTTTGACCTATATCTCGAGACCCTATGTACCAATAGGTATCCAAACTATACGGAAACCATCTTCAATACCTCCTTAAAAATGTGTGTAAGTTTGGTTTAATTCGGTGCAAAGACACGGCGGGTCCACGTTTTGGCATATATTTCCAGACCATAGTCATCAATAGGTATGAAAATTACCCCGTATTGAAGCACTTATCAACAGCTTCCATTTGATACCCATATTGTACATACACGTCCGAAGGTTACCCGGGTCCACGTTTTGACCTATATCTCGAGACCCTAGTCATCAATAGGTATGAAAATTACCCCGTATTAAAGCACTTATCAACAGCTTTCATTTGATATCCATATTGTACAAACACATTCTAGGGTCCACGTTTTGGTCTCTATCTCGAGACCCTAGTCACGGAGCGGATGGAAATACTCTGAACTAAAGCATTCACCCTTGGGGGAACCTGTTATCCCTATAGGGCGCGTCCCCAGGTGGTGGATAGGGGAACGCCTCCCAGATATGGAAGGTAGGAGAGTAGGTCTCCCGCGAACCACACAGGTCGAAGACGTAAACTTCGTTAAAAAAACTCCCTCAACCCAAGGTGTAACGCGACCCGTGCCTATTGGGTGGGTTTGGCAGCCGGGGGATAAAACTAGGCTGTCTTTTAACGGAGCCCTCCTGACACCAGGCCGCCTCAGGTTGTAACGGTGGCCTTACCATGGTATGGGGCGCTGCCATGGCGGACTGTTTATTTCCCCTATATCCTCATTGGTCACCGCACATGGCGACATGTGCAGCCTTCTGGAAGGGCAGGTGACCGTACGAAACAGAATGAACGAACAAAATAAACAAAAAATTTCGGATAAGGTTACAAAGAAGACGGACAAACGGACGGACACAGACCGAAAAGGAACGGATAAACGGACGCACCCATTGACACAACAGATGGACAAATGGACAACTCGGACCGACACCAACGAACTGAGGAAGTTGGGTACTTCCTCAGAGGACGAACTCTTGGCCTCCAGCCAAGAGACGGTTGATGGCAAAGCTGTGGGCCACAGCACGCCATCAACCAGTAATCAACCATCCACATCCGCTGATGCCAAGGGGCAAAAGCGTCAAAACGTTAAAAAAGGCCCGTCCAGGTATAAGCTTTAGCAGAGGTCTCTGACTATTCTCGGAAGAATAAATAAAAATGAGGCTGAAGGGAAAACTCATCCAAAGGACGCGGCCGATAAGGCAAGGTGCCAAAAGGTGGTCGATGAGTACCTGGCGTTCCAGGCCACCCAGAAGGCAGAAGCCGTGAAACGCAATCGTTCGCAGGACGAAAGCGACAAACCAACAAAGAAGCACAAAGTGGCGGTTCACACTGCTTCAATACCAAAACCAACCAAACGCTCATTTAATGAGGTGGCACGGGATCACCTGCAAATGGCGTTGGTTGATGAAATAACGAACCGCGGTAAACCTGCATCGGATAAGTGGTCCGAAATCGAGGCACGGCTGTCCCGCATTGTCGTCGATCATGTCATGGCAAACCCGGAGGGTCATGTGCCAGGATTTGATTCAATGGAGGTGGTCCGCGGATACAGGGTGATCAAGTGCGATGATCAACTCTCCCTTAACTTCCTGCAAACAGTTGTGGGCAAGATCCAGAGCGACTGGGAAGGCTTGAGGCTCAAACTAATCCCGGCCAGCGAAATCCCTCGACGGCCGAGGGCTCGCATCTGGATCCCGAACATGGAATTCGAAGCCAAGCAACTTATTCCATACTTGCAGGCACACAACCGCACTGTTCCGATGGATGACTGGAGCATCATCAAAGCGGAGGCTCCGCAAAAGAACAGTGTGTCCTTTCTTCTCCAAATATCGGAGGAGAGTATCGAGCCACTGGGAAAAGTGGACAATAAACTTCGGTTCGGCGTCAGGAAAACGCAACTGAAGATATTCCGATCTGCAAATCCGGAGGATGAACAGGACGAGGTTGACGGCGCCAACGAGTTGCTCACAGGCATGCAACTTGACGACGCCGCATCTACCAAAAACGATGGCGTTAACAAGCAGCACCCGGGAGTGCAGCTTGGCGACGCCGTCAAATTGTAAAACGACCAGCAGCATGGGTCTCAAGGTTGTCCAAATAAACCTGCAGCACTCGCGGACTGCAACGGACAACCTAACCGTTCTCCTGGCGGAGGAGGACGTCGACATCGCTTTAATCCAGGAGCCCTGGGTGCGGAGCACCGAGGTGAAGGGGTTCACTGGGAGCAACCACAACCTTTTCTACAAACGGACTGAAGGTAACCCCAGATCTTGTATTGTAGCTAAGAAACATTTGAACATATTTTTAATCCCATCATATTGTTCACAGGATGTGACGGCTGTGGAGGTAGAAGCCGCTGACGGTGTCGGCATCATACTGGCTTCCATCTACATGGCACATGATCGGCCAGCACCACCCGAGGAGGCTCGTCGGCTTGTGTGTGAAGCCAGAAACAAGAAGCTGCTGCTCGGATGCGATGCCAACGCGAGGCATGCGTTGTGGGGAAGCTCCGAGACAAACGACCGAGGTGAGTCTTTATATAATTTTATTATTAATACTAACTTATCGGTATGAACAGGGGTCCTAGTACGGAGTACTTCAGAGGATGGGAGGAAGTGATTGATGTTACTCTACTGTCTGAAAACAGTTTAGTAAGGGTAGATAATTGGAGGGTATCCAATAAAAGGTCCTTTTCTGATCATAGTTGGATCCTCTACGATTTGGATCTTAAGGTAGATCCACCCCTACCGTATCGAAATCCTTTAAGAACCAATTGGAAGAGGTTCAAAAATGCAGTAAACAAGAGGATAGGAGGGACTCATATCCCTCAAATCACTCTCACGGAAAGCCTTGAGAGTAGGGTCATAACACTGGAAAAGGCATTTAGTAGGGCCTACAAAACGTCCTGCCCCATAAAATTTAGCAAAACAACTCACCCTCCTTGGTGGAGTAGTGAGCTCTTAAAACTAAGGGAAAAATCTAGATCAACGTTTAACCTCAGCTACTCGACGGGAAATTGGGAATTGTACAGAGAAAGTCGGAGACAGTACAAGAAGGCAATCAGGGCCGCCAAAAAAGAGAGCTGGAGGGAATTTTGTTCGTCAATCGAATCCACTAGGGATTCCGCTAGGCTTAGCCGGGTTCTTTCCAAATACCATTCAATGGCTTCTTGGGTCAAGAAACCTGATGGAACTTGGACTGCTACAGCAGAAGAATCGCTAGAGCTTCTGCTAAACACGCATTTTCCGAGATGCAGCGCTTACGAAAGTGTGAGGGGAAACATTAGGCGGAGCCAATATAACCCACAGCATCTTGCAAATGAAATTATTACCAAAGAAAAAGTTGCATGGGCAATCAAATCTTTCTCGCCCTTTAAATCTCCGGGGCCAGATGGGATCATTCCAAAGATGTTACAGGAAACCTTGGACTGCATCCTACCATGGTTAGAGGAAATTTTTAAAGCGTGTTTAAACTTAGGCCACATTCCAGACAGCTGGAAACTAGTCAAGGTCGTCTTCATACCAAAAGTAGGTAGAAGAGGACATGAATCAGCGAAAGACTTCAGGCCAATCAGCCTTTCGTCTTTCCTGTTAAAAACTTTTGAAAGACTTTTGGATACGCACCTCAGAAGCTCTTTGGAGAGTTCTGGTATATCAACTGCACAACACGCATACCTTAAAGGCAAATCTACGGAGACGGCTCTTCGCGAGGTTATCGGAACAATAGAGGGCTCTCTAGAGAGCAAACATTATACCATGGCGGCATTCTTGGATATCGAGGGCGCCTTTAACAATGTTAGCACAGATGCCATCCAACGGGCGTTGTTAGACCTGGAGGTGGCCAGTTGCATTAGTAACTGGGCCATCTCCATGCTAGAAACGAGGATCATCACTCCGCAAGGGAGAGTATTATCTCCACTTCTTTGGCTATGTGTGATCAGCAAAATCTTAACAAAACTTGACGGAGGTGGGGTAAAAGTGGTGGCGTACGCTGATGATGTGGTGCTAATGGTGTCAGGACTGTGTCCAAATACGATCAGTGGGATCATCCAAAGGGCGTTAGGCGAGCTTAACTCTTGGGCCACAGGATGTGGGCTAAGTTTAAACCCGCGTAAAACAGAACTTATGCTTTTTACCACCAGATACAAGGTACCAACTTTTACCCTACCAAATATCAACGGACAAACTCTGTCTTTATCAACCAGTGCAAAGTACTTAGGGGTAATTTGGACTCCAAACTTAGCTGGAAGTTAAACGTCGAAGAACGGGTAAGGAAAGCAGAAATTGCTTTATATGCCTGCAAACGTATGCTTGGAAGAAGTTGGGGTCTTCAACCTAAGCATACATTATGGCTGTATAAGGCGGTTATACGACCCATTTTATCGTATGGTTCGGTAGTTTGGTGGAAAGCTCTAGGGAGAGAGTACAATACCAAATTACTCGGCAGAATACAAAGATCAGCCTGTGCAATAACGGTCGGTGCAATCAGATCATGTCCTAGAGAGGCTCTCAATGCACTGACATACGTTATTCCAATAGACCTACATATAAAGAAGACGGCAGCCATGAGTGCATTTAGGTTAAATGAAGCGGGTCGCTGGAAAAGAAAAACTTATGGTCACGCTAGTCTATTAGTGCGACAAACTCAGTTAACCTCGGTGAGGACTGACTACATCGTCCCGATGGTAACGTTCAATAGGAATTTTGCCACACTCTCTCCATTTAAAAAAGAATGGAATAAGGGATTCTCTCTAAACAACTTCGATACCACAGTCTATACAGACGGCAGTAAAATGGACTGTGGTGTTGGAGTTGGTACATATTCTCATAGACTTGGAATTGAAAAATCTGTGCGTCTCCCCAATACCAGCAGCGTCTTCCAAGCGGAAGTACTAGCAATTGGGGAAGCCTGTAGGTTACTAATCGCAGATTTCTCTTTTAAGGGCAATATCGCTATTCTTTCGGATAGCCAAGCCGCAATCCAGGCGCTGGACGCGGCTATAACAACCTCTAAAGTGGTGGAGCAAAGTAGGAATAGCCTCACCAACTTGAGTGAAAACCATAGAGTAACCTTGATTTGGGTCCCGGGACACCGGAACATAGAAGG
This sequence comes from Anastrepha obliqua, assembly GCF_027943255.1. NCBI lineage: Eukaryota > Metazoa > Arthropoda > Insecta > Diptera > Tephritidae > Anastrepha > Anastrepha obliqua. The sequence continues at coordinate 60,819,293 of NC_072897.1, forward strand.
TAACGAAAAAGCTGATGAACTGGCAAGAGGGGGGATCTGCCATGAATAGCGCTCTTGCAGTACCAGTACTCACTCCACTAGGTGCGGTCAAGAATGCAATTTCTCTAAAATACCTTCGAATTGCAGATTGTAGATGGAGACACCAGACGAAATGCAAAATCAGCAGAACGTTATGGCCCACCTACAACCTCAAGCAATCGTTGACATTAATAAACATGAAACGACGGGACACCTGCAGACTTACGGCAGTCATAACTGGCTTCTGGTCTATCGGAGAACAAGCCGCCAAAATGGGCATCCCTCACAACACATACTGTCATAGTTGTAAACAACCGGAGGAAAAAGAAACAATCTTCCATTTGCTCTGTGAATGCCCTGCCCTATGGAAGGACAGAATGTTAACCCTGGGCAAACCGCTGTTCGACAGTCTCGAGCAACTGTCTGGCGTAGACGTCAACAACCTAATAAGGTTCCTAAACCGCACAGACTGGATATAGTCCTGCTGCAAATAACTGTTAAACAATTTGGTAACGAGGATGTGGCAAAAAAATGGTGCGGAAGCGCTAGTTGGATTCTGGATGAATCACCACTCTAACCAACCAACCACCAAAGCATTCACCAACAGCTTCCATTTGATACCCATATTGTACATACACATCCTAGGGTTACCCGGGTCCACGTTTTGACCTATATCTCGAGACCCTATCTACCAATAGGTATCCAAACTATACGAAAACCATCTTCAATGCCTCCTTAACAATGTGTGTAAGTTTGGTTTAATTCGGTGCAAAGACACGGCGGGTCCACGTTTTGGCATATATTTCCAGACCCTAGTCATCAATAGGTATGAAAATTACACCGTATTGAAGCACTTATCAACAGCTTCCATTTGATACCCATATTGTACATACACGTCCGAAGGTTACCCGGGTCCACGTTTTGACCTATATCTCGAGACCCTAGTCATCAATAGGTATGAGAATTACCCCGTATTAAAGCACTTATCAACAGCTTTCATTTGATATCCGTATTGTACAAACACATTCTAGGGTCCACGTTTTGGTCTCTATCTCGAGACCCTAGTCACGGAGCGGATGGAAATACTCTGAACTAAAGCATTCACCAACAGCTTCCATTTGATACCCATATTGTACATACACATCCAAAGGTTACCCGGGTCATCTGTTAACTGGGCCATCTCCATGCTAGAAACGAGGATCATCACTCCGCAAGGGAGAGTATTATCTCCACTTCTTTGGCTATGTGTGATCAGCAAAATCTTAACAAAACTTGACGGAGGTGGGGTAAAAGTGGTGGCGTACGCTGATGATGTGGTGCTAATGGTGTCAGGACTGTGTCCAAATACGATCAGTGGGATCATCCAAAGGGCGTTAGGCGAGCTTAACTCTTGGGCCACAGGATGTGGGCTAAGTTTAAACCCGCGTAAAACAGAACTTATGCTTTTTACCACCAGATACAAGGTACCAACTTTTACCCTACCAAATATCAACGGACAAACTCTGTCTTTATCAACCAGTGCAAAGTACTTAGGGGTAATTTGGACTCCAAACTTAGCTGGAAGTTAAACGTCGAAGAACGGGTAAGGAAAGCAGAAATTGCTTTATATGCCTGCAAACGTATGCTTGGAAGAAGTTGGGGTCTTCAACCTAAGCATACATTATGGCTGTATAAGGCGGTTATACGACCCATTTTATCGTATGGTTCGGTAGTTTGGTGGAAAGCTCTAGGGAGAGAGTACAATACCAAATTACTCGGCAGAATACAAAGATCAGCCTGTGCAATAACGGTCGGTGCAATCAGATCATGTCCTAGAGAGGCTCTCAATGCACTGACATACGTTATTCCAATAGACCTACATATAAAGAAGACGGCAGCCATGAGTGCATTTAGGTTAAATGAAGCGGGTCGCTGGAAAAGAAAAACTTATGGTCACGCTAGTCTATTAGTGCGACAAACTCAGTTAACCTCGGTGAGGACTGACTACATCGTCCCGATGGTAACGTTCAATAGGAATTTTGCCACACTCTCTCCATCTAAAAAAGAATGGAATAAGGGATTCTCTCTAAACAACTTCGATACCACAGTCTATACAGACGGCAGTAAAATGGACTGTGGTGTTGGAGTTGGTACATATTCTCATAGACTTGGAATTGAAAAATCTGTGCGTCTCCCCAATACCAGCAGCGTCTTCCAAGCGGAAGTACTAGCAATTGGGGAAGCCTGTAGGTTACTAATCGCAGATTTCTCTTTTAAGGGCAATATCGCTATTCTTTCGGATAGCCAAGCCGCAATCCAGGCGCTGGACGCGGCTATAACAACCTCTAAAGTGGTGGAGCAAAGTAGGAATAGCCTCACCAACTTGAGTGAAAACCATAGAGTAACCTTGATTTGGGTCCCGGGACACCGGAACATAGAAGGTAACGAAAAAGCTGATGAACTGGCAAGAGGGGGGATCTGCCATGAATAGCGCTCTTGCAGTACCAGTACTCACTCCACTAGGTGCGGTCAAGAATGCAATTTCTCTAAAATACCTTCGAATTGCAGATTGTAGATGGAGACACCAGACGAAATGCAAAATCAGCAGAACGTTATGGCCCACCTACAACCTCAAGCAATCGTTGACATTAATAAACATGAAACGACGGGACACCTGCAGACTTACGGCAGTCATAACTGGCTTCTGGTCTATCGGAGAACAAGCCGCCAAAATGGGCATCCCTCACAACACATACTGTCATAGTTGTAAACAACCGGAGGAAAAAGAAACAATCTTCCATTTGCTCTGTGAATGCCCTGCCCTATGGAAGGACAGAATGTTAACCCTGGGCAAACCGCTGTTCGACAGTCTCGAGCAACTGTCTGGCGTAGACGTCAACAACCTAATAAGGTTCCTAAACCGCACAGACTGGATATAGTCCTGCTGCAAATAACTGTTAAACAATTTGGTAACGAGGATGTGGCAAAAAAATGGTGCGGAAGCGCTAGTTGGATTCTGGATGAATCACCACTCTAACCAACCAACCACCAAAGCATTCACCAACAGCTTCCATTTGATACCCATATTGTACATACACATCCTAGGGTTACCCGGGTCCACGTTTTGACCTATATCTCGAGACCCTATCTACCAATAGGTATCCAAACTATACGAAAACCATCTTCAATGCCTCCTTAACAATGTGTGTAAGTTTGGTTTAATTCGGTGCAAAGACACGGCGGGTCCACGTTTTGGCATATATTTCCAGACCCTAGTCATCAATAGGTATGAAAATTACACCGTATTGAAGCACTTATCAACAGCTTCCATTTGATACCCATATTGTACATACACGTCCGAAGGTTACCCGGGTCCACGTTTTGACCTATATCTCGAGACCCTAGTCATCAATAGGTATGAGAATTACCCCGTATTAAAGCACTTATCAACAGCTTTCATTTGATATCCGTATTGTACAAACACATTCTAGGGTCCACGTTTTGGTCTCTATCTCGAGACCCTAGTCACGGAGCGGATGGAAATACTCTGAACTAAAGCATTCACCAACAGCTTCCATTTGATACCCATATTGTACATACACATCCAAAGGTTACCCGGGTCACCGTTTTGACCTATATCTCGAGACCCCAGTCACGGAGCGGCATGAAAAATACTCTGTACTAAAGCATTCACCAACAGCTTAAATTTTATACCCATATTGTACATACACATTCTAGGGTCCACGTTTTGGTCTCTATCTCGAGACCCTAGTCACGGAGCGGCATGAAAAATACTCTGAACTAAAGCATTCACCAACAGCTTCCATTTGATACCCATATTGTACATACACATCCGAAGGTTACCCGGGTCCACGTTTTGACCTATATCTCGAGCCCTATCCACCAATAGGTATCCAAACTATACGGAAACCGTCTTCAATACCTTCTTAACTATGTGTGTAAGTTTGGTTTAATTCGGTGCAGACACGGCCGGTTAGCGAACACACACAAAAAGTTGACTTTATTTTATATATAAGATTTTTTTCAGTTTGTGTCCGAAAAATCCAAATATCTTACAGAACCCTATTTTTTTCCAAAATAAAATGTAATCCATGTTACTCTTGGATAATGTAGTTTTCGAATGGTGAAAGAATTTTAAAAATCGGTCCAGTAGTTTTTGAGCCTATTCGTTACAAACAAACAAACAAACAAAGTTTTCCTCTTTATAATATTAGTATAGATGTATAGATTTAGGGAAAATAGGAACAAGAAATTATGCAACAAAAATTCAAGTTGACTAAACTTATTAAATTAGAATAGAAATTGAAATAACTTCATATGAAATAAGTATATGTGCATTGGCCTTTTTGACGTGATAACGTCTTATAATTCGATTTAGCCGGCTGCACGCCCGAAAAAATGTGTCGTTACCTTGTTCATGGTCGTTACCTTGCATGAACTGCAAGCGAAAGCGCGGAACGAACGACAAAGAGCACAACGTTCGGCAACGTTCAACATCTTGCTCTCTCCTACTTAAGCGAGCGTATATATGTATGTATATGCGCACATGGATATAAATTCACATATTTGTATTTGCATATGTCTCTTCCTATGTGCATGGTAATGAACCATTTGTCTGTTGAGAATAGGACGATGATAGAAAAAGTAGGAAATGAAAGGGAGTGTTTCGAGTGTAAAGTGTCTTGATAAAGGCAAATCGATGATGTTGCCTCTTAGTGTTGTTGACTTATTAACGTCTGATGCACAATCGAAATTGAACATATCTTTCATGAATTTGATAAATGTTTCGTAATTTTTCACGTTTGTGTAAATGTAACTTGATCAATTCCATTGCGATTCCGTTTACCTCCTCCTCGATATCCATACAAAATATCTATCAAACAAATAAAATTAAATTTTTGTTTTGAAAATTTCAACCATTACACTTTTTTTCAATGTTTCTGTAACTTTCGATCTTCTACAAAGTAATATGTTTTTAATTTTGAGAAAAGACATCATTTATACGTTTAGACAAAGAGTCTGCCAAGTTTTGAAGAGTGGAATCACCTATCTTATCCCACTATTCCACTAAAGCAGCTTTCAGGTCTTTGGTTGTCTCAAACTGCCGACCATTTTTATAAATACGGGCCGACAATATTCCCTAGAGGTCCTCAATTGGGCTTAAATCTGAACTTAGTGCTGGCCAATCCAGAACTGACATTTTTCTTGACGAAAGCAGGGCCTTAATTAAACGAGTTGTATCGATTCAGGCATTGTCTTGCTGGAAAACCCAGTAATCTCCGTATATGTTTCCCGCAAACTCAATGAGAACATCCTCTAATATTTCAACATAAAATTCTGCGTTGCTTCTTGTCGGAATAAAACAAAACTAAGAGTACTTATTATTGAGGAGAAGACATTAAGAATAAAAGATAAAATAAGTAAAGCTATAGAGTACTATAATAATACTTACCACTCTGTAACAAAAGAAAATCCAATAAACATTGAATTTGGAAATTGTGAAAAGGGAAAAATATATGAATGCATACTAGCAACGAAACAAGAGTATATCAATAAAATATTATAAATAAAGGTAGGGAAAATTATGTTGAACAAAGAACTGATGGTTATGTTAAGAATTACAATGCTCTGCGACGTAAAGAGCAACCTAAGTAGCATACAAAAGCTAAAAACTCGAAAGCATTCATATCAAAACAAAATCAAAATATGATAAACATTTTGAAACTTTAAACCTAAGTTTTTAGTTTAAATTTAATTATAAACTATTGTTAATTTATTATAGGTAGGTAGGTAGATAGGGTGGTTGTCTTAAGACACACTTAGACCTTCGGCAGGCCCATTGTGATACCACTGGAGCTTCTCCTTACTCTACGTGTTCCCTTTCAAACCATCCGGTTGCTTTAATAAACGAGCAGAGCTTCGTTGGTTTTAGATGGGCTATATCCGCTACATCGGTTAGAAATGCTGTCTCGAGGGTGCGCAGCCTTCTCCTAGCTAGGCTTTCATACTCACATAAAAGGTGTCTGACTGTTTCCTCTTCTTCTGTATTCAGACAGCTTCGACAGAAATCGAAGTAAGGTAGTCCTAACCTTCTAGCGTGGCTGCCTATTAAGCAATGACCTGTTAATACACCTATCATTTTTCTTATAGATTCCCTGTTGAATCTTAGCAAGATCTTCGATCGACCGCTGTTCCAGTTCGGCCATGTCTGTCTGCTTAATTCGCATGTTGTGAGGTTTTGCCAGATTGTATTTACCTTTTTGATGGTTTCCCTGTCTATAAGTAATTTACAAGTGGCTATAGGCATGGGTATCAGCGCCTTATCCGGTTCGAGATCGAGCGTTGTACCGGCTCTTGCAAGTTCATCCGCCTTACAATTTCCTGGAATGTTCCTGTGGCCTGGTACCCAGATAAGGTGCACCTTGTAGCACTTAGATAAGTCATCTAGTAGTTTAAAACATTCTGTTTTTGACGAGTGCGTTTTTGATTCCAGCGCTTTTATTGCTGCTTGACTGTCCGAGTAAATGAAGACTTCATTTGTGGATAATACTCTCGTTTTTATTTCTTTAAGCCCTTCTTTTATGGCAGTGACTTCCGCTTGAAATACACTGCAATGATCAGGTAAGCGAAATGATTGCCATACTCCGAGTTTGTCGGAGTAGGCCCCTCCACCTACTTTGTTATCCAGTTTTGAGCCATCTGTGTAGATGTTTAAGTCATTTATCTTAACAATGAGCCCATTATCCCATTCCTCTTTGGAAGGAAATACTGTGACAAAGGATTTATTAAAATTGATGTCCTTGGTCCTACAGAAATCCGTTGTGTTGGGAATGCAGGGGAATTGTTCTAAAATTGAGGAGTGTCCTCTTTGGTTCGTTCTGAGTAGGCCGATTTCTCTTAGTCTGAGAGTTGCTTTGGCAGCTGTTTGCTTACCGTACTGCTCTATTGGTAAAATGTTAAGCATGATATTTAGTGCATCTGTGGGTGTGGTTCTGAGGGCCCCGCAGATGCAAAGACTGGCCATTCTTTGTACGTGTGCCATGGTTCTTTTAATGTACAATTTATCTAAAGCTGGCCACCATACTAATATGCCGTATGTTAGGATAGGTCTGACAATTGCCGTGTAAAGCCAGTATACGATAGATGGGGAGAGACCCCAACTTAGTCCTATCAGCTGTTTACAAGAGTATAGTGCTATTATCGACCTTTTTACTCTATCTTCGACATTTGCCTTCCATGTTAGCTTTCGGTCTAGTATTAGACCTAAGTAGCGGGCCTCATCACTAAATGACAGTGCCGTTCCGCCTAGAGTCGGAGGAGTTATATTTGGCATTTTGTGTTTCCTGGTAAAAAGGATGAGTTCAGTTTTATTGGGGTTGACGCTTAGCCCATTTGCTTTTGACCAGCTTTCAACCATATTTAGTAAATCCTGCATGACTTCTATGAGTGTATTGGGGAATTTCCCCCTTACTACCATTGCAACATCGTCCGCATATGCTACTACGTGTTGTCCTCTCTCCTCTAGGCTCTTTAGCAATGAGTTTAGTGTCAGCACCCATAGGAGAGGGGACAGCACACCGCCTTGAGGTGTTCCTCTGCTAACTTTTTTCTTGATCTCTGAGGCCCCTAGGGTTGTGATCACAAATCTGCTCAAGAGCATGCTTTTGATGAACTCAATCAGAGCGCCAGAGATCCCGAAATCCGTCAGTGCCTTTATTATGGTATCCGGTAGGATGTTGTTGAATGCGCCCTCGATATCTAGAAAGGCTACCAGTGTAAATTCTTTATTATACATTGACTTCTCGATTTCTGTAACAAGTGAGTTAAGTGCTGTTTCAGTTGATTTCCCTTTACAGTACGCATGTTGTGAGATGCTGAGCTTATTAGGGCTGATGTTAGCCCTAATATGCTCTTCTAAAATTCTTTCTAATGTTTTTAGCAGAAAGGAGGATAGGCTTATTGGCCTGAAATCCTTAGGTGTTGTGTGTGAACTTTTTCCCGCTTTAGGGATAAAGACCACTTTTACCTCTTTCCATGTTGATGGGACACTTTTCAGTTTCAGAGCGGCCTTAAATATAGCCGTCAACCACTCCATGATGCAGTTGAGTTAATGTTGTATTTGGGCCGGGAATAATCCATCTGGGCCCGGTGATTTAAATGATTTGAACGTGTTCACTGCCCAGGTTATCCTAGTTTCAGTGATTATTTCTTCAATGTCAGAGTTTGGTCTTTCTGTACCATTGTCGATTACTACGTTAGATGATTCGTTGCTGGGAAAGTGTGTGTCCACTAGCAACTTCAAAGTTTCGTCACTCGAAGTAGTCCAACTCCTGTCCGGTTTTTGGAGGTATCCGGTGGGATTGTGTTTTTTTGAGAGGATTTTGCGCAGTCTGGAAGCCTCTGTGGTTCCTTCGATTTCTCCACAGAACTTTGTCCAACCAGACCTTTTCGCTTTCCTAACTTCTTTTTTGTAAGTTTTTAGTTTACTGTAGTAGCAGTCCCAGTCTTTACTCTCTCGTGTCGCTTTCGCTCTATTAAACTGTTTTCTGCTGTCGTTTCTTAATATAGACAGGTCTTCTGACCACCAGGGTGGCTTTTTCTTCCCCTTATACCTAGTTAAAGGGCAAGCCTTGTTTAGCGCAGCTCTACAGACCTCCGTAAGAGTTTGTACGTGTTCGTTCAATGATTCTCTGTCTTCAATAGTAATATTTTGGGAATTTGGAAGTCTTTCCTTAAGTTCCCGCTTATATATATGCCAGTTGGTCTTTTTCAAGTTCCTGTTGGCGGGTGGAGCCCGTGGGTTGTTTCCCCCAAATTTTATTTCTATGTAGCGATGATCCGAGTAAGAGTGTTCATTCAGCACCCTCCACTGCGTCATCTTTCCGTAAAGGGTTTGACATGCTAGCGTAATATCAAGAACTTCTTGTCTATTGCGCGTAATAAATGTAGGTTCGTTGCCTTTGTTACACACTAAAAGCTTACTACATATAATATAATTAAAGAGAGACTCACCTCGTTCGTTTGTATCCGAGCTCCCCCATATGGTATGGTGGGCATTGGCATCACCTCCTAGTATTAGTTTGCGGTTGTGAGCTTTGCAGTCTTCAACAAGGCTTCTTATTAGCGGCGACGGCAGTGAACCTGTGTCGTCTCCGGCAAAATAGAGCGAGGTTAGCCAGGTGTTGCTTCCGCTCACTTCCCAGCTAACCGTCGTGGTATCTGCGTTACTGAAATTTTGAATCATAAATATATTAAGATGTACTTTTGCCATTATGCATGCTCTTTTAGTACCTTCACAATTGGTCTTGTATACTTTATAACCTGATGTCCTCAGACCGCAGATTTCGCCATTCCGTACCCAGGGTTCCTGGATGAGGACTACATCCGGCTGATCTTCTGCTAGACGATCCAGGAGGGCAAGGCAGGCTTCTTTACAGTGGGGTAGGTTTATCTGTAGAAGATGCATCAGCTGTTAACGTTACGTCTGGGTCTTCTTTGCTTTCGCATAAAAGTTCCCTTTCGGAGTACTTACGCTGTTGTGTGGGATATTTACCCTCCCGTTCGAAGTACAACCTCCCTAAGCCCATTTCTGAGCCTGAAGAGGCGTATTCTTCTTCGGTGGGCTGGTCGTCTTCGCTCATTGGCTCGGTTTCGCTCATGGGTTCCAGTTCCCTCATGGGCTTTTCGCTTTCCTTCGTGGCGAGGAACTCAATTGCATCCGTGTCGGTTTTATAAATGTGGAGCTTCACCTTTACAAAACCGTATCTCAGTTGCCCGTCGCATTTCGCTAACGGTTCAATTGAGTTCTCTGTGAGGAGCAGGAGAGCCTGCATGGTGGCGCGCTTCTGCTCTTTCGATTCATCCGCGCTGTTTTGGTTGGTAATAGTTTTGACGTACCTCCACTCCTGCGTTGGGATATCCGGATTGCAGACCCGGATGAGCTTCATAATCTCTACCGGGTCTTCGACGGTTGAAGGTAACCAAACCCTTGCTCGCGGCCTAGACGGAATATCCTTCCTGTCCACGACCACTAGCTTGGCATTTGGGTACACTTCTCCGACTTTGGAGATGGCCTCTTTGTACAGCTGAACCGATCTCTCATCGTCGCACGCTATTATTTTTATCTGGCCTTGGTGCCAGCCTAAGTCTTCGCACGCAGGCGGGGGGCCGGGGTTCTCCAGAATAACCTTCAGTGCCACTTTCGTTAGCTCGGCCTCGATCCATTTCCATTGGGCCTTGGGGATCATACCTTCAGGATGGTTCTCGTCCAGGACCCCTATGATAAAGCGGTCTTTTGCAACCTCCGCAAATGATCTTCTGGGCGTCACGCCCATTGGTTTGTGCCTTTTTGCGCTTGGCTTATTATCCTCCAAGGACCGCTGTCGTTTTGGAGCCGGTTGTACTGGTTTGAAGTCGGGGTTGAAATCAGGAATGATCGCTTTCGCTCTTTCAATCGCCTCTTTCAACTCCTGAGACAATTCACCTTCTTTTGGGTGAGTTTCGAGCACCCTCCTTAAGAGCCTGGCTGCATTTCTGCGATCCTGGTAGCTCGCTTTCGCTGGGTTTACCACCCTCACAAGCGGCCATCCTTCGGTACCGGAGCTAGCAGTAGCAGTGCTTCCGGTCGGGACCGTTTTTGGGGGCTGAATCACAGTTGACTGCCGGGCTAGTGCACCCCTACTTGTGCTTGGACCTGTGTCCAGCTCTGGTTGTGTGGCAACTGGCCTCGCTTTCGCTGAGGCTGTCGCTATGTGTTTCGATCGACTTATTTGGCCGATGGATGGAGTTCTCTTTGAGCTCGGTGCGACCGTTGCTCTTATTGCGGAACTGTTTGTTCCTGTCGGTCTTTTCGAAGGAGGACCGATCTCCTTTTTTTTATTTATTTTTGAAAGATCTGATTGCATTTTTGGACCCACGAGTGTCGGAGAAAGGATGTCCGCCCGTGCATAGCTCCGAACTACACGGGTAAGGCTAGTTATTACGGAGGGCGCCAGGTATCCGTAAGCTCCGTTCGAGACTTGGTTATTTGTTAGAAGGGCCCCAAGCCTGACAGATTCTCGGCACGGGTCGCATCACACCTTAATCCAGCCCTTCACCCCCGACCACGTTAAAAGTACTTTGGGTAGTGCTGTACTATTGAGGAGTATCGAACCCAACCCATAGTATCCTTAACTTAGCTAAGTACCTCCTGTAAATAGGAAAACTGTGGTACTTATTACCAGCTGGCATCCTCGGGGAGGGTTCAGTGGAGGATTTTCGCTAGCCCAATTTATTATAACATAAGGAAATAAAACTAGAAAACTGAATTAGTAAAAATATGTAGAATTTAAGATATATCTTCAATCTAACTATGGTGAAGTTATGTCCATCTTGTACCCATTTACCCTATTTTACATACTTATATGTACTTTCATTTTCCTATATTCCCCTGTTTCAATTTCATATACTTTTTTATTACGGTAATATTTAACTTTAAAAAAACCTCTAAGAAAACCATCTCTCAACTTCTAACATATGTCCTTCATTAGCATACTTTCACTCTAGTTTTGACTTTGTAAACGACAGGTTGTATAACTCTTACATATATATAAATAAAGTTACATAAAATAAATGAAAATATTGAGTTATCATTACTCGCGAGGGGTCTGAATTTAGTTACACTTCGAGTGCCGGACCCTGTATATCCAAATAGTTATTAGTTTAAGTTAAGTTTAGTTTATCTATTTAGCATATATAAAACATATGTGTAAAGGGGGATTTTTTAAGAGCTATAGGAAAGTTTTTCAAAAAAACACACGTAAAATTCAGAAAAAGCATGAAATTTTTATTTAAATCGATAGTACAGCCCATATAATTTAATGTTAGGAGATTATTTCATGCAAATCTTGACCGCGACTGCGCTTCTTTAAAATGTTTCGGCCGGTATCTCACATATAAATGATTTAATGTTGTCTTCCAATGCGTTAATTGAACCAGGCTTGTCTGAATAGACATGAGCTTTAACAAAGCCTCACAAAAAATAATCTAAAGGCGTTATATCGCACGATCTGGGTGGTCAATTGACAGGTCCCGAACGTGAAATAAAATGTTCACCGAACTCGCCTCTCAACAAGTCCATTGTTACGCGTGCTGTGTGGCATGTGGCACCGTCTTGCTGAAACCACATGTCATGCAAGTCAAGCTCTTGCATTTTGGGCAAAAACAAGGTGGATATCATTTCACGGTAGCGCTCACCATTCACAGTTACGTTACTATTCGCAGCATCTTTGAAGAAGTACGGTCCAATGATACCTCCAGCCCATAAACCGCACCAAACTGTGACCTTTTCTGGATACATTGGTAGGTTATGCAATTCTTCTGGCTGATCTTCACTTCAAAATCGACAATTCTGCTTATTTACGTACCCATTTATCCAAAAATGAGCTTCGTCGCTGAACACAATATTTCGATAAAAAAGTGGATCTTCGGCCAACTTTCCAAGAGCCCATTCCCCAAAAATTCTGCGTTGGGGTAGGTCGTTCGGCTTCAATTCTTGCACCAGCTCTATTTTGAAAGGCTTCACACCTAAATCCTTTCGCAAAATTTTCCACGTTATTGAGTAACAGAGACCCAATTGCTGCGAACGGCGACGAATCGATAATTGATGGTCATCATTAACACTGGCCGATACAGCTGCGATATTTTCTTCAGTTCGCACTCTACGTAAGCGTGTTGGTGGTTTGATGTCCTATAATGTAAACTTGGTTCTAAATTTAGTCACAATAGCTCCAATAGCCGCTTCAGTGGGCCGATTAAACCATAAAATAAAAGAAGCGCGCGATAAATTTTCTTAACAGACCACGAATTTTTATAATAAAATTCAATGATTTGCAAGCGTTGTTCGTTTGTAAGACGATTCATGGTTAAATTATAGACCAAATTGAAGATGTCTGATAGTGAAACAAAACACGAAACGTGCGTCAGCTGTTTAAACCAACTGTTTAAAAAGATAATAGCTAAAAAATCATATCATTATAGCGCTAGCCTTGTAACTCCATAGTCAGAGCTAATATCAAGTCTATAAGCTAGGTAAAGCAATTGAAATGAACAACGCAAATGTAGGTTTTAAACCTTTAAACTTAAATAAAATTTGCAAATTCGACATTTTAATTATGTCCTTTATCCAAACTGTGCAGAAAGAGATTATTTGTTTCTTTTGTGTTTTAAGAATACCATTTTATTTCGTGTTTTCTTTTACATATACCAGTACATAGTATGTGATAAATTATGATTTTAACGATATTAAATATAAATGTACGAGTATGTGATAAAAACAAGTTTCAACGTTGACTAGAGTTGGATTTTTATTTATTTATTTAAAAAAGGTTCTTACTGACTATTTCCTTAGTGCTAATATAAGAAATATATTAATAGAATAACAAGAAAAACGATCTAAAATCTAACTTAATTAAATAGAATACTACTCTATTAGCGAATTAAATTATGTGTTACATAGAGAATTGATTTACCGTGCATGCGTTCCTTGAAATCGGCTACAATATGTACCCGTATAGGTAAGTCAAACTTTCTCAAATAATTGAGAATTTTGATAGCATTCTTTTATTCATTAGCTTTTCGGCAGCTTTCAAATTTGGAGTTATGAAATCCTGATAGCAGGAGCTGCATAGCTTCCGTGACTACCATTCGGAATTCAGAGAGAACGTTGGTTCGAATATCTGTGAAAAATCCAAATGAAGAAAAAGTTTTTTCTAATAGCGGTCGCCACTCCGTCGGACACCTCCGAGTGTATTTCTGTCATGAGAAAGCTCCTCATAAAAAATATCTGCCGTTCGGAGTCGCTTCAAACTGTACGTCCCTCCTTTTGTGGAACAACATTAACACGCACACCACACATAGGAGGAGGAGCTCGGCCAATCCCCCAAAAGGGGTGTACGTGCCAATTATATACATATGGCTCATTTTAATGCTTATTCTTCTTCCTTAGACTTTGATTTTCTTGCTCTAAGTTTACTTTTAAGAACTTACATATAAGACTCTAGTCGTGAGGTCTTTGTTTGTATCTATCTATTTTATAGTCCGTAAGGAACTTAGGAACACAAATTACATAAGGAATCACTGAATATTGCGGAGTTCAAGAACACCAAAATCTTAGGTATTCGATGGAACTCCAAAATAATTGAGTTTTCTCTCTCTACAATCCAATCGAGATGAAACCCACCTATTTATTAGCTTTAGCAAAATTATTAGACTCCCTCTGTTGGTTCAGTCCTGTAATTATAACGGCAAAAATTATTATGCAACAAATATGGCTTGATCAATCCGACTTGGTTGAAAGTCTTAAACCACTCACATTTCATCTATAGCTCAATCTCGTACAAGACCACGAAACGTCAAATAATATTGAAATATCCAGATAAACCCATTTCTCAATGTCAGCAACCATGGAATTTCATGAAGTTTCTAATGCCTCCGAGAAAGTTTATGCCTCAACCCTTTATATTCAAGTAACAAACGAAATCAAAGTATGGAATACTCTGTTAGTTTCAAAAACCAGAGTTACCCCAATTAAAAGCACATCACTGCCAAAATTCGAACTGTGTGGAGCCGTTCGACAAGCTTATCTTGTTGCCACTACCCTACCCCACTCAGCATTAGAGCAATGAAGAAGCTATTTTGGACCTACTCAACTATAGTTCTATGGTGGTTAAAAAACCCACCATGTTCTTGGAGTAAATTCGTGTCTCACCGCGTCACCGCAATCATGGAAAAATTTGGAGTCAATAACTGACACCATTTCGAAAGGCATGACCATCCCGCGGATTGGGCAAGACGATGATGACGGCACGTACCCAAATGGTTAAGATTCGAACAAGAAGAGTGGCCAAAAACTCTAAAATCATACAGCACTACAGCTGAAATCAAACCCACAAATGGGAAGCCTACAGTTTTAAGCCGACTCAGAACGGCAGATGGTTTTTATGAAGAGCTTTTCTCATAACAAAAATACACCCGGAGGTTTGCCAATGCCTGCCGCTATTAAAAACAACTTTTTCTCTTATTTGATGTAATGCACAGATATTCGAACCTACGTACTCCTGCTACGGCAGCCGCCAAGCTATTCGTATAGTTGAGTATTTATTTAGGTTTTACTCAAATGCCTCACCCAGGGGACATGAAAGCCAATATTTAATCGAAGACATAACTCCAAGTGAATTTAAAGTGACACGAATAAAGTTAATTATTATGACCCAAAAAAATTATTGGGTATGGGAATAAGTTTCCTCTTTGCTAAAGTTGGGAATTATTTAAACAATTAAACGACTTTACTCCATCTTTCAGACAGTATAGACAGGTGGGCAAGATTTCCCAATTCAGTCCTTCTAAATATTTCTGAACCGATTTAGCAACGTGTGGCCTGACGTTGTCATGCATCAGTTGGTCATGTCTATCGTCGCTCTCCTTTGAGAGCTCGATTCAAACGCATTAGCTGTACGCCATAACGATCGCCAGTAATGGTTTCAGATAGTTTAAGGAGATCCATTTTTGATCACCAGTGACGATGCGGTGCAGAAAACCTTTTGTTTTCTGCCGTTCAAGAAGCGTCTCACACGTAACCAAACGTCTCTCGATATCCCAGTAGCACACAGTTACCTGCTTTCTGGACCATTCGCATCGCTTGAAAACGTTTACCGACGGTTGATCTGTCAACATCCAACTCTTTATACATATCATCAAGCGTTCGACATGCGCCTTCATCCAGTAATTGTTGTAGTTAAGTAGCTTCAAATTTTTTCGGTGCTCCTTCACGATCTTTATCACTCACGTCGAAATTGCCACTTTGGAAGCGTCGAAACCACACTCAAGTTGTATTCGATGGAGCGTGATTAACGTAAATTAAGATCAATATACGACACGTTTCAGCTGCACTTTTCTTTAAAAGGTAGTAAGGAAGCATGACTTCCCTTAAATGCTGTTTTTTCGGAACGAACGTAGACATTTTTCACATCAGATAAAAGGAATCTCTACGCTTCAAACGAATGTCACCAGTATATTTCTCGAGCGAATACAAAAATAGTATCAGTGGCGACACCTGTTTTACGAGGGCGGAGACTTATTTCCGTACCCAGAAGAATATGATGCTCTGACCCGAAACAAAAGTTCACTACTAACCCTGAACCCGTCATTGGACTCAAAAATAATAATGCGGATTAATGGATGATGTACGTTTCTTGTACGTCCAGCAAAAACGTCGTCTAACTACGCAAAGAATGTTCAACATCGAAAACTTGCAATCACAACAGACAGCCAGAAGATTCCCCACTCGACTCTAACCCCTGCTCTTAAAGAGTACTGCCCAACAAACCGGCATGCAGGAGCAATGGAGCAACACTGCGCGTTCTCTACGTACCGCCGCCAAAGAAGAAATCGGATTCCGGCGAGCACGAAAAAACAGCTGGTACGACGAGGAATGTCATGCTGCCGCAGAAGGAACAAATGCTGCCTATAGAGCCACGCTGCGATCGGGCGCAACGCGAGCCATATGGAATCGCTCCCGAGAGCTAAGAAAGGAAGAGAGCCGTATTATCACGAGAGGCCGAAATACGTGAGTGCGAGGAGCTTAAGATGCTGGCCAATAGGAATAAAGACCGCGTTTTTCTGTAAGAACAAAGATGGCGAACCGGTGACTGACATCCAGAGCAAACTTAAATTATGGAGGGAAGACTTCTCGAGCCTGTTAAATAGTGATAGCTGCGCATGTCAAAGAGAATGTGAAGATCCCGATACCCCAATCGTTGCAGTCTATGCCAATTACCGCGGATTAGTCTTCTATATATCGCCTATAAGGTTCTGGCGAGTGTATTGTGTGAAAGGCTGAAGCCCACCATCAACCAACTGATTGGACCTTATCACTGTGGCTTTTAGACCTGGAAAGTTTACCATCGACCAAATATTCACAATACGCTAAATCTTCGAATTGACCTATGAAAGGAGAATCGACACACACCATCTTTTCGTCGACTTCAAAGCTGCAGTCGACAGTACGAAAAGGAGTTTCCTGTATGCCGTGATGTCTGAGTGTGGTATCCCCTCAAAACTAATATGGCTACGCAAGATGACGTTGCTCAACACCAGCAGCGCCGTCACAATTGGGAAGGACCTCTCCGAGCCGTTTGATACCAAACGAGGTTTCAGACAGGGTGACTCGCTGTCGTGTGACTTCTTTAGCCTGATGTTGCAGAGCATCGTACGACCCGCAGAACTTAGTCGCTCAGTCACAATTTTTTATAAGAGCGCATAATTGTTGGCATATGCCGATTATATTGACATCATCGGCCTTAACAACCGCGCTGTTAGTTCTGCCTTTTCCAAACTGGATAAAGAGGCAAAGCGAATGGGTTTGGTGGTGAACGAGGACAAAACGAAGTACCTCCTGCCTTCGGCACCCACGTCACTATAGACAGTTATAATTTCTAGGTTTTTAAAGGCTTCGTTTATTTAGGAACCAGCATTAACACCGATAACAATGTCAACCTTGAAATCCAACGTAGAATGTCTCTTGTCAACAAGTGCTACTTTGGACTAAGTAGGCAATTGAGCAGTAAAGTCCTCTCTCGACGAACAAAACCAACACTCTACAAGGCTCTCATCATGTCCATGCTAACGTATGGCGCAGAAGCGTAGACGATGATAACATCCGATGAAGCGACGCTTGGAGCGTTTGAGAGAAAGATTCAGCGGAGGATTTTTTGACGTTTGCACGTTGGCAACGGCGAATATCGCAGGCGATGAAACGATGAGCTGTTTGAGCTTTACGACGGTATAAACATAGCGCAGCGAATAAAGATCCAGCGGCTACGTTGGCTGGGTCATGTCGTCCGAATGGATACAAACGCTCGACTCTAAAAGTATTCGATGCGATAGCACCCAAAGCGCAAAGCTAGTGATCCGATCTACGCACTCATGGGAATAGCGTTTTGGATACCAAAATTAAGAACCCTCATAAATTTAATGATCCACAACTGTAAAACTTGTAAATTGTACAAGAAGACGCAACACACACAAATAATGACGACCTTCCCAGCTGAGAAGATAACCCTAATCCGTCCATTTGCCGCCATAGGAATTAATTTCGGCGGAGCCTTCCTAATAACCAAGGCTTATTGGCTTATATTCGTCTTCTTCAAAACTAACGCCATATATCTCGGACCAACAGAAATCTTACGACACACTAAAACAATCCCTCCTTCTCTTCTGGGGAGACTCCCTTCCCGGAACTTCCTTGCATTACTTCGGGAAGGCCCAGAACAGTGTCCATTAAATGTACCAATACTATTCACCCACGTCTGGGTCTACCATATTTGTAGCCAGCTTCATGCTATAGGACCGTCTTCTAATGTCTCAGTGCCGTCATACCAGTGGTATGTATGACGTGCGCTCAGGTTCCTCTCACATGGGCGTATGTATGTTATACGCTATCGAGGTTTCTTTTGCATCTGCAGCAAAGAAGATGTTGCGGTAATATTATACCGTCTTATGCCGTCGTGAGTACGTGACTGAACCGTCTGTTATTTGTCGTCAATTCGTAGACAGTCCACCCGTACCCGCGGTACACGTGCAGCATTATCCTCTTTGCAAAACTTTTAACTGCGTTTCAAGAGTCATGTGATGCAGACATGTTATTGTTTAAGCTGTCTGGGTTCATTTGCTCGGCGTTCTTCGTTGAAACCATCGCAGTAGAAGAACATGTGCTCCGCGCTTTCTATTGCATTGTTACAGCTTGAACAGAACGAAGTGTCCTCCATGTGTAAACGGAGAAAGAAATATCGGTGGCCGCTCAATATTTGGGTTAAATAGTAATCTACGTCAACGTGCCTTCTGGTCACCCATTGGCTAATTTTGGATAAGTCAATAGGTCCAACGTCCGTTAACAGACGAGTCCCTTCTGCTTTGCCATTTTTCTAACGAATGCAGACGTTCTGCAGCTTTCCCTTCAATTGTCGGCTTTACTCCTTGTCTGTCATAAAGTTGTCCCATTTCCTGCACAAGTATATCTATTGGCAGCTTTCCAGCGATGACGCAAACCGCGTCGTCTGTTACGGTCCTGTATGCACATGCGACTCTTAGTGCATTTCGCCGGTGCACTTGAGCTACTGGTCTAACATTCGATGGCTTAGCTCCTGCCCATATAGGAGCAGCATATAAGATGACTGAATCCACCGCACTTACCACTTCTGACACCTTGCGGTCCGCCTATGTTTGGAAGAATTCTTGTAAGAGCACCGTTGACTGCCGCTGCTTTGGAATCCACAGTTGCTAAATGTTGCTTAAAGCAGAGCCGTGCATGAATCATGACGCCTAAATACTTTATTGCCCCTTGCAACAGTATTTCCTGGCCACCTATTTGCTATTTCATGCACTCTTTTTTTCTTCGCGCAGTTGCGAGGACCGCTTCTGTTTTTTGTACGGCCGACTTCACCCCGCTGCAGAAAGCCATAGTTGGACCCTAGCTGCTGGATCATTACACTTCTCCTGCAGGTGGTCTTGCTTCTTGTCCGTGACCACGAGAGCGATGTCATCGGCATAACCTACCAGTCTTGCTTTATCCGGAAATTTTAACCTAAGTACTCCGTCGGGCATGGCATTCCACAGTGAAGGTCCAAGGACTGATCTCTGAGGGACGCCACCAGTGACTTTATATGTCTTTAGACCGTCATCAGAATCATACTGCAGGATTTTATCCCAAAAAGAGCTTCGTATTATGCGTATTAGGTATCCAGGGACTTGGAGATTTCTTAGAGACAGCAAAATGTTTGACCATCTCGCCGAATTGAACGGATTTTTGACGTCTAGCGTGATAATTGCACAGAACTTCATCGGTGTGTGTCCTCCGCTAATGGCGTCACGCGCTATATATGTCACCGTTCTAATAGCGTCTACAGTCGATCTAGCCCGTCTGAAGCCAAATTGCTTGTCAGATAGGCCGGTAGGGAGTTCCAGATAGCTTTGTAGCCGATCACAAATAATGCGCTCAAACACTTTACCCACCGTGTCGAGCATACACAGAGGCCTGTATGCCGAGGACTGATTTGGTTGCTTCCTGCTTTGAGTAACAGCACTAGTCGTTGCAATTTCCATCTGCGCGGGAAGATCCCTTCATTAAGACATGCTTCATATATAGTCGCGAAGATTTCTGGCGTCGCCTGCACTGCTGCCATATCTTCCGCCGCAGTGCGGGAGACAGTGACATTTCTCCAAATCAATTGGAAGCTCTCGGCGTTGAAGGCAAGTTTCTTCAATTTTTGTCGCGTCCTTCGTTCTTCTGGCAGTTGTATAGCGTTGTTTATCTCAATTACTATAGCCAATGATCGCTGTGAGTGTACAAATTTTCATCTACCATCTATTTGGCGTGGTTTGCTGTGGTGGAATCTGCAAAAGCGAGGTCGATTATTGATTGCCCACTGGCGCAGTCGATTGTGTTCATTCCTGGGGTGTTGAGCAGAACAAGGTCCATTGCTCCATAGTCCCTTCTAATAATCGCCCCCTCGGAGTTGTGTACCGACTACTCCATGTCCTCCACCATGCATTGAAATCTCCTGCGATGAGAATCGGCCGCTTTCCTCTTAGCTCAAATTCCAGTGCTGTCATCATGTTTTCAAAATCTTCCAAGCTCCACCTTGGTGGTGCATAGCAGCTCATATAGTATAAACCATCTAGCTTCGCCCATGTGAAGCGGCATTTGCTACAGATATCCTTTCTGGGGTGTCTTACTGCCCACCACCCAGATTGCTGCTAGCTTGTCAGAAAATTTCCGAGAGGAGAGCAACACCCACTTTGTTTTCTACAACCGTTTGCCTTAGCAGGTCATGTGCTGCCTCACAGTGTTTGATGTTTAGCTGCAAAATCTTCATGTTCTTATTTCGCGTACTGCTTCTTGATAGCGTGGGCATCTAGCGTTACCCGCCGCATGTGATCCCTCACGTAGAACGCATTTTTCAGCGTTTGTGCAAGATGCTGCTTGGTGTCCATCCTTGCCGCATCGCCCGCAAAGCTTTGTGCGATCTGGTCCGTTGCATGTTGTCGCAACATGGTTAAACTCCCAACATTTAAAACACCTTTTTGGTAATATAACCTCGGTTACCCGAGACCGTACCCAGCCCACCTTGAGAGATCCAAGCGCTAGAACCTTCTTAGCATCTTCAGCTTGGAGTGCAATGTAGACAGACTAGGTACCTCCAAATGAAGTGCGGACAGTTCTGATGGCTGTTTCATCCGGCTATCTTACTTGCACCTGCTCTGTGATTGCTTCGAGTAGCTCCTCAGTTGTGTTTAAGTCGGATTTGAGACCTTTGCATTGTAATGTTACAGTGTGGGTTTTCGGTTTAACCGTTAAAATGCCTTCCAGCGCCTTTTTGATGGCTTTCTGGTAATGAGTAGGTTCACCTTCTTCCCTTTTTTTTAATTCTATTAGGAGTCCACTTTTTTGTGTTGTCCGCATTGTTTTGACCCTCTCACTGAGATCTTTCAATTCTACGCTGGATTTCATTGCGCGTACCATGTCCGCATTGTAAGTTGTGCCTTCCACCTATTTGTGGATTATAATCGCTTCAGATCTAGGTCGGAGTGACCCGTGAATTTGTTTAGCCTTTGTTAGCTTCTTTCTTCTCTGCAGTCGCAGAGGATGTCGGTTTCTGCGGGGATTTTGACCTTATTTTCTTGGGATCAGGCGATGTTGCTCCTTCGTATGCTATCGATTCTGGACTGGTTTTAGATCTCAGACTTTTCTCTGACGAAAGAATTCTTTTTTCAGCCACTCTTGCTGTTTTGCGTATCTGCAAAGGGCTGCGAATCACTTTAGGCATCTTTTTCTCTTTCAACTGCATGGTCACCTCCGTGTGTGCAAATTTTATTTTGCTAACCATTTTCCATATGTCATTGTGGACATTGCGGTGTGTGTCGTCATATTCCATAAGTCCGTCGATTTCCTTTCCAAGGCGCCCAATAAAATCAGCTAAAGAGCAAGCTGTTGGCTCCGATGGCGATGTCAGGTTTTTTTGGTGGTTGTCCATCACTCGCGGGAAGTTCAGCTGCCGCTGTTGCTTGTCTTCATTGTGGCGTGTTGGGGTACCTAAGATCTACTCAAGGATGGAGCTTGTGTGAGCTGCCCCTTCTGTTGGTTCGTCATTGGCTCGCTGGTAAGGAAGCTGAATTATTTTCAACTGATTTGTTTGTCGCCGGTGTGTTACTTGTAGCTGCTGCTGGTTGCGGTGGAGTTCTACTGATAACAGACTGGAGCTCCTCCCTCATCAATAGCATTGTTGTTGTTTTCTTCATTGCGTTTTGTTTTTTTTTTATTTTCAATTTTGTCCATGATTTATGGGCCCCAAATCACAGCCGCTATCTCTGCACGTGAATGAAGTTTCCGTAAGTCCTATGGTTATCTATGGAACAGGGAGGCCATACTAGGGTTGATACTGGTCCTTATGGGTACCTGTGTTCAGGGCCAGGCTTCAAGCCGTAACTAATGAGGAGTAATCTCAACCCAACCTACATGGTCACTTAAGACTACGCGATTTGAGCACTTTGTGAGACCTGTCAGGTTTTAATAGGGAGGAGAAACAATAAACCCTTCTGTAAGTCATTTCAGTTAGATTCCACTCTGTCTACTCAGATTACAGAGGTTTACTGCTCCAGCTCGATCACAATCTGCTCCGATCCAGTATGACATAATCAAACCTGATGGACCGCAGGCCGTACTGTCATATTATCACCAGCCGCTCCTAACATGGAGAACAGTCGCTGACCAGGTAGCCGCCCACTATGCCCCTGGATTTTTTCTTTTTTGCGTTCACCATGCCGTTACATGGTAAAGGAGACACTTATTTGTGAAAGGCGGTGTCGAGTCGCCTTTGACACAGAAACCTCATCGGCACAGCTGGCTTTTATACCGTGCCCTCCGTCTCTGCCGCTCTTTGTCGGGGGTTACTTATTTGTTAAAGCTATCCGCAACCTGTCGACCCCCACGGTAGCTTAGAGCCCAGCTTAGTAGTCCGGTCCCTAGGGAACGTGGACCTCCGTGAATGTAACTACCGTATTAACCCGCACAGTTGCCTGAATTCTCGTCCATTAATCCGCTCAAATGATGACCCAATAAATTTAGAACCTCAGAACCCTAGGACACTTTTTAATAGGTACCCCATTATTAACAAAAGCCGAAACTAATTTAGAAGTTACTAATCTATGATAAGCCGATGGATAAATTTAAGGGCCCTCCATCAACATTTCTCCAAAAGATGGAAAGCAGAATATCTCAAGAAACTTCACAAGCGATATAAGTGAAAACACCTTCAACACAACACATAGTCTCAAACAATCTTTGGTTCGTGTATGCTGCAATTGCTTGAAGGGCTGATCGTTTGAAGGCTTGTGTAAAAGAAAATGGTGACCATTTCGAATGAAAATTTAAAATTTTAATTTTTACATGATTAAATAAAACTAACGTCATTAAAAAGAAAGGATTACAATTTTATATCTATAACGGACTTAACTTGTAACAGAACTTATGGCAGGACTAAGTAGTGATCCAAATCAGAGGAATCGGTATGAGGGATTTATTTGGATTTTAACGTAACAAAAATCATAACAGTATGAATAAGACAAGGTAAATATTTTAATGCACCCATGTATTTCTTGTGTATGGTATGTATTTCCAGTTTTTTTTCTTTTATTTGGTTTGCTTTCATCTTCCACTTCTTAGTTTTAACCCTTATTAGCATTTTGAAGGGCCAAAGCCTTTTAGCGTAATGATCACTTACTGTGTGAAGTTTTATTCCCTGTAAAAAATATTAATTGAATGAGTTTTTGTTTGTGAAAGCAACATAGAAATGCACATTCAAATGCCAATTGCCAAATGCCGTCGGCAATAAATCCAATTAATTTCATACAGAAGCCAAAAAGTGTGCAGAGCCAATGTACTTAGACAGAATTCTCTGTAATCAGCCCTGTTAGGACCTTTTTGATGTTGTCGAGCTGGGCCAGGTGAAAAAGTCTTCGCTGTTACACTTCATTTTTGACAATTCACACTATTCGTAGCTCGTGAGACTTCTCGATATCATTAACGTTCTCTGCATCAAGTGTGCATACATACATACAAATATGCGTATGCATATGCAAAAGACAATTTGTTTATTTTATTTTATTTTATTTTTTAAAGCTTAACACATGCCCGCCGGCGACAGAATTTGTTGTACACGGCATCTGGCGGCTCTGTAACTCCAAGATTGTTTCATCGGATTGCGCTTTTACCTATAACCGTAATTGCATATCGCTCAGCTGGCTGCATAATATGTAAACTATTTCTCTCCTTTTTGCTCAGAAAACCGTTACCAGCATTCTGAGAAACCCACCTGATGAGACAATTGCGTATGTACCACGTCCAATGGGACGGGCCTCAATGTACCACTAGTCGTACATGCCGGCGGGAACATGTTAAATAACAATTGAATTGTTAAATAAACAAAAAGATAAGGCTGGTGAAGAATTGCTAGCTTATAAACGTCGTAGAAGATCAGAGTCCTTAGTACGATTATGATTAATCCTTTAGTAGTGATGGCTATAGTGAAACCAGCTGCTTCAAGTTTGGTTTGCCTCTGCTGCTCTATGAGTCGATAAACATCATTTTTACATATAAGATTTGATGTGGTAGTAGGAGTAATGATCATATCCGTGGCAGTGGTATCAACGATTGTATTGCCGTTGATGCATGAATGCCCTGGTATCCACATGATTCTGATTTTATGAGGGTGATTGGAGTTATTATAGTTTTTTATGGCCTGAAAACAGGACTTGCTATCTGTGCATATGATGTATTTCGCCTTGAATTCGACGAATACTGCATGGCATAGAGAACTGCTGTAGCTTCAGCGCTGAAAAGTGAGTAAAACGGAAATAGTACTCCATACGATAGTGTAATTCGCTTTGGCACCATCGGTGAAGATAATCTGCCAACTAGAGCTTTTAAGGCGAGATGAAATTTCTAAGAAACATGCGCAATACTCTGCCGATGTCGTATTAGTTTGTGCATGTAACTTAAGTCGTTTATAAAATATGATTTTTTCAGCACCCATGGCTGGTCTTATCTCGTCGATAATAATTTTAAGGGCAGTCCACTGACTTTTGCAAAAGAGGCGCATTTGTAAATTGAAGAAGCTATCTTAGGAGTCCGTGTACGCACAACTGCCAAATGAAATATTTTTGTAGAAAAGCATTGACCAGCAATTCAGAGTTGATAAGCGAGTGCTTGCAAGATAAATATTTGACATTGATTAACTTAAGCACTAGCTTATCTCTAATGTATGTACAGTGATGTTTAAAAAGATACCTAGAATCTAATACTATACCTAGAAACTTAAGACTGTCTGTATAAGAAATATAGTAAGTATATTGTTAAATGTAAACGTAGGCTTATTACAGTTTTGTTTCTTACAAAAATGTAGTAGTTTCGTTTTATTAAGAGAGATTGAAGCGTCTGAAGAAAGGGACCATGAGGAAATGCTGGATAGGATGTCTGTGAAGGTAGCCATTACGACACTTATGTTGGGAATTTTAGAAAGTGGACGCATACTTTCGGTGGAAAATGTTAGGGAAACGGGAAAAAATTGTATTAAGCTGATGAAAAGCTATAGTAAAGAGGATAAGGGATAGAGACGAGCCTTGTGGGATACCATTGTCTAGGGGGAAACATAGGTGAACGGACGTTGGAAATAAGTACACTAAGTTTACTAGAGGATAGGAAAGATTTAATAAAGTTCTAGATTCTTGATCCACCTTTCAAGCTTCCTTAAAACGACCTGTATACCTATCCGAAATATGATTTATGGGTTAATAGAGCTTGGGAATCGTGATCAAGATATAAGAGAGCATCAACCGTACGCTGTCCCTTCTTGAAGGCAACTTGATTATGGTAGATGAGCTTATTTGCTTGCACATACCATAATGCAGGGAAGAAGAGAAGATCGACTGAGAAGATATTGTTGTAATGGTTGAGGAGGCGAAGTAAAAGAGATAAAGGGAGATGTTTCATAATGTGATAGGATATATTATCAAATCCAGGATGAGTTAAGGGAAGTAATAAGAGAGTGGAAGGGAAAACCAGTAAGCTTTTTTATGTCAGTCCATATCCTTTTTGTGTCGGATAAAGAAGATATACTGCTGGTAAATTTTTGGAAGCAGCGGATTTTAGTCTTTTTGGCACTGCGCCGTAAAAGTGCATTGCATTCTTTATACAAAATAAGATTTGATTGGGTCCGACTAGGCTTGAATTCGTGCCCAGGCATTCTGCTTCTCTGTTCTTAATGCTGAAAGTTCGCTGTTCCACCACAAAGGAACAGGTTGGTTCGGCTTTGTTGTAGAAAGTGAGATGGATTGATTTGCTGAGGAACCGATGATTTTTTGGATATTAGAAGTTTCTTCGTTGATGTTGGAGAAATAGGGAAAGAACAGGAGAGAGTTTCAAAAGCAGCCTCAAATGTTTACCAGTCCTCTCGATCAGTTTTGAAGTAGATTCTGGGCTTGAAAAGAATTTGGGGGCGGGACAATTGGATTTTGGAGAGGATAAGGAAATGATCACTACCTTGAAGATCGGTAATGTAGAGCCGTGATACTATTGAAGAGAGGGATGCAAAATAAAGGGTAAGTGTAAAGGATGAATGAATGGAAAAGTGGGTGGGAGATCCGTCGTTTAGGATAACAACGTCAGAAACTAGGATGGAATCTTCAATTATTCAACCTTTTGAGTTGGAGGAAACGGACCTCCAGAGAGGGTTTCAAGCACTAAAATCATCGGCTACAATATAGGGTGGGTAGAGGAAGGAATTATGTTGTTGAAATCTGTTGCACAGATCAATTGATCAATTGAAGTTTGTAGTTCAATGGCTAGAGAAGCAATAATTGATTGGGGTGAAAGAGGATAGGTGAGGTAGATGTCTGGGATTATTGGTAGATTTCGTGGATATACCCATATCTGAAGGGGGATTGGAGGAGGGTTAACCGATAAAAGATAGAGGGCGGAGTCCGGAGGAGATTGCATGGTAAGAGGATACACTTTATTTGGCACGTGGTGGAAATTGCAGGGTAGTGATAAATTCAATGTTGTCTGGAAGGTAGCATTTATCAAATGTTAGTAGGATGGTGCCAGTGCATTTGTGAAAGCCCTCGCTGATTTTGCAGATTTGGAATGCTGATTTAACACCATTTTTTTTTTGAAGGCCTTCAAGAACCTCTTCTTTGGACAAGTGACAAATAAAAAAAGCATATATTGTACCTTTGGCGCAGTTAAGAAATTCATGCAATTTAACTGTAATACCTCTAACGCTCGGCAATTTGTTGGCAACTACGAATTTGTCAGCGATTTTCTTATTTTTAAGAAGTAACAGCAGAGAATCGTAGCGAGGCTCAGTAATCTTTTTGACTTCTTTGCTTATTGCTTGTATGCTCTTGTAGACAGAAAAACAGAAAAAAGTTGTCAGCGGTTCCTATTCATCTAAAGCTCTTATAACCAAAATCTGTTTTGGTGGTTGGAAGTTGAGGAAATATATTCAATGGAGAATTTTCAAATTTTTTGCACGAACCCGCCTTGTAGAGTGTTAGTTTTATTCGTCGAGAGAGGACTTTACTACTCAGTTGCCTACTTAGTCCAAAGTAGCACTTGTAGGCAAGAGAGATTCTACGTTGGATTTTAAGGCTGACATTGTTATCGGTGTTAAGGCTGGTTTCTAAATAAACGAAGTCTTTTACAATCTCGAAATCTAGGCTGTTAACAGTGACGAGGGCGCCGATACGCGAGTGCGCCGACTGTTTGTTTGATGACAGGAGGTACTTCATTTTGTCCTCGTTCACCACCAGACACATTCGCTTTGCCTCTATATCCAGTTTGGAGAAGGCAGAACTAACAGCGTGATTGTTAAGGCCGACGGTGTCAATATAATCGGCATTCGCCAACAATTCTGCCCTCTTATAAAATATTGCGCCTGAGCGATTAAGTTCCGCAGCTCATACGATCATCTCTAATATCAGGTGAACGAAGTCACACGACAGTGAGTCACCCTGTCTGAAACCTCGTTTGATATCAAACGGCTCGGAGAGGTCCTTCCCAATTCTAACGGCACTGCTGGTATTGAGCAAGGTCGTCTTTCATAGCCGTACTAGTTTTGTGGGGAATCCAAATTCAGACATCGTGGCATATAGGTAACTTCTTCTCGTACTGTCGACTGCAGCTTTGAAGTCGACGAAAGGATGGTGTGTGTCGATTCTCCTTTCATGGGGTTTTTTCCAAGACTTGGCGTATTGTGAATATCTGGTCGTTAGTGGACTTTCTAAAGGTCTAAAAGCCACAGTGATAAGGTCCAATCAGTTGGTTGATTGTGGGCTTCAGCCTTTCATACAATACGCCGCTAGAACCTTATAGGCGTTATTTAGAAGACAAGGTTTTACAATATAATATATATAACTTGTTGTTTACATGTTTTCAGATGCAAAATGGTAAACAAATATTGTATAGTGGGCTGCTCATTGGGGGCTATTTTGTATGCACTTCTTTCGGTAGGAGAAATGACCAGGGGAGTGTTATCAGTGATAAAGGTTTTTATGTAGATAGTGAGAAATTGGCTATGGTAGTTTAGTAATTGTATAGATTAGAGAAACTCACGAAAAATTGGCTCAATGTCCACAAAAACGAAAAAAATCTGTCAGAATTTGTGGACGAAAAACGAAAGGGAAAGGGCTGAGTAGCTTCCACAAATTTCAATCAGCAAAACGGAAAAAAGGACAAGGAGGGGGTCAAGTAAGTATACATATGTTTGTAAATATGTAACTTATGCCCTGACCGACAGGGGCTTCAAAAAAATTAAAGATGCGGTGAACCAACTGTTCACCGATAACATTAAAACACACGATTTTAATTAGTCACTTAACTTATTAATTTATTCCGCATTCATTGCGGTTCTGATTCTAACTCGCACTTACAAATCATTCTTGTTACCAGCTAACTTCTTAACCGAAGCTAATTTGCCAACGTTGCAGTTCCCACCACTTGCCGGTATTTCGCAATCGTTGGGTTGCGCGTGTTGGCCAATATGCTGGCCTTGCAATTCCCAGACATTGGATATTGTTATTGATCGCTTGCGCGTGTGTCGCGTCAGCGAAAGTTCTTCTGTGAACTTTAATTGGAGCAATGAAGTCACGTGTAGTGCAATGTGATCACAGGGTGCGACATTGGGAAGTATAGTGGTATATGGCGACATAACTTCTCCCCCTTTAAAGACCCTCGCAGATCAAAAGTCGAAAATTGCAAGCGGGTAAAATGTTTTAGAGAGTAATTACAGTTTCCTGGCGACATGTTGATACTGACTGGTGTGACTGGCAGGCTATTGTCCAGGCGATAAATTTCAGGAGCAGACTTTCTTCTAATTACTTTGCTGTTGTTAGTGTTATCTGACCAATGAGTCGGGATTTCAGCTGGCGGAAGGTCTAGCTTTCTATTGTAGCATCTCCACAGCATGGCGGCAATAAGAACAATTGCGCATATCGAGAGGATTTCTGAAGCGAGAGAGAAATTTACCTTTTCATTAACGTCACCAAGATACCTTATGTTTTCCATAGTCAGGTCGTGGACGTATTCTAGGTTGACCTTAACCCTTAACTGGTATCGTAAATTTGACTAACGAAACTAGTATCGTGGGGGCCGCGCGGCCCCCTATTAAAATTAGATTCTAGGATACAAATGTCTACATTTTTTTTCAAGAATTATTTTGACAGGACAAATAACAAGCTTGTTTTATGAAATTAATAAGTTTTTATTCATATACTTCTTTTAACTTATTTACTACAAGAGATCACAAAATTTGGACAATTTTTTGGTATTTTTTTCTTACCACTATAAAAATAAAAAAAAACTATTATTTCGAAAGTCTTTAGCTAACATATGTATGTTTTCTTATTTCTTATAAAATCAACTTTGAAAAAATAAACTAAAACATAAGTATTTCAACGTATAGTGGGGGAATAGTGGGGTCCGCACGGCTCCCGCAACGTACGTAGCTCCGCTCTGGTAAAAGCTTCAGCGCCGAACGTCCGACACCCGCCGCGTGTCGCGACGTAATGAGATTACTCGAAATGGCAGCCGCGTACTATGCGTAGTTTTTAAGAAATTCAAAAAAATAAAACGCGTGGGGTCTGCGCGGCCCCCACGATACCAGTTAAGGGTTAATTGTATGGCTCTTCACCTTTGATAGTACTGCTGGAAGGGCCTGTGCGGTAATAGTTTCATAACTAGAAAATACTTGGTCACCATTGGTGATCGAGGCATTGCTATTTTTGATTACTCCTTGGAAGTTTGATATAAACACGGTGTTCTCGTTTATCAGCTCTATTTGTGACCCATTCTGTCTGATGAATTCGCAGTTGGCTTCTCCACCTTTTAGGAGTCGCGGTAGGCAACTGCTTTCTTCCAGTTTAATTAAGGATTCTGATTTACATACCGTGGACGAGCTGATTACCAGGCAATTCTTTGTTAGGCCGTACGTCTCTTCCTGGTTGACGAGCATCCTGTCAAAAGGGAGATTTAGTTGCTTACCTCCATAGATTCCAGCGCGAGTGACCAGGAGATTATATTTCTTAGTTGTTACTTTTGGCATTGAAAGGACGTAGAGGAGAAGTGTCCCGTTAATCAGTACCGACGGTTGGTCATATTCGATTGCTTCTATTATATTCTGATATGGGAGCATTTCTATTTCTGATAGAATTTGGTTAACTTCGTCCATATCCAGTAGGTTGCTCTTGATAATTCCATTCTTTGCCAACTGACAGCCCCGCACTATTTCGTTTACATCCTCGCGAAGAAGAAAAATGTTGTGAAGTGCGCTTTGTCTGAACTCCATGATTTCTGTGTCCTTTGCCACGTTATTCGTGCGATCCACGACCTCGTCGATTTTTTCCAATACCTCCTGTGTAGCCGTGAATAGTTTCTTATTAACCCTGTACTAATGGTTGCTATTCTGAATTATCTGATTTTAACTGTGCAGGATATTGCTTCAATCCGTTGCGTCAGGTGATCCCTCTATCCATTTCCACGCTGAGCCTAGCCAGTCAATAGATCGAGTATTTCTTCTTCTACCTGTGTTGCCCATTAGTTCATGAAGTCGTTCTAGCGTTTGATTAATGTAGTGCTGTGCTAATATCTGGTCCTCAATTCGGTTTGTTAAGTTTTCCACTAGCCTCAAGGTTGTAGCATATTGTTGTAGATGCTTTCCATTTCAATTCAACCGGGCTATTCGGGGCATGTTCTTCGATTTCGATGTAACTCAAATATGTTGCTCTCTGGTCAAAATAATGAGACACGTATTTTTTGTTCGCCCGAAAAAATTTTTTTTCAAGAGTTATCGGCAATTTTGTTTTTCGGCTCAAACTCGATTTTTTTTAATTATATAAGAAACAATTTTTTTTAAATGCCCATAACTTAGTCAAAAATGAACCGATTTTAATAATTCTGGGTTCAAAATGATCGTCATTACTTACACGAGCGACTTCATGTAGAAACAATTGCAAAAAAGTAGTTAACAATTTTTTATTTAGCAAAAAAGAAAAAAAATGAAATTTTTTCGAAATTCAATATTTCAAAAAGTGTATTTTTGTTTTTTTTATAACTTTTTCCAAATCAAGAGGACACCTCAAACTTCAATTAAGCTGAATGCCCAGTAGCTAAAATGAGTTGTTTTTGAGTAATGAATTTTTGAGTAAAAAACCTGTTTCGCACTTTTTGTTTTTTGCAAAATAAAAAATTTGCAACTACGTTTTTGCAACTGTTTCTACATGAAATCGCTCGTGAAGTAATGACGATCCTTTTGAACCTAAAATTATTAAAATCGGTTCATTTTTGACTAAGTTATGAGCATTTAAAAACAAAATTTTCTCATATTATTAAAAAAAATCGATTTTGAGCCGAAAAACAAAATTGCCGATAAAGCTTGAAAAAAAATTTTTTCGGGCGAAAAAAAAATACGTGTCTCATTATTTTGACCAGAGAGCAACATATTTGAGTTACATCGAAATCGAAGAACATGTCCCGAATAGGCCTTTCGAATTGAAATGGAAAGAATCTATATAAGAAATTTTTTTTAATTACTCATAACTTAGTCAAAAAAACGCCGATTTGAATGATTCTGGGTTCAAAATAATCGTAATTACTTACACGAGCGACTTCGTGCAGAAACAATTGCAAAAAAGTAGTTGAAAATGTTTTATTTTGCAAAAAACAAAAAGTGCGAAACAGGGTTTTTACTCAAAAATTCATTACTCAAAAACAACTCATTTTAGCTACTGGGCATTCAGCTTAATTGAAGTTTGAGGTGTCCTCTTGATTAGGAAAAAGTTATAAAAAAAACAAAAATACACTTTTTGAAATATTGAATTTCGAAAAAATTTCATTTTTTTTTTCTTTTTTGCTAAATAAAAAATTTTTAACTACTTTTTTGCAATTGTTTCTACATGACGTCGCTCGTGTAAGTAATTACGATCATTTTGAACCCAGAATTATTAAAATCGGTTCATTTTTGACTAAGTTATGGGCATTTAAAGAAAATTGTTTCTTATATAATTAAAAAAATCGAGTTTGAGCCGAAAAACAAAATTGCCGATAACTCTTGAAAAAAAATTTTTTCGGGCGAACAAAAAAATACGTGTCTCATTATTTTGACCAGAGAGCAACATATTTCAGTTACATCGAAATCGAAGAACATGCCCCGAATAGCCCGGTTGAATTGAAATGGAAAGCATCTGTAGATTGATGACGTGTACCAGTTTGAATGACCCGCCAATGATCCACCCGTTTCCATTTTGGATTGTTACGATCGGAGCCTTGTAATTGAAAATGTTTAGACCGCTGATGGCATTTGCCAGCAGTGGGAATCTGCAACGCAAGATGTTAATTCTAATTTAATGTAGTTAGTAATTTAGTAGTTATTAGGTTCTAAGAAGGTATTTAGTAAAAAGCGAAAAATGTTGTTGATAGTAGGAAGGTATTATTAGTAAGCGGAATTCTCAGGATTAGATTGAATATCATTAAACTAGTGTTACTATCCTGGTTTAGGATTTCAGCTTTTCCTGCGATATTATTTTGTTAGTATGTTAGTGGTTTAAAGTTTCCAAGTGGTTTACAAGTTATGTTCTTTTTGTGTTTTTTTTTTTTGAATAAAACGATTTTTTATTATAATTAGTAGGGAAGATTAAAAAGAAAAATTTGTTTAAATTAACTTTATATTGTTATTACAGAAATTTTCATAAAGAAAAATAAAAAGGAACAAAATAAAAAGGTAAATATGTTGGTTTTTTTCCTCTTTTATTTTTTGTTGTTAACGATTTTTTCGTTTTTCAAAAATTTTGTTTCTTTTTTTTTCTTTCTTCTCCAACGGATTATGCGAGGCAGGCATTTTCAATTTTGTTTTTTTCTTTCTTCTCCAACGGATTAGGCGAGGGAGGCATTTTCAATTCTTGTATAGGACAGAGGGTCATACTGTTCTCGAACCAGCTACGGAGAAATCGCCAGAATCCCGTTTGGAAGTAGTGTAGCCATTTGTCAAATTCGATGGTACTACGAGCCTACTAGGGCACGATTCATCCCACTAACAAGCCCGCCCTTGTAGTAATGACCATTTCCTTTTGTTCTGGACTAGAGGTGTTATCATTTCTCGAACCAGCTAGGGAGAATCGCGTTATCCGGTTAAGGCACGATTTGTCCCACTTGCAAGCCCGCTCTTGTTAGATAAACTACCCCTTAGTACCAAGTTTTCTTTCTTATTTTAGTTTATTTCGGTATAATTCTTTATTATTTTTTATTTTAATGTTTTTTTTTTTTGTTTAAGTGCTATGATATGTAAGTTAATAATTAATATACTCGGACTGTTCACTTGTGATCTCTGCACGAAGTTAAATCAGCGAAATAGAATTATTACTTGCTCGTTTATTGGTCAAATCCGTACTGAAATATAAATGACAAAATATTCTTAACATAAGCTAGCCCTGACCTATAATCGCTGTGTCAGCGATGCTGAATGGATTATATTTCAACGTCGCGACGGCGCATGGAATGTTGACGGCAACGTATTGTGGAGTTTGGCATAATTGGCATTAAACATTGTTGCAGCTTTGCTGATCGTGCAGAACTGCATTCGTTGACTTTGTCTAACCGGATGTATTAACTCCTCCCTCACTAGTTTGAAGGCCGTCCTCGGTTTTTCTCAAAGTGTCGATGACAGCTCGTATCGAGATTTGTTGTTTATTCTCTTTGCATTTTTGATGAACCTTGAAGACGACCAGACCGATGATCGGAGTGACAAGAGTGTTTCCAATATATTGAAGATTCTCAAAGTTCAGCCTCTGAAGATAGGGCATGCTTAAAATCTCTCGGTGGCCAGTTATGTTTAGGGTTGCCGATATTGCTGGGCCTGGATGACGCCTGAGTATGTTTTTGGTATTTTCAAAGAGAGACCCATTCACGTAGATTTCCTCATCAAACGTCAGCAAGTGTGTGCCGTGGATGACTCTATCCGTGTTGCTATTCATCTGTATTGTAGCTGTAGCTTCGTTGATAACGATGATACCATCGTCAATTACCATCAGCGGCTGCAGGTGGCTGGGACGAGTCTTACAGTGTGCTATACCTCCAGAATGTAGTTGCTGCGCACAAGTTGTTGATTTCAGCTGTTTGCAGAATGTAGAGGTGAGAGTAGCGGTGCAGTTTCCAATTGCTAAGATATTGTTACTACAATCTGCGACGTTGTTATTTTCTTCGAGGTCAAGTATCGTTCCATTATGTTGAACGGGGAATATGGTTATTTTCTTACATATTACGCTAGGATTTGGGTACTTGATAAGAAAGTGTACAAAATTATGATCTAAAAAGACTTTTACATAGGCTATTTCAATTAAATCTGTTATTGTTAAATTTGTAGAGTGCTCATTTAAAATTTGACTTAGGTCATTAGAGTCAAGAATTGTTGGGTTTATAATTTGAATCTTTGCGAGTGTAATAGACAACATTAATATTTCGAGTTCAGAGATTATAATTCTATTTCTTGTGAGTAATGCTTGATAGAGGTTTCCTGTATCGATCTGTTTCTCTTTTGCAAATCTAATTATTTTATTTACGGATTCTGTTAAGTTATTAATTTTTTCTTGTACTTTTGTATTTATAACTGCCTGTTGTTCAATTGAGTCAGTTAGTTTTTGCTGGTGAAATTTCAGATTTTCGAAGTCATTAAAGTCAGGAGTTCCTGCTACTATCTTTAAAGCTTTTCCTAAAATATTTATACTCCTAGCTTGCCTATGGTGAATATTAACCGTTTCAAGCAGTGTCCTAATATGACCTAAATCTGATTCAAGAATTTGTCTCATATGAGACTGTGGGAAATGTTTCATAAGTGAATTAGTTTCCTCGGCAATTTCCGAGTACATTGTGAGATTAGAAGAATGTCTTAAAAATTTTAAAATTTTCCCAAATAACTACGTTTCCGTCCATGATGGGAATATAGTCCGAGTTCGAGTAATTGATGATCTTTCCAGCTGCTGCTGCTACTAGAAGTAGAAGGCGAAGAATCCAAACCCTAGTAAAGATAGGATACAGAGCAGAATAAGTACTGGAAGGATAATTATTTTTTTCTTATCTTATCCTTGTGTACCTCCCTCCCCTTTATAAGAACCGTCGACCCCAAATCGGCTTCCACAATGACTTCCTCAAACAAAGGAGTTAGCTTGTTACCAAGTCTTTTATTTAATTTCATAAGTACCTTGTCGCCTATTTGAAAAGTTCTATTTCTTCTGTCCGCGTTTTGTCTTTTCAGTAGCAGATCTTGCGCTTTAGATATTTTTTTTCTTATTTCTGCTTCGAATTCTGGTGGGGATGCATGAATTATGTCGATTGGTTTTTTATTAACGACTGAGTGAATTGATTTATTGTATTCTATTGTTGCCTGAAGTATAATATCAGTAGTGTCATTTAATTGTTTTTCTAATTTCAAGCATCTGGCAATTTCTGCAAGAGTACTGTGAAATCTTTCTACCTGTCCATTTGAAGTACTATGTAGTGGTGGCGAATTTACAATATCAACATTAAACCGGTTTTTTAAAAGAGACCTTATTGTTCCTGAATTCAGTGATGGTTCGTTATCGCAGTAGATAATTTTAGTATTAGGGTAGAAATTCATGAGCTGTAAGATGGGGGACTCAATATCTATTATCGTTCTGGAAGCTATGGGCTGAACAATGGCAAATTTAGAAAATTTATCAATACAGGTTAGAAAATACTTTTTATCTGTAGAAAAAATGTCAATATGGAGAATTTCTCCTACTTGATTAGGGACTGGCGTTTCGCCAATGTACTGTTTTTGTGCGTGTCGGTCATATTTTCCTTTGCTGCAAGTCTTACAATTTGCAACTACTTCGTTTGCTAGACGGGTCATTTTTGGGAAAAAATAGTCTTGGAGAATTTGTTTTATATTCTCTTGCGCTGCTCTATGTGCTCTGCCATGTTCTGCGACTATGATTTATTTTTGCTCATTCCTATCATGAACATCGATGACCAATTTATTTGAGTGACAAAATTTGGTTGAAGGGAAAGTCTCAACTAGCTTGTTTTGTATAAATGCTAGTATCGGCAGGTCGCATTTGATTGCATTCACTACTTCTTTTTTAACCGCATCACACACTTTTTCTATTAAGTTTTCTCTATTCGAAAAGTGTATGATATGTCTTGTTTTTTGTCCGAACATAATAATAATTTTTTCAGAAGCTATAGTGCTTTCTTCAATAATTATTTGGTTCCTGAAACAATTAATCGGTTTTTCAGTAGACTCGATAGTGTATGTCAATGACAACTCACTATGCATAGTGGCTAAGTCTGATGGAGCATCTTCTTCGAGAGTGTAAAGGTTTTGTCTTGATAGAGCATCGGCGACAAAATTTTCTTTACCGGGCTTGTAGAAAATTTGAGCGTTGTGCTCATCGATAAAGGATTTCCATCTCTTAATTTTTGCATTAGTGTTTTTGTCTGAGACTGCAAATGTTAGTGGCTGATGATCGGTATAAATACTTAAATTTTTTACACCGTACAAATAGTTTCTTAGGGATTTTAGGGCCCACACTATTGCAAGTAGCTCACGTTCATTTGTGGCGAAATTTAATTCGTTGTCTCTTAAAGTCCTGGAAATCATGGTTATCGGCTTCTTGTTTTGTGACAAAACGGCGCCTAAGCCAGAGGACGAAGCATCTGTCGTCAAATCGAATGGCTTCTGGTAATCAGGGTATAAGAGCATTACATCTTCGGAGCTTAAGATATTCTTTAATTTCTCGAAGGTGGCTATCTGCTTTTCATCAAGGTTAACAGGAATTTTTTTCGATTGTCCTGCACTTGTTTTACCATTATCACCCTTTAGCATGTCTGTCAATGGTTTGGCTATAGATGCAAAATTTTTTATAAAGCATCTGTAATAGCTCGCTAGACCAAGGAATGATCTAACTTGGAACAGGTTGGTAGGCTGTTGAAATTTGCTAAGTGCTTCAACTTTGCTGGGATTAGTTGTTATACCGCCACGGGAGACCACAAATCCAAGATACTCGACCTTTTCTTTAAAAAAGTGAGATTTTTCCCGTGATACCCTCATGTTAGCGTTATACAATTTATCTAGTACCCAGGCGATGTGGTGAACATGATTTTGCATATTTTCAGAGAATATGATCACGTCATCCACGTAGACGTAGCATGCCTTCCCAATCTGTTCTCTAAGTACGTCGACAATTGCTCGTTGGAAAATTCCGGGGGCATTCTTCAAACCAAAGGGAAGTCTGCAAAATTCATACTTCCCATTTCCTACAGAAAATGCAGTTTTTTCTCTATCTTTTTCTGCAAGAAGTATTTGATGAAATCCTGATTTCAGATTGAGTGTCGTGAAATATTTGGCTTTACCAAGGTTTGAGAGAATAGCTACAATGTTCGGTATAGGGTATTTGTCATCAACAGTTTTTGAATTAAGTTTCCTAAAGTCAATTACAAGGCGTTTTTTCCTATTTCCTTGTTCGTCTAGACCCTTTTTATCTACTACCCACACCGGATTATTATACGGTGAATTAGATGGTCTGATAATATTGTTTCTCAGCATGTCATTAGTTTCGTTATTGACAAACTCTGATACTCCTAATGGGTATGGGTAAAGTCTAGAGAACACTGCTTTTTCGTCTTCTGTTCGAATTGTAGCGATAATATTTGTGTTGTAAGGAAGAGATTCGTTAGGGTCAGCGAAAACATTTATTTTTTCTTGTAACATTTTCTTAAATTCTTTTTCAATTTCTTGCGGAACTTTTATATTTTCTACTTCGGTAAAGTTAACATTTGGGCTTTTTTTATATTGAATTATTTCAGATCCATTTTTTGTTTTTAAGACGTTATTTTTCAAATCTAGATTTGCGTTAATTTTTTTTTAAAAATCAAGTCCTATTATTCCATCAAAGCTTGATAAGCTGGAAAGTAAAAAAAATGTGGTTGTTGTATTAAAAAGGTGCATAAGACATTTCTCTTGAACGGCGTTAAAGCCATGAAGTGACTTAACTAAAAATTTTTCTTTAACTTTAGTTACATTTTTAAGTTCCGGGATTGGTTTTATATAGTTTTTTGAAGCGCCTGTGTCTATAAGTAATTTAATCTGTCTACCTGTTATCGTTCGCTCTACAAACGGTAACAGGGAGCAATTTCTAAAAAATTGACCTCTTGAATCTGATCCTCATCTTCCAAATCTGATACCTCAGCCTCCGCTACTGCTTGGTACTCTTGTTCCGATTGAACTTCAGAATTTTCATCTTGTGAGAGATGATTAATTCTCTGTTGTTTGGGACCGGTAGTTCTAGCTGTTCCACTACTTGCTCTTTTTGGCACCTGATTTTGGTAGGAACCACCTTGGTTTGGGTATTGAGTTGTTTGCCTAAACCGAGATGAAGTGTCAACGTCCATAGGTTGTGGTGGTTCTTGTTTTATATTCGGGCTATTGTTTTGGGTTTTTTGTTTGTAAAATGGAGTTTTTACTTGGTTTGGGGTACTTTCTACAGTGGGCTGCCTTTGCTGTCTCTGTTCCTGACGCTGAGCTCTTTCTTCATTATTCCTAGCAAAACTACTAGCGAATTGGAAGCGTTCATGATTAGATTCAACTTCCTGTGCAAGTGCCAGTGCGGATGGCAAATCTTTTGGCCTTGCTGAAAATAGAATGTCACTGAGAGATTTCTTTGTGCCTGAAATGAAGACTCTCAATGCATCTGCTCTGTATTTTTCGTTTAGAGAAGCAGCCAAAGTAGAATCGTAAGTCATAATTGTTTTGTTTATGAGTAATGTTAATTTCTTTTCAATTTCCTCATAATATTGGGTTATTGTCAGGGTTCCCTGACGTAGAACGGACAACTTTTGCTCGATTATATAGATGGGGCGTTTATCGGCGTATGTAAAGTCAAGTCTATTGATAATTGCTTTAAAATTTAGTGGAGTGTCGTATGACGACAATACCATATCAGCAGGGCCTTTGATTTTATTCCTAATTATACCCAGCGCCTGATAATGCTTTGAGCTTCCTACATAATTTTCAAAGATTTTATATGCAGTGTGTGCGGCTTTCCGCCACGAAACATAAGTCTCGATTTTTCCCTCAAAGTCTGGTACTGATTTTATTATGTCCAGTGTTTCGTCACATTTAATACCTACAATAATTTCTGCATCTTTAAACACTTCAACCTCGGGTACGGACACTGTTGCGTTTCTAAACTCGTTTCTCATTTCCTCCATTTTTCTTTCAAATAATTGCGCTTGATTTTCTAATGCACTGTTTACTGCATACTCGAGCAGCGCTTTCAGATTTTCTTCACTCACTGCCATTTTATTTTTTGTTTGTTCCGGCACTAGTTTGTTTCTTATATCTTTTATTAGTTCCTCTATTTCTAGGTCATATACCTCTTCTTTACTCATAAGATTTTCAATTTAATTCAAAAATTTTCCGTCGCAAAGACACTTTACAAACACTTTTTGTTTAAATTTTTGTATTTATTTACTTTAAATAAGCACTCTACTCACATTTCTTTAAAACTATGGTTTTTATATGTTATTGTAGCTCTCCTTTTTCGTCTGTTTATCCTGTCTGCAAGTCCAACGATGTCGATCCAACGATGTTGCCTCCTTGCTTGAGATTTCTTTGATGAGCAGGTTCTGCCAGTTGGGCGCCAGTTAATAATTAATATACTCGGACTGTTCACTTGTGATCTCTGCACGAAGTTAAATCAGCGAAATGGAATTATTACTTGTTCGTTTATTGGTCAAATCCGTACTGAAATATAAATGACAAAATATTCTTAACATAAGCTAGCCCTGACCTATAATCGCTGTGTCAGCGATTATGCTGTATGGATTATGTTTCAACGTCGCGACGGCGCATGGAATGTTGACGGCAACGTATTGTGGAGTTTGGCATAATTGGCATTAAACATTGTTGCAGCTTTGCTGATCGTGCAGAACTGCAGTCGTTGACTTTGTCTGACCGGATGTGTTAACTTGTATTCCTGTGCTTCACATTTTTTATGTGAGTTTTATGTATTTTCTTGCCACTTAGCGTGGTGACTTATACTTGATTGTCTTTTGCAACAATTTCTTTTTTATACACGGGTTTTTGCTTTCCCTTAATCTGCTTGTCCTTCACGTATATGACACCGTTTTCGTCATAACGCTCCGGAAGAGATCTTTTCTTATTGTGACGTTTGATCTGGTCTAGCTGCTTTTTTGTCAGCAAGGCGTTCAAATATTTATTAGTTTTTCTACTTTTTTCTAACAGCTCCTGATAGCTAGAGGATTTTGCTCGATTAAAAAATATTTCACTTGGTTTTTGGTTTATAACCGACTGAATTGAATTATTATATCGATCCACTGCTATGTTAACTAATTCTTTTCTCCTTAACTTTGGGTTGTCTATCTTCAGGCATCTAATTATTTCAATTAAGGTAGAGTGGAGTCTTTCTACCTGACCATTCACTTCGCTTCTCTGGGATGGTGTGCGATACAATCTTATTCCTAAAGAGTCTAAGAGGTTCTGGATAATTGGACTAATTAAACCGCGCTCGTGGTCGGTCACGAGAATATCAGGTGTTGTGAAATAGTGTAGGAGTTTTATTATTTTGTCCTTAAGGTGCAAAGTGGATTTGTTGCGTAAATGGAAAAGTTTCGCGAATTTTGAGAATTTGTCGATAACACTAAGGAATTTCTCCCCTTGAATTTCGAAAATGTCCAAATGGATTATCTCACAAGGACGTGATGGGATTGGTGTTTTTTGCAGCTCCGGTGCATTCGGATGCCTATCGTATTTACTGACCTTACAAGTTTCGCAGGACGAGACATATCCTTTGATTATACTGTTCATTCTGGGAAAGTAGTATTTCTCCAGGAGTTGTTTCTTATTTTCTGTGGCATTGCGTTGAGCCTTTTTATGTTCTGCCCATATTATGTCGCAAATCCTATCCGGATCCTCAAATCTTCTACCATAGTCTGAGCTACCCGGATCTTATATTGCATAAAATTTTCTAAATATACCTTCTGGAGTAGTCCTAATTGAGCTTCTGGAATCTTAATACCATTAATTACGTTTGGTCTTAGATTTTTCTTGAGGACCTCGATAAGCTCTGCTTCGCTAATTCCCTCTGACCCTAGGTAGTGTCGCGAGTAACCGGGATGGGGTTCCTCGAATATTTCCAACCAACCTCCAAATACAAGTTGGTTTCTGAATACGTTTATTGGCGCTTCCACGAACGGTATCAGATCCGAATTATCTTGCTCCGCGCTGTGGACGGTGTTGCCTGTTGAACCGTCCTCGCTTGTCGAGTCCGATTCCGTTCCTGAGGTTGCATTTGGCTTGCATTCCCGGATATGGGCGATGTAAGGGGATTCGCCTGAGTTTTTAAGCGGGAAAGAGCGTCTGCCGCGACGTTTGATTTACCTGGGTTGTATATTATTTTATAATTATATTCCTCGATCCTAGACTTCCATCGCTTTAGTTTTGCATTGTAGTTCCGGTTGCTGAGGGAAAACGTCAAAGGTTGATGGTCGGTGAATATTCGTATCCTCTTAGCGCCATATAGGTAGTTCCGGAGATTGTCCAATGCCCAAACAATGGCGAGCAAGGTTAGGACTTCCGATGTCGTCAGTATCTCCTTGAGATCAACGAATGCCTTTAGCGCTTCTGTGTCCAAGCTTATGAGTACCTTTTTGAATTGCGTTGCCTTTACCTGTGCGTGCTCTCCTCGTGTGAGGTTGGTTAGCGGTTTTGCAATTTCAGCGTAATCTCGGATGAATTTTCTATAATATGATGTTAAACATAGGAAACTTTTAAGCTCCTTTAAGCTGGAGGGAGGAAACATTTTTCTTATAGAATCTACCTTTTTTGGGCCTGGGAGTATTCCCTCGGAGGTCACAATATAACCTAGAAACTCTACGCTTATTTTAAGGAATTGCTTTTTTTCTAGATTAACTCTGAGACCCGCGTTCAAAAGCCTATGGAGGATGGTCTAGATGTCCCTTAAATGAGTATCCTGGTCTTTGCTGAAAATTATAAAGTCGTTGATGTATACGAAACATATAGTACCTATGAATTCTTTGAGCACGTCGTCAATCATTCGTTGGAAGATAGAGGGTGCATTTTTGAGACCAAAAGGAAGCCGCAAAAATTCGTATTTTCCATTCATTGTGGAAAATGCCGTTTCTGTGATGTCGCTGTCCTTCATTGGAATTTGGTGAAATCCCGAAGTGAGGCCAAGTGTTGTGAAATATTTAGCGTTACCAAGACTCGCGATGGTGCCATTAATGTCAGGTGTAGGATACGTATTAGGGACAGTTACTGCATTTAACCGCTTAAAATCTACGACCATTCGATATTTCTTTTCCCCATCAGACTGAGATTTTTTCGGCACAATCCATATGGGCGAATTGTATGGGCTTTTTGAAGGACGAATTATTCCTTCTGAAAGTAAATTCTGGATTTGCTTCTCAACTTCTTCGCGCATGTTTACAGGGTAGGGGTAACTTTTTGTGTAGATAGTGTTTCCGGTATTAGTTCTTAATTTGGCTTGGACATTGGTTTAGAATTCCATACTGCGGTCAACCGGACCAAACAAGGTTTCGTATTTATTTAATATTTGGTAGAGCCTATTTTTAGTAAGGTTAGTAATATTTGGATCCAGCGGGATGTTTGTTTCTATTTTAACTTGTTGTGCTATTTTTCGCTTAAGGGGCAATACTACATTCGGTTTTAGCATAAGGACGTTGACTTCTCTATCTATTACCGCTTTGACATCAGTCAACGTGTCGTCGCCTATGATCCCGTCGAACGATTTGAATCCTGGGAGGGTGAAAAATGTGGTGGGAGTGTCCTTGCCTACAAACTTAAAAAAAATCCACATACTTTTCTGTCTACTTTTATGTCGCCAGCGGCAGAGGTTACTTTGAATGGCTTTTCCACTGGCATGGTGTTGCGTGCTACGCGTTCACTAATGTAATTTTTGTTTGCTCCCGTGTCAACTAGAAACTCTAACATACTCTGATCATGCGTAACATATTCTAAATATGGTACGCCGGACATGAGGCTCCCATGGTAAAATTTACCTAATTTCCGTGAGTTGTTCTTTGCTTGCTGTATCCTGGATAACTTCCTTATCTACCGGTATCAGGTGGAACAGCTTTTGTTGTTTACTAGCTGTTTGGTTCATGTGTCCCGTGGAACCTGCACCCCTATTTGCGCCGTCATATGGGAAAAATCTAGTGTTTCGCGACTGGGAAGATGGCTCGTAATTTGTTTTTACCAACGCCGACGGAGTGCTCCGCCAATTTTGCGGTCTTGTTTTCCCCGAACCTGAGTAAGACGGTCTTGGTACTTCTCGGTTGCCGTCTTGCCACGTTCGTTTGTTGTTCGGCTGGCGTGGATGATACTGGTCTGAATAGCCTTGGCCTGAGCCATTGTAGTTCCGCCTGTTACGGGAGAAGGATGGGGTATCAATAATATTCCCGTCACCTCTATTTGCTAGGGATGGACGGTGAAATGCATTTCTGCGGTCCGCATTCCGCATCTTCAGGCAAGCAGAGTATGCCTCTGGCAAGGATTTGATATTTTGAACAAGGAGCAGGGCTGGTAGATCCCCGTTGAGACCTCTAATGAACACATCTAGTGCTCTTCGACGGTGCGCGTCTGTCAGCGCTTCAATTGTTTCCTAATATGTTTTAGGATGGCGGTATATATCGGCTTGTGCCGCACTATTTCGTAGTCCTTTATCACCAACTCTACACTATGCACCCAGGAACCATAGTGTTCTCGTGAACCATCGAATACTTGCAGCTCCTTGACACAGTCCGGAAGCTTGGCCACTTGAGTTAGTTCATTTTCCGTTGGAGGCGTAACTAGCGGCTCGAGTGGTTCTGGTCTGGTGTCCGTGGACTGTCTCCGTGCCTCCTGTACTTCCCTCTCTATTCGTTCCAGGTCCTGTGTAAGGCCTTGCAAGGAGTCATCGCTCCTCAAACT
Source organism: Anastrepha obliqua (assembly GCF_027943255.1). NCBI lineage: Eukaryota > Metazoa > Arthropoda > Insecta > Diptera > Tephritidae > Anastrepha > Anastrepha obliqua. The sequence continues at coordinate 60,863,938 of NC_072897.1, forward strand.
TCTTTACCTTAGCAAGAATGGCATTCAGAGCGCCATTCATCTCTGTGAGGGACCTCGAAATCTCGTCGGACTTCATTTTCTTATTAATAGAAGATTTTGATTAAGAAATTCGTAGACTTACACAATCCAATATTTCATTGGCTTCTCGAAAAAAAAATGTTTCCAAATTCAAATTTGAATGAAATTTTCTTTTTTTTTCTAATTGCTTTGGCACATGTAGAAATTTTTTTATTATTGTTTATTGCTTTTTCTTTGTTTTTTTTTGTTTAAATATTTTTTCGTAATTGTTCATTTAAAGATATTTTTCATACGCCGGTTATATTTTTGATTTATGTAGCAAAAATTATAACAAATTTTATTAATTTTTTTTTTTATTTTATTTTATTTTTTTGGTTTTTTCACTGTGTTCTTAAAAAGTTATATTTTTTTTATTTTCACAAGTCACTTCGCACCGATTGCTCGGGCGCCACTTATGCCCTGACCGACAGGGGCTTCAAAAAAATTAAATTAAATTAAATTAAAAATTAAAAATGCGGTTCACCGATAACATTAAAACACACGATTTTAATTAGTCACTTAACTTATTAATTTATTCCGCATTCATTGCGGTTCTGATTCTAACTCGCACTTACAAATCATTCTTCTTACCAACTAACTTCTTAACCGAAGCTAATTTGCCAACGTTGCAGTTCCCACCACTTGCCGGTATTTCGCAATCGTTGGGTTGCGCGTGTTGGCCAATATGCTGGCCTTGCAATTCCCAGACATTGGATATTGTTATTGATCGCTTGCGCGTGTGTCGCGTCAGCGAAAGTTCTTCTGTGAACTTTAATTGGAGCAATGAAGTCACGTGTAGTGCAATGTGATCACAGGGTGCGACATTGGGAAGTATAGTGGTATATGGCGACATAACTTGTATATACATACATACGCAATGATCACAAAGTACAGGGAATGTTTAATTTAAACGAACCGCGAACGTAGGAACCGGTCCATATTTTCCTTTTATGTTGGTAGGCCAGACAGTCAATAAAGAATATTATTTATCCGTTTTGAAGCTTTTGAGAAATGCTGTACGTCGCAAGCGGGCAGAAATGTGGGCAAACAATTCTTGGATTTTACGTGATGATAACGCGCTATCGCACCGAGTCCAAATTGTGCTGGATTATTTAACCAAACACCAATTAAATACCATCGTGAAAGCACCAAATTCACCTGATATGGCCCCGTGCGATTTCGTTTTGTTTCCCAAGTTGAAGTTACCACATCGTGGAAGGAGATTTCAGTCGACTGAGGAGATCAAAGAGAATGCGACGAAGGAGCTGAAAGCCATCACTTAGTCGGCCTACTAGGGGAGCGTGGAGCGTCATATTTTGCAGGAGATAAAATAAGTTTTCCTAAAATTTAACTCTGTTTTGTTTTATTTAAACATTCCCGGTACTTTCTGATCATGGGGTATATATACATTTTATTCACAATTAATATATGTTTTTTGTTAATTTGATTATTTTTATTTGGAAAAAATATTTTACTTATTTTCAAAATATTATTTTAATAACACGCACTTAAATCCCTGCTCGGGCACCATGAAAAATCTTAAACATTTTTAAGATATAATGTTCCTGACTTATTGTGGAGTTCGCGAATGAACAACTACGCCTACAACCTTTTATTTTTATTCCGTCAAATGAGTAGACGTATGCAATTTCGTTTGTCCATTCCGTCTGTTGCGGCAACAACTTGACTGACAGCAAAATAGATTATGTGTATTTGAGTCGAAGGCGCCACATACGTTGCGTACGCCATGCCAGATTACATAAAAATTGCCAACTTGCGAAATCGAGAACTATTTAAAGAAGAACAATTTTGTATCGCGCCAATTTTTATTGATGGTGTTTTTTATTATATCAAATTAAATGAAGAAAATTAATGGAATTTAAATTAATTGAGTCAATTCAAATATACCCTTTTCTACTCGATAAAAGCTAGAGAAAAGGCTATGCTTAACCAAGTTGATATGCAAAATGAATGTGCGTCCCGATCCCGAAGTTATGATCGCGCCCACCGTCTATGACCGCGATAAATTCTATTAAAACCCTCTTTCGCTTCATGAAGCATTCATTTTATAATATATTTTACAACCAGCAAAAATTATTTATTCACCACGAAATATCGTACTTGTTTTGACGAAAATAACATCTGCTGTGTTTTTTGTTCATATTAGACAATACTTTCATTGTGGCACACGGTACCTTTTATACGTTACGTTAGTCAAATGCGCTGCCGCAAAGGACACAAAGGACCCATTGTGACAGCCCTATTAGTCAGATTACTATTGTAAAATAATATAAAGGGTTTTCCAACAAGAGGTATTATTCCCGTAAAATATCAATGGTTTCCTTGCTTGTGTGGCACGTAGCGCAATCTTGTTGAAAATAAATGTTTTCCAGATCAATACCATCCAATTCCACCCATAAAAAATCGTTAATCGTCTCTCGATAGCGCACTCCATTCACCGTAACTGTTGCTCCAGCTTTATTATCGCAAAAGTAAGGTTCAATGACTCCGCCGGACCATAAGCCAAACAGTCCCACGTTGAGGAAAGAAAGGCTTTTCAACAATATCTCTTGGATTTTCTGAGCCCCAGATCCGAAAATTTTGCTTGCTGACGAAGTCACCGAGGTGGAAATGGGCATCATCACTCAAGATGATTTTTCGACGGAATTTCGGATCATTTTCATGCATTTCAACGACCCAATCAGCAAAGAGCCTTAAGCCTTAAGACCCCAATATTTATGCAAAATACGGTGTAATGACGTTTGTGGAATGTCTAATTCCAAAGAACGACGAGGAATGGCCAAAACTGGGTTTTCTTCAACCCTTTCGGCTACAACAACAATATTTTCGGCTGTTCTTGAGCGACGTGCACGGATTTTACTTCTCACATCACTAACTTGTCCCAACAGCTCGAATTTTTTCACCAACTTCTGTATTGCGGTCCGACAAGGTGCTTCACGATGAACCAAAAATGTTCGAGTTTTACGAACCGTCTCTGCCCAATTTTCACCATTTTTATAATAACTTTTAATAAATTCAATGCGCTGTTTAAGCGTGTATTGTTCCATTTCTATTAAAGGCGTAGTTTCTACTTGACAAATATCAAAAAATGACAGCTTCAAAAGTGACATCTACCGAAATAGCGGGCTATTCAAAATACCACATTTTATTGGAAAACCCTTTACATCTGGAACTGTATCTATCAATTTTCTTCTTTCCATTGTATATATGTATGTATGCCGTTCTTGTACTATATAAAGTAGTCGCCATCTTACCTTATAACCACGAGTGTTTTTTAATCTCTGCTCAACAGGTTGTGGACCTTTTGCATGATTTTCAAAATGGCAACCGGTGTTTTAAATTTTCCATTTGAACGGTTACGTGGACAAGAAAATTTCGACGTGTGGAAGAGGCACACGGAATCGTAACTGGTGCTGAAAAGGATACCGTGAACAGGCGCTAGCAGAAACTACGTTAATGGTCGACCCATGCAATTTTGCACACATAGCAAATGCTATAAGCGCAAAAGAGGTTTGGGATTCACTGATGACGGCATATGAGGACAGTGGCCTTACGCGTAAAGTTGAGCTGCTTAGAAAACTAGTGTAGACCAATTTGGAATACTTTTCTTCTATGCTAGACTTCGTCAATGAATTGGTGATGACATCTATTAAAGTGCGTAATGCTGGCTTGAGCATTGGGGAAGAGGTCATTACATCTTTAATGCTAGCGGGATTGAAAGGCACTAGTAATGGCTGTAGAAAACTCCAAAGCCAAATTAAGTGTCGACGTCAGCCAGAGTGTCAAGTATCGCTTTGCAAAACGTGCTTCGTACCTTACCATAAAATTTTCTTGAATAATATAACAATTAACAAAATATAAATGGAAAACAAATAAATTAATAAATACAATATACATTTTTGCGTATATTATTTCTTATTTCTAAAGTGTGTTTTACAGGACTGCTGGTACTTATTTGTACCACATAATATCCCAAGTGGTATAATGATTTACCGCAACCCACCGCGCCACCCTATTATTGCATCTCAGATTTTTAATAATTTTTAAATTATACATCACCTAATTAACCACCTTCGATAAACAATCTTATTCCATTATCGCTGTGCGAATGTCGGGTCGAAAGGGTTAAGTATTCAGCACTATTGGCACCCTTATACTGGCACCCTCTTTCCACATATTGCGTGACTCATTTTTTCCGAAGTATGAGAAGAATTCGGTATCATGTGGACTGAGCAGCAAACTGAAAAATATGGCATTTTGTGGTGTAAATCCAGCATATGTTTTATACGAGTTCAATATGTGAGTTTAATATATAAGTTTGCAGCAATATTTGGAACACGCCGCTGGCTGCCATGTTTTATTGCTTCACTGAATTACCTTGTGATCGCTTTCACAAGATCCGTAGATACTTGGCACCAGGTTCAAATCCTGAAATCGGCATCTCCCTACACTCACTTTTTATTTTTATGTTTTCGATAATAATTTTAATTTTTTGTTTTTGACAAAAATCTTCGTTAAAATATTAACGTTACTATTAATTATGTTATTAAATTATTTATTAAAATATACGCATTTATGTAGATCAAATACAAATATAATACATATGAACGTGCATGTACAGGGTGGGCCAAATAAGACCTACTAATGTTAAGCACAAATAACTTTTTTATTTTTTGACATATTTATTTTTCTCTTTTTGTAGGTTATAATTGAATTGTTGGAAATTTATTATTCAACACAACTCGTTAAAATTATCGAGTTTTTCTATTCTTGTCAACGATCAATTGTTTTAACGCAGCGTAAATATTGGCATCATTTTAATCCCAGATCATCTCCCACAGCCTTCATGATTAGGAGTTTGGTCGGTCGTTTTGAGGAACTGGTTTCAGTGGCCGACCGTTCTGGACCAGGTGCCCATCGAAATATTCGCACTGAGAACAGCATGGAAACTGTGCGGCAGAGTGTTGCAGATGATCCATCTGTCTCAACTTGCCGTCGTTTCAGCCAATTGGGCATTTCCAGAGCCACATTGCGTTGGATCTTAAGATGTACCCATACGAAATTCAAATTGTGCAAGCACTGCTACCGCAAGACCACCAACAACGACTACAATACGCTATTCGTTTTACACAATTAGCCACACAAATTGATTTTTTAAATAATGTTTTGATGTCGGATGAAGCGCAATTCCATTTAAATGGTTATGTCAACAAACAAAACTGTAGATTGAGGGGCTCTGAAATTCCACACACCACACCAACATCAGTTGCACCCATCTAAATGTACTGTTTGGTGCGGTGTTATGGCCACTAGAGTTATCGGCCCATATTTCTTCGAAAATGAGGATGAAACGTCGGAATCGATTTCAGGAGCTTCTTACAGAACATTGATTGAAATCTAATTGCGGCCAATGGCGAAGCAGTATCCTAATGTGTGGTTTCAACAAGATGGAGCAACTGCGTATACTGCTAGGCAAACTATGGACCTGCTGCGTGAAATTTTTGGCGATGACTAAAGGCTCAATATAAACAGTGGACAAATATTAATTTATTTTGATAAAAATTGTTTTATTAGTGAGCTAGACTACGCTGAATCATTGATATTCGGGTTTGTTTATTTGGTTTATTATAGCTCCTATATTTTTGATGAAATTAGGTCTAAAATGAAGGTTAAAAATGTTTTTTCTAAAGCATTTCAACAATCCAAAATACGCCTGACAATAATATATTTTATTTGCGCCCGCGAAGAAGATACTGTACGACGCAGCCAAGCAAGTTCTTACGTATTTATCTTCTATAAGAGAACAAAAACGAATGGATTTTAAATTTTCATTAGTACGAAAATTCGAAGACGTCAACTTGTTTTAAGCTAACGGTGGTTTTTCATGAAATCTTTCCTTAACTCTCCCCTTCCCTAATTAAATCGTCCCGATTTATACCGAAATAATGTTTGTTCCTTGTTCTTGCCTAAGTAATTTTTACAGTTATTCACTCTAGTGTAAATATTGTTGCAAAAGGCAATTTCCTTATCGGTGAAAATTTTTGCATGCTTGGTTCTAAGTGGTGTGAATTTAAATAGTTTACAATGATTATTTATGATAGGATATTTGTAAATAGCAATGATCGGATTTTTATTTCTTATTAAATATTTGTTCGTATGATGTAGTAATTTTTTGTCAATTAGTTACGTAGAATAAAAATGTGAATTCGTCAAATAAATATGCATCGTCGGTTCTAGTTAGAATATATTTCCTGTTAGTTATGGTTGTTATTTTATTTTTTAATAGCGGCAGGCAATGGCAAACCTCCGAGTGTATTTCTGCCATGAAAAAGCTCCTCATAAAAATATCTGCCGTTCGGAGTTGGCTTAAAATTGTAGGTCTTCCATTTGTGAAACAACATCAAGACGCACACCACAAATAGGAGGAGGAGCTCGGCCAAACGCCCAAAAAGGGTGCTCGGCCAATCACCCAAAGGGGTGGTTGTTATTTTGGTGTCTCTTTCCCTGGTTTAGACGGTGTAATGTTTTCTCCGATGTGTCTTTTAATTTTTTTACTATGTCTTCTTTGCTGTGTGTTATTAGGGATTCCAGGTCAAAATCCCGAAAACACATGCCCGAATGGACATTCACCCGAAACCCAATCACCCGAAAATAATTTACCCGAATAAATTTGCCCGAATACGAATACCCAAATCTTATTAATTTTCCCGAAAAATGCCCGAAAAATGCCTGAAAAAATAAAAATAAATTTTATATAAAAATGTTAATAAATAATTAAAATTCAAAATTTTGTAAACAAGTTTTAATTATATGGCATGGTGTGAAAGAAATTGAATTGTGTGAATTTAGGATATTTGAATGTTGTATGCTAAATTAGTTAAGTATTCCAAAATTTTGTTTTCTTCTTTATATCTTTGGTATTCTTCCGTTATTGTGCGTAATCGTTTTTGGAGTGATATCCAGGTTTGACGTGGTGTCGCTCTAACTTTGCGTCCAAGACTCAGCTCTGTGAGGCTCGTTTCAGTGTCTTGTTGTTCTTTCTGTATTTGCGTCAAAAATGCATATAAATCTGGATGGTTTTTATTCACCATCAACCGAAAGCGGTTGTGCCACCGTTCGCTTACGTTATTTGTCCGATGAAGTCCTTGGAGGGTAGCTTCATACTGATTCCACAATTCGGGAGGGTAGCGGGGTGGCACAGCACGACGTCGACCTTGACCTCTTCGTCCGCGAACGTACGTGCGGTCAAAGTAATCTAAAACCTCCAATAAATCGTCCGAAACTTCATCTGACAATTCCTCAAAAGCATCAATGACATCAGACGGAGGAACAAATGCCAGACTTAAAATCATGTGAGTTTGTTTTCGTATCGTGTCGTCGTTGGGGTCGTTGTAGTTAATTTGTAATCCTTCGTTCTGTATTTTTCTGTACATCGCCTGTCCAAGATGAAAAAAGCAACATCTTATTGTAGTCTCCGAGTACACTAAACGACAAGCATTTATAATAGGTATTTCAAAATCGGAAACAATTCTCTGGGGTCTACAACCGTGTATTCCAGTTGATAAAGCTGCAGAATCTATTGCTCTCAAAACTGCCTCATATTGTTTAGTTTCCTTCGACGATAATAGAGCAAACACAAAAAGGAAAGCAATGACGGTTGGCTCTTCTCCTTGATTGCTGGGCTTTATCACTTTGCCAATGACGGTGAATATTTGAGTAAAAATGGAAGGTGAAACTTTAAAGGTGCCATCGAGAAACCAGGAGTCACTGTTAGCAAGACGTTCCAAATTATTGCGAGTTGTAAAAGCGAATACGCGACCTTCACCAAAATTCTCATCGTCCCGAGAATCATAAAAAAGGAAGCGATCGTTTGCCAATGTTTTTTGATAACGCTGAGGTAACTCGTCTATTTCCTCCAAACTTTTTGGATTTGGGGGCAGTGCACGTCTTCTTTCTCGTCTCAAAGATTTCTTAAGATTTTCACGCTCTGGTAGTTTGGCCAAAACACCAGGTTTCAAAGTAGAGAGATTATCGCGTAAAATCTGTTGAAAATTAAACCACATGTAGCAAATATAAAGGGAGTATAAAAAACCAAAAGAGGGAAAAAATATAACAAAAATAGAAATAAACAAAACTTTGTACTTGTGCTGGAGGGCATTCCGGATGATCTTCCGCGACTCGTTTTAAATTAACCTTCACTAATTCCGCTTTCGCTGTATCCTGATTGGGCGGATGTTCATGAGGAGATTTTTTAGGGCCTTTTAAAACTATTAACTCAGAAACTGTCTGCAATGTAATTGCCCGCGCTTTGCATTCTTTTCTTCGAACCAATTGACAGTCCCAATAGAATTGATTATTTTTCGACGGTTTGGATCTGACATAAATGTATCCTCCGATTATTAATTTTTTTCCGACAAGTTATCCCACTTCCTCAATTTCTTCCATTTTTATGAATAATTAAGAACGAATGACTGACTGATGAATTTGACACAAGAATTTTGACAACATTTGTTATGAATAAATAAAGGAATAGCACTCTTTTGTTCTTTTCTTGCATGTACTTCAAGTGTATACTAATTCTTAATTATTTTAAATTTTTTTTTCTTTTCGGGTAAAAGGATTCGGGCAAATGGGTTCGGGCGAAGACGTTCGGGCAAAAAAATTCGGGAAACTGTCAATTCGGGGAAATATACATTCGGGCGTGTGGATTCGGGCGGGTGTTTTCGGGCGTTTGGGCGTAAACTGTTATTAGGTTAAAATGTACTATTATATTGTATATCCTTTGTTTTTTTTCTGTGACGGCATGGGTTGTGTTGTTCAATTCCTTTATAGCTACAAATAGCTCCTATATATGTATTTATATATTGGCGTCTGCACTTTGTTGATATTGTATTTTATACAGATTTGTTTTAACATTGGTGTACTCAAACAACTTTCGTTATCTGTCATGAGTCGTTTACAGTTCGGAAAATTGTTGATAAGAATTTCTTCTACTCTTTTGTCCATTTCTGTTTTTGAGTCTAATTGTCTGATAGTTATTTATTCTGAGAATTTATCTGCTACTACTAAATATATTTTGTGTTCATTAAAATAAATATCTAAATGTATGTATTCCCCTGGTTGTGTTGGTACGTATGATTCTTTTAATGGTTCTCTTGTGGGATTCCGTTCGTATTTGCCGTAAAGACAAGCTGTGCACATTTTGTTGTATGCCTTACATTATTGTTTTATGTTCGGCCAATAGTATTGTTCTAATAGTTCTTTTACATTATTTTTGTATCCCCTGTGTGCTCGCTCGTGCGTGTTTAACTAGTTCTAACTGTCCATATGGTTGTGTTAGTCTTCGAGTTTATTTGGTGTATATACGAATTTCATATCTGTGAACGAGGATGGTTCCATATGTAGAAGTCAACGCAAGTGAGGAAAGTTACTGATCGCCATTCACCTGGGAGTGGCCAGGACGATTCTTTTGCATATGGTTTAAAATCTTATCTTAATGCGGCAGAGTGTTGCAGATGATCCATCTGTCTCAACTTGCTGTCGTTTCAGCCAATTGGGCATTTCCAGAGCGACATTGCGTAGAATTTTAAAGTTGGATCTTAAGATGTACCCATACGAAATTCAAATTGTGCAAGCACTGCTACCGCAAGACCACCAACAACGACTACAATACGCTATTCGTTTTACACAATTAGCCACACAAATTGATTTTTTAAATAATGTTTTGATGTCGGATGAAGCGCAATTCCATTTAAATGGTTATGTCAACAAACAAAACTGTAGATTGAGGGGCTCTGAAATTCCACACACCACACCAACATCAGTTGCACCCATCTAAATGTACTGTTTGGTGCGGTGTTATGGCCACTAGAGTTATCGGTCCATATTTCTTCGAAAATGAGGATGAAACGTCGGGATCGATTTCAGGAGCTTCTTACAGAACATTGATTGAAATCTAATTGCGGCCAATGGCGAAGCAGTATCCTAATGTGTGGTTTCAACAAGATGGAGCAACTGCGTATACTGCTAGGCAAACTATGGACCTGCTGCGTGAAATTTTTGGCGAACGTCTGATTTCCAAAAATTCAGATTTCCCTTGGCCACCTCGTTCGCCGGATTTGACTGCACCCGACTTCTTTTTATGGAGATATTTAAAAGACAAAATGTATCTTAATAAACCTTAATAAAAAGAGCCAATCTTTGTATCGAGAAAAATGGTGGACATTTGTCTGATGTTATATTTCATACATAATTTCCATAAAGTATATTCAATGTGTAAAAACAATTAACCAAAATAAATAATTATTGCAAAAGTTATTTGTGTTTAACATTAGTAGGTCTTATTTATATATATTGCTTACTTCGCAATATAGAATTGTTCCGAATTTGGCAAATGGTGATATTTTTGCTGTGGGGAGTGCGTGCAGGTGCATATATGTATATGTATGCCGACTTATGTACTTACATATGTATAGATTAGGGTTAGCGAAATATTGTCGCAGGGAATCGTGATGGTTTTTTGTATGTGCTTTTGTGTTTCAACATTCCCATAAGAATGATGACATTTCGCATGCACGTACATATGTATGTACACGCAGGCATACGTATTTATAAGGACCAAAATGCGAAATGGAGAAAATTATGAGATTGGTGTTAATCTGAACCAGAAGAACTTGGAATTAACAGACTGACAATTGATAAATGTGTTGGTTTATTGATGAGTGTAGAGAACATAGGATTCAATTATTAGACTTTTTCGACCTAGTGCTTCTGCGAAAGCACTGCTCCTGTGCCGTTGAAAAAGTTCGATGGGCCAAGTAATGTTTTCGTATTAGATCGTGTTTAATCCGAATTTCAAAGCGTGTTGGTTCGAGTCCTTGTTAATAATATCACTTACTAAATGCATAGAGATACGTAAATCATCGTCGCGAGTAATAAAGGCGACCAGTGCTGGACTTGCTCGTAAACACAAAGATTAAAGGCTCAATATAAACAGTGGACAAATATTAATTAATTTTGATAAAAATTGTTTTATTAGTGAGCTAGACTACGCTGAATCATTGATATTCGGGTTTGTTTATTTGGTTTATTACAGCTCTTATATTTTTGATGAAATTAGGTCTAAAATGAAGGTTAAAAATGTTTTTTCTAAAGCATTTCAACAATCCAAAATACGCCTGACAATAATATATTTTATTTGCGCCCGCGAGGAAGACACTGTACGACGCAGTCAAGCAAGTTCTTACGTATTTATCTTCTATAAGAGAACAAAAACGAATGGATTTTAAATTTTCATTAGTACGAAAATTCGAAGACGTCAACTTGTTTTAAGCTAACGGTGGTTTTTCATGAAATCTTTCCTTAACTCTCCCCTTCCCTAATTAAATCGTCCCGATTTATACCGAAATAATGTTTGTTCCTTGTTCTTGCCTAAGTAATTTTTACAGTTATTCACTCTAGTGTAAATATTGTTGCAAAGGGCAATTTCCTTATCGGTGAAAATTTTTACATGCTTGGTTCTAAGTGGTGTGAATTTAAATAGTTTACAATGATTATTTATGATAGGATATTTGTAAATAGCAATGGTCGGATTTTTAATTCTTATTAAATATTTGTTCGTATGATGTAGTAATTTTTTGTCAATTAGTTACGTAGAATAAAAATGTGAATTCGTCAAATAAATATGCATCGTCGGTTCTAGTTAGAATATATTTCCTGTTAGTTATGGTTGTTATTTTATTTTTTAATAGCGGTCGCCCCTCGGCAGGCAATGGCAAACCTCCGAGTGTATTTCTGCCATGAAAAAGCTCCTCATAAAAATATCTGCCGTTCGGAGTCGGCTTAAAACTGTAGGTCCTCCATTTGTGAAACAACATCAAGACGCACACCACAAATAGGAGGAGGAGCTCGGCCAAACACCCAAAAAGGGTGTACGCGCCAATTATATATATATATATATATACATATATGGTTGTTAGTTTGGTGTCTCGTTCCCTGGTTTAGACGGTGTAATGTTTTCTCCGATGTGTCTTTTAATTTTTTTACTATGTCTTCTTTGCTGTGTGTTATTAGGTTAAAATGTACTATTATATTGTATATCCTTTGTTTTTTTTCTGTGACGGCATGGGTTGTGTTGTTCAATTCCTTTATAGCTACAAATAGCTCCTATATATGTATTTATATATTGGCGTCTGCACTTTGTAGATATTGTATTTTATACAGATTTGTTTTAACATTGGTGTACTCAAACAACTTTCGTTATCTGTCATGAGTCGTTTACAGTTCGGAAAATTGTTGATAAGAATTTCTTCTACTCTTTTGTCCATTTCTGTTTTTGAGTCTAATTGTCTGATAGTTATTTATTCTGAGAATTTATCTGCTACTACTAAATATATTTTGTGTTCATTAAAATAAATATCTAAATGTATGTATTCCCCTGGTTGTGTTGGTACGTATGATTCTTTTAATGGTTCTCTTGTGGGATTCCGTTCGTATTTGCCGTAAAGACATGCTGTGCACATTTTGTTGTATGCCTTACATTATTGTTTTATGTTCGGCCAATAGTATTGTTCTAATAGTTCTTTTACATTATTTTTGTATCCCCTGTGTGCTCGCTCGTGCGTGTTTAACTAGTTCTAACTGTCCATATGGTTGTGTTAGTCTTCGAGTTTATTTGGTGTATATACGAATTTCATACTGTTACTGATCGCCATTCACCTGGGAGTGGCCAGGACGATTCTTTTGCATATGGTTTAAAATCTTCGTTAAAATATAAACGTTACTTTTAATTATGTTATTAAATTATTTATTAAAATATACGCATTTATGTAGATCAAATACAAATACATATGTACGTGCATATACAGGGTGGGCCAAATAAGACCTACTAATGTTAAGCACAAATAACTTTTTTATTTTTTGACATATTTATTTTTCTCTTTTTGCAGGTTATAATTGAATTGTTGGAAATTTATTATTCAACACAACTCGTTAAAATTATCGAGCTTTTCTATTCTTGTCAGCGATCAATTGTTTTAACGCAGCGTAAATATTGGCATCATTTTAATCCCAGATCAGCTCCCACAGCCTTCATGATTAGGAGTTTGGTCGGTCGTTTTGAGGAACTGGTTTCAGTGGCCGACCGTCCTGGACCAGGTGCCCATCGAAATATTCGTACTGAGAACAACATGGAAACTGTGCGGCAGAGTGTTGCAGATGATCCATCTGTCTCAACTTGCCGTCGTTTCAGCCAATTGGGCATTTCCAGAGCGACATTGCGTAGAATTTTAAAGTTGGATCTTAAGATGTACCCATACGAAATTCAAATTGTGCAAGCACTGCTACCGCAAGACCACCAACAACGACTACAATACGCTATTCGTTTTACACAATTAGCAACACAAATTGATTTTTTAAATAATGTTTTGATGTCGGATGAACCGCAATTCCATTTAAATGGTTATGTCAACAAACAAAACTGTAGATTGAGGGGCTCTGAAATTCCACACACCACACCAACATCAGTTGCACCCATCTAAATGTACTGTTTGGTGCGGTGTTATGGCCACTAGAGTTATCGGTCCATACTTCTTCGAAAATGAGGATGAAACGTCGGAATCGATTTCAGGAGCTTCTTACAGAACATTGATTGAAATCTAATTGCGGCCAATGGCGAAGCAGTATCCTAATGTGTGGTTTCAACAAGATGGAGCAACTGCGTATACTGCTAGGCAAACTATGGACCTGCTGCGTGAAATTTTTGGCGAACGTCTGATTTCCAAAAATTCAGATTTCCCTTGGCCACCTCGTTCGCCGGATTTGACTGCGCCCGACTTCTTTCTATGGGGATATTTAAAAGACAAAATGTATCTTAATAAACCTTAATAAGAAGAGCCAATCTTTGTATCGAGAAAAATGGTGGACATTTGTCTGATGTTATATTTCATACATAATTTCCATAAAGTATATTCAATGTGTAAAAACAATTAACCAAAATAAATAATTATTGCAAAAGTTATTTGTGTTTAACATTAGTAGGTCTTATTTGTATATATTGCTTACTTCGCAATATATTGTAGAATTGTTCCGAATTTGGCAAATGGTGATATTTTTGCTGTGGGGAGTGCGTGCAGGTGCATATATGTATATGTATGCCGACTTATGTACGTACATATGTATAGATTAGGGTTAGAGAAATATTGTCGCAGGGAATCGTGATGGTTTTTTGTATGTGCGTTTGCGTTTCAACATTCCCATAAGAATGATGATATTTCGCATGCACGTACATATGTATGTACATGCAGGCATACCTATTTATAAGGACCAAAATGCGAAATGGAGAAAATTATGAGATTGGTGTAAATCTGAACCAGAAGAACTTGGAATTAACAGACTGACAATTGATAAATGTTCCATATGTAGAAGTCCACGCAAGTGGGGAAAGTTACTGATCGCCATTCACCTGGGAGTGGCCAGGACGATTCTTTTGCATATGGTTTAAAATCTTCGTTAAAATATAAACGTTACTTTTAATTATGTTATTAAATTATTTATTAAAATATACGCATTTATGTAGATCAAATACAAATACATATGTACGTGCATATACAGGGTGGGCCAAATAAGACCTACTAATGTTAAGCACAAATAACTTTTTTATTTTTTGACATATTTATTTTTCTCTTTTTGTAGGTTATAATTGAATTGTTGGAAATTTATTATTCAACACAACTCGTTAAAATTATCGAGTTTTTCTATTCTTGTCAACGATCAATTGTTTTAACGCAGCGTAAATATTGGCATCATTTTAATCCCAGATCAGCTCCCACAGCCTTCATGATTAGGAGTTTGGTCGGTCGTTTTGAGGAACTGGTTTCAGTGGCCGACCGTCCTGGACCAGGTGCCCATCGAAATATTCGTACTGAGAACAACATGGAAACTGTGCGGCAGAGTGTTGCAGATGATCCATCTGTCTCAACTTGCCGTCGTTTCAGCCAATTGGGCATTTCCAGAGCGACATTGCGTAGAATTTTAAAGTTGGATCTTAAGATGTACCCATACGAAATTCAAATTGTGCAAGCACTGCTACCGCAAGACCACCAACAACGACTACAATACGCTATTCGTTTTACACAATTAGCCACACAAATTGATTTTTTAAATAATGTTTTGATGTCGGATGAAGCGCAATTCCATTTAAATGGTTATGTCAACAAACAAAACTGTAGATTGAGGGGCTCTGAAATTCCACACAGCACACCAACATCAGTTGCACCCATCTAAATGTACTGTTTGGTGCGGCGTTATGGCCACTAGAGTTATCGGTCCATACTTCTTCGAAAATGAGGATGAAACGTCGGAATCGATTTCAGGAGCTTCTTACAGAACATTGATTGAAATCTAATTGCGGCCAATGGCGAAGCAGTATCCTAATGTGTGGTTTCAACAAGATGGAGCAACTGCGTATACTGCTAGGCAAACTATGGACCTGCTGCGTGAAATTTTTGGCGATGACTAAAGGCTCAATATAAACAGTGGACAAATATTAATTTATTTTGATAAAAATTGTTTTATTAGTGAGCTAGACTACGCTGAATCATTGATATTCGGGTTTGTTTATTTGGTTTATTATAGCTCCTATATTTTTGATGAAATTAGGTCTAAAATGAAGGTTAAAAATGTTTTTTCTAAAGCATTTCAACAATCCAAAATACGCCTGACAATAATATATTTTATTTGCGCCCGCGAAGAAGATACTGTACGACGCAGCCAAGCAAGTTCTTACGTATTTATCTTCTATAAGAGAACAAAAACGAATGGATTTTAAATTTTCATTAGTACGAAAATTCGAAGACGTCAACTTGTTTTAAGCTAACGGTGGTTTTTCATGAAATCTTTCCTTAACTCTCCCCTTCCCTAATTAAATCGTCCCGATTTATACCGAAATAATGTTTGTTCCTTGTTCTTGCCTAAGTAATTTTTACAGTTATTCACTCTAGTGTAAATATTGTTGCAAAAGGCAATTTCCTTATCGGTGAAAATTTTTGCATGCTTGGTTCTAAGTGGTGTGAATTTAAATAGTTTACAATGATTATTTATGATAGGATATTTGTAAATAGCAATGATCGGATTTTTATTTCTTATTAAATATTTGTTCGTATGATGTAGTAATTTTTTGTCAATTAGTTACGTAGAATAAAAATGTGAATTCGTCAAATAAATATGCATCGTCGGTTCTAGTTAGAATATATTTCCTGTTAGTTATGGTTGTTATTTTATTTTTTAATAGCGGTCGCCCCTCGGCAGGCAATGGCAAACCTCCGAGTGTATTTCTGCCATGAAAAAGCTCCTCATAAAAATATCTGCCGTTCGGAGTTGGCTTAAAATTGTAGGTCTTCCATTTGTGAAACAACATCAAGACGCACACCACAAATAGGAGGAGGAGCTCGGCCAAACGCCCAAAAAGGGTGCTCGGCCAATCACCCAAAGGGGTGGTTGTTATTTTGGTGTCTCTTTCCCTGGTTTAGACGGTGTAATGTTTTCTCCGATGTGTCTTTTAATTTTTTTACTATGTCTTCTTTGCTGTGTGTTATTAGGGATTCCAGGTCAAAATCCCGAAAACACATGCCCGAATGGACATTCACCCGAAACCCAATCACCCGAAAATAATTTACCCGAATAAATTTGCCCGAATACGAATACCCGAATCTTATTAATTTTCCCGAAAAATGCCCGAAAAATGCCTGAAAAAATAAAAATAAATTTTATATAAAAATGTTAATAAATAATTAAAATTCAAAATTTTGTAAACAAGTTTTAATTATATGGCATGGTGTGAAAGAAATTGAATTGTGTGAATTTAGGATATTTGAATGTTGTATGCTAAATTAGTTAAGTATTCCAAAATTTTGTTTTCTTCTTTATATCTTTGGTATTCTTCCGTTATTGTGCGTAATCGTTTTTGGAGTGATATCCAGGTTTGACGTGGTGTCGCTCTAACTTTGCGTCCAAGACTCAGCTCTGTGAGGCTCGTTTCAGTGTCTTGTTGTTCTTTCTGTATTTGCGTCAAAAATGCATATAAATCTGGATGGTTTTTATTCACCATCAACCGAAAGCGGTTGTGCCACCGTTCGCTTACGTTATTTGTCCGATGAAGTCCTTGGAGGGTAGCTTCATACTGATTCCACAATTCGGGAGGGTAGCGGGGTGGCACAGCACGACGTCGACCTTGACCTCTTCGTCCGCGAACGTACGTGCGGTCAAAGTAATCTAAAACCTCCAATAAATCGTCCGAAACTTCATCTGACAATTCCTCAAAAGCATCAATGACATCAGACGGAGGAACAAATGCCAGACTTAAAATCATGTGAGTTTGTTTTCGTATCGTGTCG